>NC_060174.1:5767180-5862180 GCF_021184085.1 Oncorhynchus gorbuscha | reverse complement strand
TGATCATCTGTCAATTTGATCATGTCACATTTGATCATGTAATTTAACATGTCACATTTGATCATGTTTTTTTAATTTAACATGTACATTTGATCACATGTAATTTAACATTTTTGATCATGTTTTTTTACATGTAATTTAACATGTCACATTTGATCATGTTTTTTTACATGTAATTTAACATGTCACATTTGATCATGTTTTTTTACATGTAATTTAACATGTCACATTTGATCATGTTTTTTTACATGTAATTTAACATGTCACATTTGATCATGTTTTTTTACATGTAATTTAACATGTCACATTTGATCATGTAATTTAACATGTCACATTTGATCATGTTTTTTTACATGTAATTTAACATGTCACATTTGATCATGTTTTTTTACATGTAATTTAACATGTCACATTTGATCATGCTTTTTTTACATGTAATTTAACATGTCACATTTGATCAATGTAAACATGTCACATTTGATCATGTTTTTTACCTTAACATGTCACATTTTTCATGTTTTTTTACATGAATGTCACATTTGATCATGAACACATTTGATCATGTAATTTAACATGTCACATTTGATCATGTTTTTTTACTGTTCACATTTGATCATGTTTTTTTACATGTAATTTAACATGTCACATTTGATCATGTTTTTTTTGTACATGTACATTTGATCACATGTAATTTAACATGTAATCATGTAATTTAACATGTCACATTTGATCATGTTTTTTTACATGTAATTTAACATGTCACATTTGATCATGTTTTTTTACATGTAATTTAACATGTCACATTTGATCATGTAATTTAACATGTCACATTGACACAAATATGAAGAAGAAGAAACAACTGTAAGACTGTTGGCCTCACTGGAGAACATCAAGCTGGGACAGTTTCATAGGCTAGGCCTCGTCATAAAATCCTGTCATGTCTACAGGAATCTCACATGCCATTTCTCAAAGCCATTTCTAAACAACTAAAATCATAGACCCCAATTCTAAAATGTTTTGTACCAAACTATTTTTCACTTGTGTCACTGATATGTGTGGATAGCAATGTAAACAACACTCACCTCGGTTTTTCATGTGAATTAGAACCAGCTGTTGCCAGCGCCAGGGTCTACAGGGGGTAAATCGGAGTGTTTCTTTCTCTTTTACAATGTGTAAAGTCTACGTGAACCGCAACAGAGCCCTGTGTCAGGATGACCACTCCTACGTTCTGAGTAGTGTCAAAGAGAGACAGATCTTACAGAACTAGAGGTCAACTAGAGGTCAATGTCAAGAATAGCTTGTTTTTTTTATTTCACAATGTGGCGTGAATACGCTTGTTCCTTCATTTCCATGAGTTCAGAAACACGGCCGTAAACTGGTGAATACGCTTGTTCCTTCATTTCCACGAGTTCAGAAACACGGCCGTAAACTGGTGAATACGCTTGTTCCTTCATTTCCACGAGTTCAGAAACACGGCCGTAAACTGGTGTGTGGTTATTTACTGCAGGGCAAGATGTTGACTTTGTTTCTCTGTGAAAATACGTTTTGAATGGACATGGCTATAAGCGGTTTGGGCAACAAATGTTGATCCTTGACAGTTCAAGGGAAATTCATCAAGCACATCATAGATCAAAAGTTTCTTCTCAGATGACCATTTATTTTATTTTATTTTAAATCAAATGAATTTAAATCACAGTGAACTGTATTACCAGATTCATTAGAAGGATCCTGTGGAATGACTCAGACATCGCTAACTCTCTCACTGTTGGCTTCCTGCTCCAGATCTCTGTTTATCGTCGATAGGGTAATGTAATCTACTGCCCTGCTGTGACAGCTGACACGCTATCCGCAGCAAACATCAATTCCACTCAAATCACCTAGTCGGGGCTTTTAGTTGTGATTCCCGAGAAACCCAGTGGCCCTGCCATTCCAACACATAATATATTAGACTTATTCATAATAACTGCGGGAGAAATGATTGATAAAGTCTAGGATGGAGCTTTTGGACAATGCGTATGCCGTGCATATGTTTGTCTGCCTTACAGCACGAGGTGAGGGAGGACTCGAGGTGAGGGAGGACTCGAGGACTCGAGGTGAGGGAGGACTCGAGGTGAGGGAGGACTCGAGGTGAGGGAGGACACGAGGTGAGGGAGGACACGAGATGAGGGAGGACTCGAGGTGAGGGAGGACTCGAGGTGAGGGAGGACACGAGGTGAGGGAGGACTCGAGGTGAGGGAGGACTCGAGTTGAGGGAGGACTCACCCCCCCCACAATCATTTTAACTCCTTCAAATCAATAACAGGCCAAGATGGCTGATGTTGGAAGCCGTGGGGCCAGTCTTTCTTTGGGGTGGGAAGTGACATGTGCAGGCTCTGTCGGGTCATTTCATATGATTTGAGCGGAAACACACGACAGAGTACCACAGTAAACAGCCAACACATTGATGGAAACCAAGAGGCTGATTAAGTGGGAGAGAAATACAATAAATGTAATGCAATAAAATAACTCCCAACAGAAATCAAATTTAAAAAACGACTACAGCATTGCTGGAAAACCAACAGACCTAAACACCAAGAACCTGGGGCTAGAGATATTAATCTCCATTTGTGTATTTGATATACAGCAACAGACCTCAGTGAGTGAAATAAAAGGAAGTTGTCAAACAAAGTCAGACGATCTGTCCTCATTTCCTGCCCTGGGTGGTAAAACAGTAAACGGTACGGGAGGAGGGACAACACCCAAAATGGCCACCTCTGGGTGTTCTAACTCTGGCCACCTCTATTGAATTACTGATCCATTTATGAGTTTGAGAGTGGTTACATTTCTCCCTTAGCTTTCTAGGAAACCATGTGGTTAGGCTGCTGTTTTGTATCTTGATTTCTATTTTTTTTTTAATTAAGGTGCCCGGCCTTTAAATGTGTCTCAAATGTTTTAACAGCTCTACAATTTCTCTCCTGTTACTGATGACAGTTGTGAGCAGGAGTTGTTGATGTGTGTTCTGGGTAGGTTGCTGAAAGTTCAGAGGGTCCAATAAACATGTAGGAGGTCAGAAGCAGGAATGGAGTGTGATTCTGGAGTTGTAATGTACAGAGAGCTATGCTTTTTGTTTTGTTTTTGTGTGTGACCCCCCCCCCCCACAATCATTTCAACTCCTTCAAATCAATAACAGGCCAAGATGGCTGATGTTGGAAGCCATGGGGCCAGTCTTTCTTTGGGGTGGGAAGTGACATGTGCAGGCTCTGTCGGGTCATTTCCTGTGGTCGCAGAAATACAAGGTAACATTATTCCAGCTTGCAACCACACAGTCTTACAATTAAATGGCTTGTACAGAGTTATTTCCTCCCACCTAAACAGTACTCTGTAACAGAAAACACAGCAGCGTCTAATCCATCTCCTCTTGAAGTGATTCAACAGAAAAATGCTCCTCTTGTGATGCTGTCTCCCAAATGTGTTTTCTCACTAATGAGAAGGAAATATTTGCTATATGTTGGTTTCTTCTGGGGTTTTTAAAATTACTTCATTTCCCTCCCAAATTGTTCTAAAAGAAAAAAAAACATATTATTTTTCTCAAGGAATATTTACTTAGTCTAACCACGACCACAAGTTAAATAAAAACGGAATGTTTTAGTTTCAGTTCTATATACTTTACTTTACTGACTTTGTTGTCCCCATGGGGACATTTTGTTGCAGTGTCATGTACACATTTAAAGTGGCGTTTAAATACATAAACAAAACTGACAATTCAGCTTTCATAACAGCGAACATACCAATAAAAAGAGACTAGCCTGCTGGCCTTACTTTGTCTATAGGAACATTAGCCTGCTGGCCTTAATTTGTCGATAGAAACATTAAACTGAGGGATTTAGGAAGGATATCACACCTGGCACAAATGATTGTCTAGTTCTGTTTTTCCTGCCGAGGGGTGCCCTGTATACCCACACGCAGAGGGGAGTAGTTCAAAGTCTGGTACAGGGTGGTGGCTTGGGTCTAAAATGATTTTGTGAGCCTTTTGCTGAGGGCGCTGACCTTAAAGATCTCATCCAGGCCTGTCTGTTGGACTCCAAGTACCTTGGGGAGGGCCCTGACCTTAAAGATCTCATCCAGGCCTGTCTGTTTGACTCCAAGTACCTTCCGGAGGGCCCTGACCTTAAAGATCTCATCCAGGTCTGTCTGTTGGACTCCAAGTGCCTTGGGGAGGGACCTGACCTTAAAGATCTCATCCAGGTCTGTCTGTTTGACTCCAAGTACCTTGAGGAGGGCCCTGACCTTAAAGATCTCATCCAGGTCTGTCTGTTGGACTCCAAGTGCCTTGGGGAGGGACCTGACCTTAAAGATCTCATCCAGGTCTGTCTGTTTGACTCCAAGTACCTTGAGGAGGGCCCTGACCTTAAAGATCTCATTCAGGGCCTGTCTGTATGACTCCAAGTACCTTGAGGAGGGCCCTGACCTTAAAGATCTCATTCAGGGCCTGTCTGTATGACTCCAAGTACCTTGCTGTGGTGATAATCCTTCTCAACATATTTGTCTGGCTGATAGTGGCATTGACAAACCAACAAACAATACAAAAAGTTAACATACTCTCACTGAAAGATTTGTAAAACAGAGACAGTACAGTACAATTAACATTAACCTCTTCGAGATAGGGGGCGCTCTTTTAATTTTTGGATAAAAAAACGTTCCAGTTTTAAACAAGATATTTTGTCACGAAAAGATGGTCGACTATGCATGGAATTGACAGCCTTGGAAAGACAAAACTCTGACGTTTCCAAAACTGCAAAGATATTATCTGTGAGTGCCCCAGAACTAATGCTACAGGCGAAACCAAGATTAAGTTTCATACAGGAAATGCCCCAGATTCTGAAGGCGCTGTGTTCCAATGTCTCCTTATGTGGCGTTGAATGCGCCAGGAATGAGCCTGTGCTCTCTGTCATTTCCCCCTATTGTCTGCAGCATTGTGACGTGTTTGTAGGCATATCATTGGAAGATTGACCATAAGAGACTACATTTACCAGGTGTTCGCCCGGTGTCCTGTGTCGAAATTATTGCGTAATCTGTAGGTCCATGTGCGTTCCATTTCTTCAGAAGAGAAAATCAACTGCCACGAAGGATTTATCGTTGATAGATATGTGAAAAACACCTTGAGGATTGATTCTAAACATCGGTTTGCCATGTTTCTGTCGATATTATGGAGTTAATTTGGAAAAAAGTTCGCGTTTTAATGACTTATTTTTATTTATTTTTTCCTTACCCAAACGTGATGAACAAAACGGAGCGATTCGTCGACACAAATAATATTTTTTGTAAAAACAGAACATTTGCTATCTAACAGAGTCTCCTCATTGAAAACATCTGAAGTTCTTCAAAGGTAAATTATTTTATTTGAATGCTTTTCTGGTTTTTGTGGAAAATGTTGCATGGTGAAAGAGAGGCATAATCCTATGCTAGGTTAGCAATACTGTTACACAAATGCTTGTTTAGCTATGGTTCAAAAGAATGTTTTGAAAATCTGAGATGACAGGCTAAGCTTGAGAGCAAATAGATTAATTTCATTTCATTTGCGATTTTCATGAATAGTTAATGTTGTGTTATGCTAATGAGCTTGCGCATAGATTTACACAATCCTGGATATAGTTTTCTTTCGTAGCTAAACGTGACGCAGAAAACGGACCAATTTGTCAACACAAATAATATTTTTTGTAAAAACGGAACATTTGATATCTAACAGAGTCTCCTCATTGAAAACATCTGAAGTTCTTCAAAGGTAAATTATTTCATTTGAATCCTTTTCTGGTTTTTGTGAAAATGTTGCCTGCTGAATGCTAACGTTAAATGCTACGCTAAATGCTATGCTAGCAATCAATACTGTTACACAAATGCTTGTTTTGCAATGGTTGAGAAGCATATTTTGAAAATCTGAGATGACAGTGTTGTTAACAAAAGGCTAAGCTTGAGAGCAAATAGATTCATTTCATTTCATTTGCGATTTTCATGAATAGTTAACGTTGTGTTATGGTGATGAGCTTGAGGCTGTAGTCACGATACCGGATCCGGGATGGCTCGACGCAATAAGTTTAAAAATCCCAGCTGTTTGAGAAAGTACAGTCTCTGTTAGCTATTGTTGCAGATCAGGTCTGTACATTTACTCCACTGAAGCTTATTGCCCAAGAGGACATCCAGATATTTGTATTCCTCTACAATCTCTATGTTCTGACCTCTGATAGATGTCGCAGAGGAAGGTGTTGTACACTTCCAACGCATTACTATCGTATTACTAGTTCACTAGTTATTTAGGCATTTATTATTGAATTTTTTATTAATAAAATGTGATTGTGTGTGTGTGTGTGTGTGTGTGTGTGTGTGTGTGTGTGTGTGTGTGTGTGTGTGTGTGTGTGTGTGTGTGTGTGTGTGTGTGTGTGTGTGTGTGTGTGTGTGTGTGTGTGTGTGTGTGTGTGTGTGTGTGTGTGTGTGTGTGTGTGTGTGTGTGTGTGTGTGTGCGGTGGATCAGACTCACCAGCAGCAAGAGTGACATCATTGATGTATACAGAGAAGAGAGTCGGCCCAAGAATTGAACCCTGTGGCACCCCCATAGAGACTGCCAGAGGCCCGGACAACAGGCCCTCCGATTTGACACACTGAACTCTATCAGAGAAGTAGTTGGTGAACCAGGCGAGGCAATCATTTGAGAAACCAAGGCTGTTGAGTCTGCCGTTGAGGATGTGGTGATTGACAGAGTCGAAGGCCTTGGCCAGGTCAATGAATTGGGCAGATCAATGAATCCGGCTGCACAGTATTGTTTCTTATCAATGGCGGTTAGATATTGTTTAGGACCTTGAGCGTGGCTGAGGTGCACCCATGACCAGTTCTGAAACCAGATTGCATAGCGGAGAAGGTACAGTAGGATTCGAAATGGTCGGTGATCTGTTTGTTGACTTGTCTTTCGAAGACCTTAGAAAGGCATGGTAGGATAGATATGGGTCTGTAGCAGTTTGGGTCTAGAGTTCCCCCCCTTTAAAGAGGGGGATGACCGCAGCTGCTTTCCAATCTTTGGGAATCTCAGACGACATAAAAGAGAGGTTGAACAGGCTAGTAATAGGGGTTGCAACAATTTTGGCAGATCATTTTAGAAAGAGAGGGTCCAGATTGTCTAGCCCGGCTGACTTGTAGGGGTCCAGATTTTGCAGCTTTTTCAGAACATCAGCTGACTGGATTTGGGAGAAGGAGAAATGGGGAAGGTTTGGGCGAGTTGCTGTGGGGGTGCAGTGCTGTTTACCGGGGTAGAGGTAGCCAGGTGGGAAGCATGGCCAGCCGTAGAAAAATGCTTATTGAAATTCTCAATTATAGTGGATTTATCGTGGTGACAGTGTTTCCTATCCTCAGTGCAGTGGGCAGCTGGGAGGAGGTGTTCTTATTCTCTATGTACTTTACAGTGTCCCGGAACTTTTCTGAGTTTGTGTTTCAGGAAGCAAATTTATGCTTGAAAAAGCTGGCCTTGGCTTTTCTAACTGCCTGTGAACATTGGTTTCTAACTTCCCTGAAAAGTTACATATCACGGGGGCTGTTCGATGCTAATGCAGAACGCCATAGGATATTTTTGCGTTGGTTAACGGCAGTCAGGTCTGGAGAGAACCAAGGGCTATATCTGTTCCTGGTTCTAAATTTCTTGAATGGGGCATGCTTATTTAAGATAGTGAGGAAGGCATTTTTTTTTTATTAACCAGGCATCCCCTACTAACGGGATGAGGTTAACGTGTGTGTGTGTGTGTGTGTGTGTGTGTGTGTGTGTGTGTGTGTGTGTGTGTGTGTGTGTGTGTGTGTGTGTGTGTGTGTGTGTGTGTGTGTGTGTGTGTGTGTGTGTGTGTGTGTGTGTGTGTGTGTGTGTGTGTGTGTGTGTGTGTGTGTGTGTGTGTGTGTGACTGTGTGACACTGTGTCTGTGTGTGTGCGCATTTTTGAGTGTGTATTCGTGTGTGTGTGTGTGTGTGTGTGTGTGTGTGTGTGTGTGTGTGTGTGTGTGTGTGTGTGTGTGTGTGTGTGTGTGTGTGTGTGTGTGTGTGTGCGTGTGTGTGTGTGTGTGTGTGCGTGTGTGCGTGTGTCTGTGTGTCTGTGTGTCTGTGTGTCTGTGTGTCTGTGTGTCTGTGTGTCTGTGTGTCTGTGTGTCTGTGTGTGCGTGTGTGTGTCTGTGTGCGAGTGTGTGTGCGTGTGCGTGTGCGTGTGCGTGTGTGTGTGTGTTTGTGTCTGTGTATAGTTGTATGTGCGTTTGCTTGTGTAGTTATAAGTGTAGTTGTAGGTGTGTGCATGTGTTTGTCACAGAGCGCTTGTGCAAAAGGCTAGCTTAGGTTTTGTGGAGAAATAATTGGCCCCTGGAGTCCCAATGAGTGGCTGGTCGATGTGAGTTAAGGGTCAAGGCTGACCAATGCCAGCTAGGCCCTAAGTGCTTCTATTATTGATGGGCTACTTAAAGCAGAACTCTTAGCCTGAATTCTTCACCAGCCAGTGACAAGCTTTTCCTGCAATTATAATATTAAGTAAGTCAGAACAAATTTCTAGAACCACGAAACAATATGACAGTTTTTTTTGGTTGCTTTTTAATTTTTTATCGCCCCGTAATCCTCAGTAATACATGACCTCAACTCTTGCCGATTATGTTTGAGGAAATTTACGTGTGATGAAGGTCAGTGAAACGCCTTTTCATCACAGACATGGTATTCCCTGTAGTGTATATATTCACAGACATAGTATTCCCTGTAGTGTATATATTCACAGACATGGTATTGCCTGTAGTGTATATATTCACAGACATGGTATTCCCTGGAGTGTATATATTCACAGATGTAGTATTCCCTGTAGTGTATATATTCACAGACATGGTATTCCCTGTAGCGTATATATTCACAGATGTAGTATTCCCTGTAGTGTATATATTCACAGATGTAGTATTCCCTGTAGTGTATATATTCACAGACATGGTATTCCCTGGAGTGTATATATTCACAGACATGGTATTCCCTGTAGTGTATATATTCACAGACATGGTATTCCCTCTAGTGTATATATTCACAGACATGGTATTCCCTGCAGTGTATATATTCACAGGCGTAGTATTCCCTGGAGTGTATATATTCACAGATGTAGTATTCCCTGTAGTGTATATATTCACAGACATGGTATTCCCTGGAGTGTATATATTCACAGACATAGTATTCCCTGTAGTGTATATATTCACAGATGTAGTATTCCCTGTAGTGTATATATTCACAGACATGGTATTCCCTGTAGTGTATATATTCACAGACATGGTATTCCCTGGAGTGTATATATTCACAGGCGTAGTATTCCCTGGAGTGTATATATTCACAGATGTAGTATTCCCTGTAGTGTATATATTCACAGACATGGTATTCCCTGGAGTGTATATATTCACAGGCGTAGTATTCCCTGGAGTGTATATATTCACAGACATAGTATTCCCTGTAGTGTATATATTCACAGGCGTAGTATTCCCTGTAGTGTATATATTCACAGATGTAGTATTCCCTGTAGTGTATATATTCACAGACATGGTATTCCCTGGAGTGTATATATTCACAGGCGTAGTATTCCCTGTAGTGTATATATTCACAGACATAGTATTCCCTGGAGTGTATATATTCACAGGCATGTTTATGTTACTCCAGAGGAATTATATTATCACCCTAAAACTTATTTGTCCTTATCAGTGTTCCAGGTACCTTGAGTCTTTCATTATTTTGGACACCAATGGTTTAACATATTTTGCTACGTGCACCAAATATCGTGTCTAACTTGTGGAGCATAGATCCCAAGGGCCTAACTCCAACGTGATATATATATTTTTATGTTTACACTTCTTCATAATACATTCAGGTGCATAGTTCCAACATGTCAGAGCAGTTTATTATGTTGCCAATGTGGCGCTCAGCAACGACGCATCTTCCCAAAGAGATAATGTGATTTACATTATCGATCCGTAAGCCTGATTTAAAATATTTAATTTTTAAACGAGCTAATTGCCAAGAGAGAAATCAGCCCGGTTCCCTGAACGAAGCAGATTATTTAAATAGTGTTTTAAGCCCAAAGTTAATTTGACTTTGTGACGCCAGAGATAATGCTTTGTGGAACGTACGAAACATTTACATTTTTAAAATGTACCTAACTCTCTCTCTATTTAAAGATCTTTGACGTCAAAGAAACCGGAGGGAGGACTCGGGTGTAAAGTACTGTATACAGTATATGAATTAGCCTGTGGTGTCATAACGAGGTGTAAAATATAAAACAGGTACTGGCTGCGTGGGAATGTGTACCAAATGTGAAAGTCATATGTTTTTTTCTAGCCAGGGTAATGAGGGGAGGGTTGAGTTTGAGTAAATTGGCCCGCCATTCGTGGGTCTTGTTCCCTGTGACTGGGCCGATGTCTCGACAATGAGCTCTGCTTCTTTCTCGGACCGGGCCGGGAGAAGGGCCCGCTGTTAGCCTTTCCATGGCCTGGAGCGTCTTCATTAACAATTAATCTACTGTAGAGCAGTCCCAGCTGTTACCATGGCGCCCCGCTCTCTTTCCTTCACACTCTCTCACACACTCTCTCTCTCTCTCTCTCTCTCTCTCTCTCTCTCTCTCTCTCTCTCTCTTCTCTCTCTCTCTCTCTCTTTCCTTCTCTTTCCTTCTCTCTCTCTCTCTCTCTCTTTCTTCCTCTCTCTCTCTTTCCTTCTCTCTCTCTCTCTCTCTCTCTCTCTTCCTTCTCTTTCCTTCTCTCTCTCTCTCTCTCTCTTCTTCCTCTCTCTCTCTTTCCTTCTCTCTCTCTCTCTCTCTTTCCTTCTCTTTCCTTCTCTCTCTCTCTCTCTCTCTTTCTTCCTCTCTCTCTCTTTCCTTCTCTCTCTCTTTCCTTCCCTCTCTCTCTATCTCCCTCTCTCTCTCTCTCTCTCTCTCTCTCTCTCTCTCTCTCTCTCTCTCTCTCTCTCTCTCTCTCTCTCTCTCTCTCTCTCTCTCTCTCTCTCTCTTTGTTTCCAAACAACACCCACTTATGTGCCTTGCTAATTAAATCTTAATAAAATACATTGGTTATGCATAATTTATGCTCTAAGCCCACGGTTACTGGTGTTAGACAAATATACAAAGTCCATACAAAATGAAAGAGCACTTGGATTCAGAGGAAGAGTGTGGAGCTTTAGCTAGATTTGAAAGTAAAATTGGACCCTAAACATTTTGTGGGCTCATGCCTTCCAAACCAAACAAACACGGCTGAGCTTCACTTGTAAAGGGATTTGCTGAGCATTGTGTGTGACTGATCTTTCCCCCTTTGGACTGATGTGGTGAAGAGCAATAGGTAAATATAGCACATTTCACATTTTATGTTGGAAGTATATACAGTATAATACCGTTGTTCTAGGTTTGTCATTAACCCCCCCATTTTGACTTCGTTGATGAGGAAGCTACAGTTAGTTCTGTGACCTGACAACTACAATATCACAATTAGCAAGAAATATGTTTCTTGGGTGTGATTTCTTTGTACAAAATAGCAACTCCTGAGTCAAAAAAACAAACAATGTTTGGTAAAAAAATAACTACAGTATTTCATATTTTGTATCCATGGTCGATTTTTCCATGGTCCTTACGCAATGTAAATATGAAATACAGTCAACTGGAGACAATGAGGGGCCAAATGTAGTCTGGTTGTAAATTGTGTTACGTGTTGGCCACAAGCTTATAAAGATGTCACTGGCTGTTCTCAGAGCAGTATTCAGTCTAAACCCCATGATGACTGACGGTTATGCATCGAGTGTGTCACGCCTTGGTCATTGTATTTTGTGTTTTTGTTATATGTTTGGGTAGGCCAGGGTGTGACATGGGTTTATATGTAGTATTCGTATTGAGGTTTGTATTATTTGGGATTGCGGCTGATTAGGGGTGTGTCTAGTTAGGCTTGGTTGCCTGGGGCGATTCTCAATCAGAGTCAGGTGCTTGTCGTTGTCTCTGATTGAGAACCGTATTTAGACAGCCTGACTTTCGCGTTGTATTTTGTGGGTGTTTGTTCCTGTCTTAGTGTTGTAGTCACCAGATAGGCTGTAATTAGTTCACGTTCCATTTGTTGTTTTCTTATAATAGTTATTTCATGTACCGCGATATATTTCATTAATGTCATGAGTAACCTACATGCTGCATTTCGGTCTGACTCTCTTCATTCAACAGACGAACGTCGTTACAGAGTGTGTCTGAGTAAAATGAAAAATACTCCAGTCTGAACTTAAATGACTTAAACCAGGTAGAAAGTGTGATGAAATGATAATGAACCTATATATATATATATATATATATATATACATATATATTAATAATTTGACTTCTTGAAAAAAAAATTCAATCACAGTATTTTCAATCTAGAGTTGTTAGCAGCGCTATTTATCAGATTAGGCTGATTGTGTGGTCTCCATTTTTTTCCAGATTGCATTTTGGCACCAAAACAATGTGAAATATTTGATCGCGGCTGAGACAACCTGGTTCAATTTGGGTCCAGAGGCACAACCAGTTGAGAACCACTGCTTCTAGACAACGGGACGGCTTTGCCCCGACTTGTGTTCTGGCTTAGAGAAGAAAAAAAAAAGGAAATTAACTTAACATAACCCTAACCCTAACCCTGACCCTAAACATAACCAAAACCCTAACCCTAACCCAGGAACTTAAGAAACGTAAGGAACCCAGGAACTTAAGGAACCTACGCTTCTCTTCCAGTCTTTTTCCTTACGGAAATTGGTGTTCTGAGTTTTCCAAAATTTAGAGCCCTCGGAAGGCTGGGATTTATAGCCTGGGAAAGCAGCCATTTTAGGGAGGAATAAAAACACTTCTCCGATTGGTTATTGTATGGTTACCAAGAAAAACAAGACACAACTTTTGCAGACCCGCAAACCCAGACTGCCGTTCTGGCATTTTCTATTTGTGTTAAACAAATTATCGGTTCCGTACACTTTTTCATGGACTGCGTGGTGTCAATTGAGCAGATTGTATCATCTAGAAAGTCTGGGGCATAAAACAAGACCCTTTAAATGTGTTGATTCGTACATATGAATATGAAACTGGACACACAACATGCGGATGTCCAAGTTGTATTCCAAGACACTTAGATCTACTCTACAACTACACAAGAACTATTCTGAGCTGAAGACTGAAGACTGAACACAACCATTTGAAAACAAACTTTGTAAATGGAATGGGATTGGACATTAGTTTTGATTCAGAGAGACATGAAAAGCAATGGACAAAGAGCTTGAGAATCACTGAGACAGAGAGAGATAGAGAAAGACTGAGAGAGAGAGAGAGAGAGAGAGAGAGAGAGAGAGAGAGAGAGAGAGAGAGAGAGAGAGAGAGAGAGAGAGAGAGAGAGAGAGAGAGAGAGAGAGAGAGAAACACTGAGACAGAGAGAAAGAGAAAAAGACAGAGAGAGAGAGAGTGAGCGAGAGAAAGACTGAGACAGGGAGAGAGTTAGAGAGACTGAGACAGAGAGAGAGAGAAAACTGAGACAGAGAGAAAGAGAAAGACAGACAGAGAGAGAGAGAGAGAGAGAGAGAGAAAGACTGAGACAGGAGAGAGAGTTAGAGAGAGAGAGAGAGAGAAGAGAGAGAGAGAGAGAAAAATTGAGACAGAGAGAGTGAGAGAAAGACAGACAGAGAGAGAGAGAGAAACTGAGACAGAGAGAGAGAGAGAAAGACAGAGAGAGAGAGAGAGAGAGAGAGAGAGAGACAGAGAGAGAGAGAGAGAGAGAGAGAGAGAGAGAGAGAGAGAGAGAGAGAGAGAGAGAGAGAGAGAGAGAGAGAGAGAGAGAGAGAGAGAACAGAGAGCCAGAGAGAGAGTGAGAGAAACACTGAGCCAGAGAGAGAGAGAGAAACACCGAGACAGAGAGAGAGAGAGAGAGAAGACAGGGAGAGTGAGAGAAAGACTGAGACAGAGAATAAGAGAGATTGAGAGAGAGAGAGAAGCAGGGAGGGAGAGAAATGAAGGGGAATGTGAGAACAACATTCCCCAGGCAGCCTGGTTAATTGCAGAGGATTGGAACCAGATGCTGAGGCACACTGACGTGATCTGAGAAGACCTTGAAGGCCCTGATGGTTTGAGAGGAAAGGGGGATATAAAAGAAGGAGGATAGCCACTAAAATGACCAACAGAGAGGAGAAACTAATGATGTTATAGAAATAAAGCAATAGGATGTTTGCATGTTACCTACAGATTCATATCAAGAGGAAACAGGGGTAGGCAGGAAAGAGGAAACGGGTAGGCAGGAAGGAGGAAACAAGGGTAGGCAGGAAAGAGGAAACAGGGGTAGGCAGGAAAGAGGAAACAGGGGTAGGCAGGAAAGAGGAAACAGGGGTAGGCAGGAAAGAGGAAACAGGTAGGCAGCAAAGAGGAAACGGGTAGGCAGGAAGGAGGAAACAAGGGTAGGCAGGAAAGAGGAAACGGGTAGGCAGGAAAGAGGAAACAGGGGTAGGCAGGAAAGAGGAAACAGGGGTAGGCAGGAAAAGAGAGGGGCAATATCAGTAAAAGAGAGGGACGGTATGTGACCGATGTGCTCGATTCGGTCTTATGTGGCAGAATGTGACACTTTTACATTGAATAAAAGTAGACTCTGTAGAACTGTAAAATAGTACATCATCAATACATTTGAGGAACAATGGTCAAGTAACATTGCTTTGAAAGTTGATAAACTTGTTACCCCACTTTTGAGGAAATGGCCCTTGAATGTTTTGGTACACCTTCTGGAGAGCTCTTCTTTGTCTACACCCATTCAGCATCGTTCACACCCTCTTAAGCCTTAGCCCCACCCATTCAGCATCGTTCACACCCTCTTAAGCCTTTAGCCCCGCCCATTCAGCATCGTTCACACCCTCTTAAGCCTTAGCCCCACCCATCTCTTTAAGGATTCACATGTGAGGCCATGTGCTAAACAGAGTGAGTTCTGTAGTGTACTAAACAACCAAAGATTTCAAGACTAAAAGCTGGTTTATACTACATCTATTGACATGTCTGGAAACAGTTGTCACAGTGACATCATGAGCATTCTATTGACATGTCTGGAGACAGTTGTCACAGTGACATCATGACCATTCTATTGACATGTCTGGAGACAGTTGTCACAGTGACATCATGAGCATTCTATTGACATGTCTGGAGACAGTTGTCACAGTGATATCATGAGCATTCTATTGACATGTCTGTAGACAGTTGTCACAGTGACATCATGAACATTCTATTGACATGTCTGGAGACAGTTGTCACAGTGACATCATGAGCATTCTATTGACATGTCTGTAGACAGTTGTCACAGTGACATCATGAACATTCTATTGACATGTCTGGAGACAGTTGTCACAGTGACATCATGAGCATTTTATTGTCGTCCGACATCAAACTTGTCGTTGTTCGTTATGAAAACGTATGAACACAAAAACTACAGGCTGTATGATATCAGCAGCATGGTGGTCATAAATAGCATAACTGGTTTACACAAATAAACCCATCCGTTTAAAAATGAATTTAGTAAATGTCAATCTAGCAAACCAGGCAACTAAAAGTAACTTTCTAAACAATGGTTTGATTCATTTCTAGTTTGTTAGCTAGCGAACGTTAAGTTAGCCAGTTCAAATAATGACTATACAGTGCATTTGAAAAGTATTCATACCCCTTTCCTTTTTCCACATTTTGTTTCGTTACAGCCTTATTCTCAAATGGATTAAATTTGTTTTTGTTTTCTCATCAATCTACACACAATACCTCATAATGACATCACAATACCTCATAATGACATCACAATACCTCATAATGACATCACAATACCTCATAATGACATCACAATACCTCATAATGACATCACACTACCTCATAATGACATCACAATACCTCATAATGACATCACAATACCTTAGAATGACATCACAATACCTCATAATGACATCACAATACCTCATAATGACAAGCAATATAAATCGTCTTGGGTACCATTTGAATCGGTGTTCAGGAGTCTTATGGCTTGGGGGGTAGAAGCGTCTTGATGAGGGAAAAAAACAGTTTAAGCAATTTTAGAATAATGCTGTAACTTAACAAAATGTGGAAAAAAGTCAAGGGTTCTGAATATTTTACGAATGCACTTGTAGTTACAAAAAATAGTTTACAGTTGTGAGCAATGTTCCCTCTAAGCGTGCAGAAGTATTAGACCACAGAGAGAAGACCGAATTTGAAATTCACTCAACTTTCTAGAACAGAGGTCACCAACTGGTCGATCTCCAAGGCCTTCCTCGCCAAACATTTCTGTACAAAAAAAAACTTACCATAAAGCATTCTGTTCCTGTTGGCAGTACCCGATTCATCTTCCCTGACAACTGTTGCCATGTTGAACCATTTCCTGTGTCTGAAGGTACAAACTGTTGCCATGGCTTCCTTGGCCCTGGCTAGGTGCACCCGATTCATCTTCCCTGACAACTGTTGCCATGTTGAAGCATTTCCTGTGTCTGAAGGTACAAACTCTGCCTTTCTGGTGGACTCGGAGAGCAAATCAAGTGCACCATAGACCTACCGCCGGGCAATCGGATGTCTCAGATGAACTTGTCCGCCGTAATGTAGCATGGCATAAAATAAAGTTTTCTGTGAGATTTCAAAACCACGACTAGAGAGAAACTGTCAACGAATACAGCAAAGATCTGCTGTTTTTATGACTGAGTTCATGTTTAAGTTCTTACTCTGCACTGTCAACACTTTGTATTCAAAACTTTTATAACCTATAAAATGCGCGTTGTTCCTATTTCCACTCAGTGCTACAAAAAGCACAGCAGCAGTAATGAATGAGGAGGAAAGTGTAGCTATAGGCGTTGTTGTTATTATTAGCGGCTTGGGTCTTTTTTTTAATATCGAGGAATATTAAACCATATATTCAACCATCTGTAAGACGGTGGTCCGTTTTAGTCATTGTTAGTGAAGGAAAGGGAGAGCGGAGTGATGTTGAGAGACGGACTCTCAGTCTGCAGCTCTCTCCCTTCGCTGAGACTGACCATCAGAAGCAGGCACCGTCAGCCTAATAACACAGAAAGCAAATCATTTAAATGTATGCTCATTCAGCTGTGCCTCACAAGTAATACAACAACGGATATATTACTGGTTTGATCATATAGCCTCTCATATAGCCTACAAATACAACTATAAATCAATCATATTTACCTTCAAATGCCTCTCCTGTGAAGTAGTGACACGTGACATTCACCTAGTTTCCTGAAAGAGAGGGATGATATCAGGAAAAGAGAGGGATGATATCAGGAAAAGAGAGGGATGATATCAGGAAAAGAGAGGGACGATATCAGGAAAAGAGAGGGATGATATCAGGAAAAGAGAGGGATGATATCAGGAAAAGAGAGGGATGATATCAGGAAAAGAGTGGCCTCGCTCACATGGCATGGTTACTGTACAAAATAACTGATATGCTTTTTAGAAATAGTATTTAGTTTACTGGATATTTGGGAAAGTCTTTAGTTTTCTTTTTTTTTTGATTGTCACGACTTCAGCCGAACACCGCCCGAACACTGCCCGAACACCGCCCGAACACCACCCGAACACTGCCCGAACACCGCCCGAACACCACCCGAACACTGCCCGAACACCACCCGAACACCGCCCGAACACCTCCCGAACACCGCCCAAACACCGCCCGAACACCGCCCGAACACTGCCCGAACACTGCCCGAACACTGCCCGAACACTGCCCGAACACCGCCCGAACACTGCCCGAACACTGCCCGAACACCGCCCGAACACCGCCCGAACACTGCCCGAACACTGCCCGAACACTGCCCGAACACTGCTCGAACACCGCCCGAACACTGCCCGAACACTGCCCGAACACCGCCCGAACACTGCTCGAACACCGCCCGAACACTGCCCGAACACCACCCGAACACTGCCCGAACACTGCCCGAACACTGCCCGAACACTGCCCGAACACCACCCGAACACTGCCCGAACACCACCCGAACAAAGAGAAGGACCGACTTTGGCGGAAGTTGTGACATAAATACTCTTTCATTTACAGCTTTTCAGAAATTGTCTTTTGTTTTCTGTTTTTTAGGAATAATCTTTAGTTTACTATTTTGGGGAATAGTCTTTAGTTGACTATTTTGGGGAATAATCTTTAGTTTACTGCTTTTTCAGAACAGTCACATTGAATCTGCCTATTCTCTCCAACACCCTCCACTGACGGAGTCTGAGCAGACAGACTAAAACATTCGACATGCCTAGTGCCTCTCTACTCTGCATTAATTAAACAGAAATATCTGCCTGATAATGACAAAGCAGCAAAGGAAGTTGTAACTGTAGCTATCTTGGATTAAATGCTCTGTCGTTGAGATAATTATTTTGATTCCAATGCTCAATTATCATGGTGAGTTCCAGCCGAACACGGCACAAAGAGAGAAGAACAACAAAGATAGGCAGAGAGAGAGAGAGAGAGAGAGAGAGAGAGAGAGAGACAGAGAGAGAGAGACAGAGAGAGAGAGAGAGAGAGAGAGAGAGAGAGAGAGAGAGAGAGAGAGAGAGAGAGAGAGAGAGAGAGAGAGAGGGGAGAGAGAAAGAGAGAGAGAGAGAGGGGGAGGAAACACTGACTGATCAATATCTTTGCCAGGTTCTGTGATGTGGAACAAGAGACTGTTGAATGTAGTTTATAAAGCCGCCAGACAGACATTCTTTTGGGAATGTTTGTGCTATGTTTGTTGTTTTATGTCTTTCAGCAGTAGTTTGCTGTATTTTGGTATATCTTAGGATATTGCCTGCGTTGACTGCATTGCTGATTTCTGTCCACTGACTGCATTGCTGATTTCTGTCCACTGACTGCATTGCTGATTTCTGTCCACTGACTGCATTGCTGATTTCTGTCCACTGACTGCATTGCTGATTTTGTCGTGTTACTATTTCGAGATGTGAATTCATTGGAAAAAAAGTTGGGTCATGACTAAGTACTAATATACCTATAACCATAATATACATTACCACGGCAACAGAATGGCACCATCAAAAGAATAGAACCATCAACAGAATAGAACCATCAACAGAATAGAACTATTAACAGAATAGAACCATCAACATAATAGAACCATCAACAGAATAGAACCATCAACATAATAGAACCATCAACATAATAGAACCATCAACAGAATAGAACCATCAACAGAATAGAACCATCAACATAATAGAACCATCAACAGAATAGAACTATTAACATAATAGAACCATCAACAGAATACATTCTACGAACCATCAACATACCAACTGAGCTAGGAACATAATAGAACCATCAACAGAATAGAACCATCAACATAATTAGAACCAACAGAACAGAACCATCAACATAATAGAACCATCACACAAGTGACTTCGATTTTTCTACTATAGTGCCATAGGAATCACTCATTGGTCAACGTTTACCTGTGATTACATATAGTCATCAACAAAATACAGTGTCCAAGAAATCACACCTGGTATCCTTTCAACACTGTGCTGGGATAGCATCACCACCAGCAGCACACACACACACACACACACACACACACACACACACACACACACACACACACACACACACACACACACACACACACACACACACACACACACACACACACACACACACACACACACACACACACACACACACACACACACACACACACACACACACACACACACACACACACTAAAACTGACTCCCGAGTTATCTTCAAACCTGACCTTTTCCCCGTTAAAAGGTTTTTGGTTCAGTTTCTGAGGGAACCCACCTCTAGTGCCGCGGGTGTGTGATTTGTGATTAGTGGGCGGCTCAGAGTGCTCAGAGTGGATTTGATGTGGCCCCAGGGCCCTTGCTCTCGTAATTACGCTATGTCCCCTGGGAGGGCCCCCTGAAGTGACAGCCGTGAATCTTAGTCTTTTTACCAGGTCAGACCAGGCTACGGAGAACATCCTGTACCGAGCGTCTTTTTAAAGACCCATTCCCAAGGAGCCAGTGGCACAGGGAGTAGCTTTATATTACAGCTGGCACCTGTTCCTTAACCTACTTTGAGCTGTGAGGTCATTGGTACTTCACCTTCATTCGGGTACGCAACAGAAAACGTTTCAAATTGTTTTGCAATGGAAAAAGCAAACATGTTCCTTTGTTATTGGACAACTCCCTGATTGACAGTTTTTTGGGGGTTTGTTTGGTGCCTAATGAACACAACCCTTGTTGAGTATGTACCGTCTATGATTTACGAGCCAAATGTTTGCAGTTGTAAGGAATTATCCCAACCAAAAACATTTGTTTAAAAAAAAAATATATATATATGTATATACGACCCAGTACATCTCTGAGTTAATTTAGTCATTTTACACTTTTGTTTTTGTAAATCCGGTGGAAGACAGCGGCTGGTTTGTTTTCGTCAAGCTATGAAGATTATGAAAAATGATGTTTAGAGCCAAAGTCAATAATGACATCTTCATTTACTTCAATTCTGAAAAACCAAACTTCCTCTGTCAGACAAAACACAGCAGATGGAGAAAACTACAGTGTATCTAAGCGTCACCAAAATATAATGAAAATTGTTCTATGAAGTTTACTGAGATATCCTGTAAAGTGTAGTGCCACTTCAAACTTCCTAAAACGTCCACAATTAAAGAAATATTCCCTGTATTTAGGTGGTCCTTCTGTAGCTCAGTTGGTAGAGCATGGCGCTTGTAACGCCAGGGTAGTGGGTTCGATCCCCGGGACCACCCATACGTAGAATGTATGCACACATGACTGTAAGTCGCTTTGGATAAAAGCGTCTGCTAAATGGCATATATTATATATATTATTATTATTATTATTCAAGAGCTTTTCCTTTTAACCTGCCTTGGTATTTTCCTTTTGAAGCTCTCTCTTGGCATCTAAAGGGAAGCCATTTTTCCCCAAGAAGTATAAAAGCCACATGGTCTGCCTTTCCACAACTCTATTTGAGGGAACTGCTTTAATTTCAAATTATGTTATAAAAATGTACACCATGTCAGCTGGGCTTTAAACATCATTTTCAGTGAAAAATCATTACATTTGGCCCATTGGAGGGGGGGGGGGGTGCTGGTAATTGTTCCAAAACTATTCACAAGTGGAGGTCCTTGGGAGACAGGCTTCCCTTTGAAGAGCGTTTGTTTTTCATGTCTTGGCTTAATTAATTACCCCCATCCATTCACATTCCCTTTATGGGAACAGTAATCTCACAGTTTTTGGCACTGAGCACTACTTCACGTCATATAATAACATCTAACATGTTTATTACCACCTTATTACACTACGTAGGGTCTCAGGGGGATACCTAGTCAGTCGTACAACTGAATATATTCAACTGAAATGTGTCTCCCACATTTAACCCAACCCCTCTGAATCAGAGAGGTGCGGGGGGGATGTCTTTCGCGCTTCCCTTTCCAGACGGGCGAAAGAGACACAGTTTCACTTTATAAAGCCTACATAAGGGATAGAACAGGGGACCATACCAGTATTTCAATACTTAGTATACCAGTTTTCATTATACCAGTATTTCAATACTCGTTAGTATACCAGTATTTCAATACTCCAGTTAGTGTACCAGTATTTCAATACTCAATACTCGTTAGTATACCAGTATTTCAATACTCGTTAGTATACCAGTATTTCAATACTCGTTAGTATACCAGTATTTCAATACTCGTTAGTATATCAGTACTTCAATACTCGTTAGTTTCAATACCAGTATTTCAATACTCGTTATATCAGTATTTCAATACTTAGTATACCGTTAATACTCGTTAGTATATCAGTATTTCAATACTCGTTAGTATACCGGTATTTCAATACTCGTTAGTATATCAGTATTTCAATACTCCAGTTAGTGTACCGGTATTTCAATACTCGTTAGTATATCAGTATTTCAATACTCGTTAGTATATCAGTATTTCAATACTCGTTAGTATCGTGGCAAGGAAACAAAACATTGAAACAGATTTAACTTCTTTATGAAAAAAGCCCTGATGTTGGAAACACACATAACGATGTGGTACACATATTTATTTTCCAGGCTATAGCTATATCATACGTTACACACAGAAGGTTTTTAAAAAGGACCAAAGAGTTTTGTCTGCTTCGTGTTTTTATTTATTTTCAGTGTCTCCTGACCCCTCCTGTTTCAGCCTCCAGTATTTATGCTGCAGTAGTTTGTGTCGGGGGGCTAGGGTCAGTTTGTTATATCTTGAATACTTCTCCTGTTCTATTCGGTGTCCTGTGTGAATCTAAGTGTGCGTTCTTTAATTCTCTCCTTCTCTCTTTCTTTCTCTCTCTCGGAGGACCTGAGCCCTAGGACCATGCCCCAGGACTACCTGACATGATGACTCCTTGCTGTTCCCAGTCCACCTGGCCGTGCTGCTGCTCCAGTTTCAACTGTTCTGCCTTATTATTATTCGACCATGCTGGTCATTTTTGCACTTTTGAACATCTTGGCCATGTTCTGTTATAATCTCCACACGGCACAGCCAGAAGAGGACTGGCCACCCCACATAGCCTGGTTCCTCTCTAGGTTTCTAATCTCCACCCGGCACAGCCAGAAGAGGACTGGCCACCCCACATAGCCTGGTTCCTCTCTAGGTTTCTTCCTAGGTTTTGGCCTTTCTAGGGAGTTTTTCCTAGCCACCGTGCTTCTACACCTGCATTGCTTGCTGTTTGGGGTTTTAGGCTGGGTTTCTGTACAGCACTTTGAGATATCAGTTGATGTACGAAGGGCTATATAAATACATTTGATTTGATTTGATTTATGCCATGGGAGAAATTATTACAATATACTAGTATCGTCACAGCCCAAATAAGGAATATAGTGCTGATTGTTATAAATGTTAATAAGTAGGTTTTCTACGCTCTTTAAAATAGATTGTATATTCATTGATTGATCTATGTGAATCCAAAAGGATTTGAACGCAGTGGGATAGAGTTCCAATTAACTCTAATTCCTCCTGAAGTTTGCACTCATTCACTACCCCATTGGGTTCAAGGTATATCTGTATAAAAGTCATTGCCTTTCAAATACCATGAAGGGAAGTGAACAAGTGAAGATAAATGGCAGAATAACCATGCATTGTTATTAGGTCCCAAATCAAACAAGCACCACTTTGTTTAATTTCTATCCTTTTATATACTGTGGCAAACAAACCCAACATTGACAACTTACACATGATGTGTCTGCACTCTATAGCCAATGGGAAAGGCTCAATGTGATCAAAAGAACCCAAAATAGAATAATTAAAATGCAGTTGGGTGGGTAGTTCTTATCAAGGACAAGTTCAAGGTATTCCCAACCGTGTGTAAAGCATGACAATGTGCTGGTTGATTTTGTGGTAATTACATTCAAACTCCTCCATTTCATCTCAAATAAAGTTTTAAAAGTGAAAACTCTACAAGGGGAATAGTTTTATACCCACAAATGAGTGTTTCATTTCATTTCATCCTCTGGACAGCAGGAGCTACAGTTAGGACTTTCATACACTTGATACATTCATTACTATAAAATGATTTCCCCACAGGCGGAGGGATATGCCTCAACCCTCTGGACCTATGAAGTGTAGGGAATGTGTAACCCCCCCCCCCCCCTGTCCACCCTCCTCTGCCCCCCCCCCCCCGTCGTCACAAGGTCTGCATCTGAGACAATACACGGCTTCTTTTGGCGTCGTTTGTCTCTGTCTGCCCACGCGTGTTGACAACAGACTTAACCCTCGGGAGCCCGAGTCAAACTGATGTCATCAATAAACGTCCAAAAGGAAGCCCCTCGTTGTCACAGATAGAGGTCCACACCTCATGTTTATTCACAGGTACCGCGAAGGAGACGAGTTACAAACCGGTTTGGTTTGTTGCCCGGCTTTATTAAAAACAATACAGAACCTAAGGTATGCAAATATAATGAACTCTTAGAAAGACAGCTGCTCAGTAGAACCATATAGGGTTATTTGGTTTGGCCCTATAGGGGAACCATTTGGTGCTAGGTAGAACCTTTTTCAGAGGGTTCTCCCTACAACCATCTAAACTCAGCAACAATAAAGAAACGTCCCTTTTCAGGATCTTTCGTAGAAATCTTCATTGTAAAGGGTTTAAACACTGTTTCTCATGCTTGGTTCAATGAACCGTAAACAATTAATGAACATGCACCTGCAGAACGGAGGTTAAAACCTGTTGGGGCAAGGCGTTCCCCTTAGGGAACTCCACCCCCCCCCTCACCACCCCGTTCAGCTGAAAAGTTGGCACAGGGAATTCAAAAATATTCTTTTGAAATATTTAACTTTCACACATTAACCTCTTACGTCGACCCGGCACGCATGCGTCCCATCTAGACATCTGGAAATGCAAATGCGCTACGCTAAATGCTAATAGCACTCGTTAAAACTCAAACGTTCATTAAAACACAAATGCAGGGTACTGAATTAAAGCTACACTCGTTGTGAATCCAGCCAACAAGTCAGATTTTTTAAATGCTTTTTGGCGAAAGCATGAGAAGCTATTATCTGATAGCATATCTGATAGCATGCAACACCCCGAAATACCTGAAGGGGACGTAAACAAAATAATTAGCATAGCCGGCGCTACCCAAAACGCAGAAAAAAAAAAAAACATTCATTACCTTTGACGATCTTCTTTGTTGGCACTCCTAGATGTCCCATAAACATCACTATTGGGTCTTTTTTTTATTAAATCGGTCCATATATATACCCTAAATATCGATCTATGGAACGTGTGTGATCAAGGAAAAAACAGCGTTTTAAAACGCGACGTCATTTTTTTTTATTAAAAAAAGTCGACAATAAACCTTCACAAAACACTTCGAAATACTTTTGTAATCCAACTTTAGGTATTAGTAAACATTAATAACCTATCAAATTGATTGGGCGATGTGTATTCAATAGCTCCACGTCTTCAAATCATGTCCGGATATTTCTACTCCAAAACATCCTGTCGGAGACCGGAAGGAATGGGATCTCTCTTACTCGTTTGACCAAGAAACAAAGTGCAGGCAATTGACAAGAATGGCGACATCCTGTGGAAGCTGTAGGACTTGCTATCTCAGCCCCATGTAATTTGGTTTCCCATCAACAATACATGCAAGTGGCGCATTGATACTTTTTCCAGTTTTCAGTGATCAGTTTTTCTTGCGCTTTTTGATGAAACGCAGGCTCTGGTATAGTCACAGCCGTGATTTAACCAGTTTTAGAAATGTCAGAGTGTTTTCTATCCACACATACTAATCATATGCATATACTATATTCCTGGCATGAGTAGCAGGATGCTGAAATGTTGCGCGATTTTTAACAGAATGTTTGAAAAAGTAGGGGGTAGACTTAACAGGTTTTAAACAAGTCCAATACCTCAAATGAAAGATAAACATCTTGTTCATCTACCCAGCATGTCAGATTTTTAAATGTTTTACAGAGAAAACATAACATATATTTATGTTAGACCACCACCAAACCAAAGAAAAAACTCAGCCATTTTTCCAGCCAAAGATAAAATCACAAAAGCAGGATTAGAGATAAAATGAATCACTAACCTCTTGAAAATCTTCATCAGATGACAGTCATATGACATGTTACACAGTACATTTATGTTTTGTTCGATAATATTAATTTTTATATCCACAAATCTCTGTTTACTTTGATGCCATGTTCAGAAATTCCTCCAAAATATCCGGAGAAATTATAGAAAGCTACGCCAGATAACAGAAATACTCATCATAAACTTTGACTAAAGATACATGTTCTACATATAATTAAAGATTCACTGGTTCTTAATGCAACTGCTGTGTCAGATTTTTTTTAAACGTTACGGAAAAAGCATAACATTGCAGTAATCTGAGACGGCGCTCAGACGTAACTGCCATGTTGGAGTCAACAGAAATACAAAATTACAACATAAATACCTTTGATGATCTTTCATCAGAATGTAATGCAAGGAGTCCTAGTTCCACAATAAATCATTGTTTTGTTCCATAATGTCCAATACTAGTATCCAAGTAGCTGCATTTGCTATCACTTTCAGCTCACGTGCCCAAAAACTGACTGCTGGTTCAAGATAACTCGCACGAAAACTTCCAAAATATATATTCCAGGTTGAATAAAATCAAATCAAATCAAATCAAATGTATTTATATAGCCCTTCGTACGTCAGCTGATATCTCAAAGTGCTGTACAGAAACCCAGCCTAAAACCCCAAACAGCAAACAATGCAGGTGTAAAAGCACGGTGGCTAGGAAAAACTCCCTAGAAAGGCCAAAACCTAGGAAGAAACCTAGAGAGGAACCGGGCTATGTGGGGTGGCCAGTCCTCTTCTGGCTGTGCCGGGTAGAGATTATAACAGAACATGACCAAGATGTTCAAATGTTCATAAATGACCAGCATGGTCAAATAATAATAAGGCAGAACAGTTGAAACTGGAGCAGCAGCACAGTCAGGTGGACTGGGGACAGCAAGGAGCCATCATGTCAGGTAGTCCTGGGGCACGGTCCTAGGGCTCAGGTCCTCCGAGAGAGAGAAAGAAAGAGAGAATTAGAGAGAGCATATGTGGGGTGGCCAGTCCTCTTCCGGCTGTGCCGGGTGGAGATTATAACAGAACGTGGCCAAGATGTTCAAATGTTCATAAATGACCAGCATGGTTGAATAATAGTAAGGCAGAACAGTTGAAAGTGGAGCAGGAGCATGGCCAGGTGGACTGGGGACAGCAAGGAGTCCTCATGTCAGGTAGTCCTGGGACATGGTCCTAGGGCCCAGGCCAGTTGAAACTGGAGCAGCAGCATGGCCAGGTGGACTGGGGACAGCAAGGAGTCATCATGTCAGGTAGTCCTGGGGCATGGTTCTAGGGCTCAGGTCCTCCGAGAGAGAGAAAGAAAATAAAATGGTCAAACTAAGTAGAGAATCAATCTTCAGGATGTTATCATCATATATATCCAATAACATTCCAACCGGATCATACGTTTTAATCTGGAGCCAAATGGAACAGCGGTAGCACCAACAGAGAAATGCGCCACAGGAAAATGGCATTCTGTCGGGACACTGACTATTCCCCCTCCCATTTAGGTCAAAGTTCACAGCAAATGCTCCATTACACTTTCGACTGAATGAGGACATCTAGTGGAAGGCGTAGGAAGTGCTTCCAGATCCATATTTACATTTACATTTAAGTCATTTAGCAGACGCTCTTATCCATATCTTGTTGGGAAGGGGGGGGGCGATGACATCAAAGTTGCCTACCCTATGAGTTCTGTTATACTCACAGACATAATTCAAACAGTTTTAGTGTTTTCTATCCAATAGTAATACTAATATGCATATATGAGCAATCTAGGACAGAGTTTGATGCAGTTCACTATGGGCACGCAATTCATCCAAAGTGAAAATACTGTCCTTTATCCTCAACAAGTTTTAAGACACAGTCTACACAGCCGACGGTAGGCAAATAAGATCACAGTTATGAAAACTTAGGACACTAAAGAGGCCTTTCTACCTACTCTGAAAAACACCAGAAGAAAAATGTTCAGGGTCCCTGCTCATCTGCGTGAAAGTGCCTTAGGCATGCTGCAAGGAGGCATGAGGACTACAGATGTGGCCAGTGCAATACATTGCAATGTCCGTACTGTGAGATGCCTAAGACAGGGCTACAGAGAGACAGGACGGACAGCTGATTGCCCTCGCAGTGGCAGACCATATGTAACACCTGCACAGGATCGGTACATCCGAACATCACACCTGTGGAACAGGTACAGGATTGCAACAACAACTGCTAAAGTTACACCAGGAAAGCACAATCATAGAACCCCCTGTAGATGGTTCTACCTAGATCCCTGTTATAATCTAAAGCCCCTCAAACTCAACACTGGTCCTCGAAGCCGGTACCACTTTGTTTATATATTCAGGGATGGATTGACACCTGGAACATCACGTTGGTCCAATTACTTATCGGGTAGAACAGAAACCAGCAGACTCCGGACCTCATAGGTGTCACGCCTTGGTCATTGTATCTTGTGTTTTTGTTATTTGTTTGGGTAGGCCAGGGTGTGACATGGGTTTATATGTTGTATTTCGTATTGGGGCTTGTAGTAATTGGGAGTGTGTATTATTAGGGGTGTGTCTAGTTAGGCTTGGCTGCATGAGGCGATTCCTAATTGGAGTCAGCTGATTCTCGTTGTCTCGGATTGGGAACCGTATTTAGGTAGCCTGAGTGCGCGTTGTATTTCGTGGGTGATTGTACCTGTCTCTGTGTTAGTCACCAGATAGGCTGTAATTAGTTTCACTCGTTTGTTGTTTTCTTCTTCAGTTATTTCATGTACCGCATTATCTTCATTAAAAGTCATGAGTAACCTACACGCTGCATTTCGGTCTGACTCTCTTCAAACAACAGACAAACTACGTTACAGAATCACCCACCACCATTCACAGACCGAGCAGCGTGTGAACTGGCAGGATCTAAAGGAGGACGTTATGGACGGCAGAAGCAGGGATTACACGACGTGGGAAGAAATCGACAGGTGGGCGGCCGACCCAGAGCGAGTGCAGGAGCCCGCCTGGGATTCCCTACAGCAATGCGAAGAGGGCTATACACGTATGGAATCGAGAAGGAAAGCATTGCTATACAGAGCGAAAACCGAAGGTAACGGGGGAAAGCGCAGAGAGAGAGTGGCTGAGTCAGGAAACAGACTTGAGCCTACTCTCCCTGTTAATTGTGAAGAGCAGTTGCAATGGGAGAGACTGCATCATTTGGAGATTTGGACATGGGAGGAGGAATTAGACGGTAAAGGACCCTGGGCGCAGCCGGGAGAATATCGCCGTCCCAAGGAGGAAATATAAGCAGCTAAAGCGGAGAGGCGCATGTATGAGGAGGCAGCACGGCGACGCGGTTGGAAACCGGAAAGTCACCCCCAAAAAAATATTGGGGGGGGCTAAAAGGGAGAATAGTTATGCGAGGTAGGAAATCTGCGCATACTCCCTGTGCTCACCGTTGGGCTAGAGAGACCGGGCAGGCACCGTGTTATGCTATGGAGCGCACGGTGTTTCCAGTGCAGGTGCAGAGCCAGCTGCGACACATACCAGCCCTTCCTATTGGCCGGGCTAGAGTGGGCATCGAGCCAGGTAAGCTTGGGCAGGCTCGTTGCTCAAGAGCTCCAGTGCGACTGCACGGTCCGGTCTATCCAGAGCCACCTCTACACACCAGTCCTCCGGTAGCAGCTCCCCGCACCAGGCTTCCTGTGCGTGTCCTCGCGCCAGTACCACCAGTTCCAGCACCACGCACCAGGCCTCCAGTGCGCCTCGCCTGTTCAGCGCAGCCAGTGCTTTTCTCCCCTCCTGCGCTGCCGGAGTCTCCCGCTTGTTTAGCGAAACCAGAGCTGTTCTCCTCTCCTGCG
Organism: Oncorhynchus gorbuscha; assembly: GCF_021184085.1. Lineage (NCBI taxonomy): Eukaryota > Metazoa > Chordata > Actinopteri > Salmoniformes > Salmonidae > Oncorhynchus > Oncorhynchus gorbuscha. The sequence goes on along the minus strand of NC_060174.1, from coordinate 5,832,741 downwards.
CTATCAGAGTCTCCAGCCTGTTTAGCGCAGCCAGAGCTTTTCTCCTCTCCTGCGCTGTTGGAGTCTCCCGCCTGTTCAGCGCAGCCAGAGCCTTTCTCCTCTCCTGCGCTGCCGGAGTCTCCTGTCTGCCCAGCGCCGCCAGTCGGCCCAGCGTCACCAGTCTGCCAGGATCCACCAGAAGTGCCAGTCTGCCAGGATCCGCCAGAAGTGCCAGTCTGCCAAGATCTTCTAGATCGGCCAGACAACCGGAATCATCCAGTTCTACCAGCCAGCCAGGATTTACCGGAGCCTACTACCTGCCTGAGCTTCCTCTCAGTACTGAGCTTCCTCTCAGTACTAGGCTTCTTCTCTGTACTGGGCTCCCTCTCAGTACTGGGCTGCTTCGGTCCCGGGCTGCCCCTCTGTCCCGGGCTGCCCCTCTGTCCTGAGATGCCCCTCTATCCTGAGATGCCCCTCTGTCCTGAGTTGCCCCTCTGTCCTGAGCTGCCCCTCTGTCCTGAGATGCCCCTCTGTCCCGAGCTGCCCCTCTGTCCCGAGCTGCCCCTCTGTCCCGAGCTGCCCCTTAGTTATGTGGGGATCAGGGTGAGGACTATTAGGCCATGGTCAGCGGAGAAGGTGGATTATCCTAGGACGCGAAGGGGAGGAACTAGAACATTTATGGAGTGGGGTCCACGTCCCGAGCCAGAACCGCCACCATGGACAGACGCCCACCCGGAACCTCCCTATGCTCTTGAGGTGCGTCCCGGAGTCCGCACCTTAGGGGGGGGTTCTGTCACGCCTTGGTCATTGTATCTTGTGTTTTTGTTATATGTTTGGGTAGGCCAGGGTGTGACATGGGTTTATATGTTGTATTTCGTATTGGGGTTTGTATTAATTGGGAGTGTGTATTATTAGGGGTGTGTCTATTTAGGCTTGGCTGCCTGAGGCGATTCCTAATTGGAGTCAGCTGATTCTCGTTGTCTCGGATTGGGAACCGTATTTAGGTAGCCTGAGTGCGCGTTGTATTTCGTGGGTGATTGTACCTGTCTCTGTGTTAGTCACCAGATAGGCTGTAATTAGTTTCACTCGTTTGTTGTTTTCTTCTTCAGTTATTTCATGTACTGCATTATCTTCATTAAAAGTCATGAGTAACCTACACGCTGCATTTCGGTCTGACTCTTCAAACAACAGACGAACTACGTTACAATAGGTTAAGAGTTGAATGCCTCCGATCTAAAGGTTCTTCCTAAGAACCCTCTATGACTTGTTCCACCAGCCTTCTTATCCTTTCAAATTAAACTCTTTATGACAATACATTACACATATATCATAAGGAATTTATTTTGAGGGCCTGGATTTACAGGCCACATCAGGTCTACAAGACACATCAGGCCCGCTTGGAAAGTGATGTGTAATTCCCATTGGAATACAGCCAGAGTGAGGATATCCAACGATTATTCACCCGCAACCTGCTTTCAGAATGGCTGCCAGTTTAGGGAAGATTAGATGACCAACATATCTAAATCATCTCAACTGGAACAACCTAACAGATTGGATTAGTTGAGACATTATTAGATGTTATTTATCTTTTTGTAGCGTACGATTCATCAACCAATCAGTGTACAAAAAACACAGATATTGAAACAAATCATCTGAAAATCAACTTGCAATAAAGCTGAGAAATATGATAATAATGGGTGTGTTTTGAGTCTTTTAGTCTACACAGAGTAAAAATGACACAATCACACTCAACTCTTATAATCACCAACACTGGGATTCTTTTATACCACTTATTGTTAAAGTACATTTGATTTTTGAATCAATTCTCCAAAATCTACCAAATCTCTATTAACATGTTAAATGTGCAGCTAGAAGGAAAAACAATTCTAGATCACCTGTACTCCACACACAGAGACACAACATAACACAACATGACATGACACAATACAACACTCCACACACAGAGACGCGTACAAAGCTCTCCCTCACACTCCATTTGTTAAATTCGACCACAACTCTATCCTCCTGATTCCGGCTTACAAGCAAAAATTAAAGCAGGAAGCACCAGTGACTTGGTCTATAAAACTTGGTCTATCACAGACTGGAATATGTTCCGGATTCTTCCGATGGCATTGAGGAGTACTCCACATCAGTCACTGGCTTTATCAATAAGTGCATCGAGGACGTCATTCCCACAGTGACTGTACGTACATAACCCAACCAGAAGCCATGGATTACAGGCAACATTCGCACTGAGCTAAAGGGTAGAGCTGCCGCTTTCAAGGTGCGGGACTGTAACCCGGAAGATTACAAGAAGTCCCGCTATGACCTGCGACGAACCATCAAACAGGCAAAGCGTCAATACAGGGCTAAGATTGAATGATACTACACCGGCTCCGATGCTCGTCGGATGTGGCAGGGCCTGCAAACTATTAGATTACAAAGGGAAGCACAGCCGCGAGCTGCCAAGTGACACGAGCCTACCAGATGAGCTAAATCACTTCTATGCTCGCTTCGAGGCAAGCAACACTGAGGCATGCATGAGAGCATCAGCTGTTCCGGACAACTGTGAGATCACGCTCTCCGTAGCCGACGTTAGTAAGACCTTTAAACAGGTCAACATACACAAGGCTGGGGTGCAAGACGGATTACCAGGACATGTGCTCCGGGCATGCGCTTCCAACTGGCAGGTGTCTTCACTGACATTTTCAACATGTCCCTGATTGAGTATGTAATACCAACATGATTCAAGCAGACCACCATAGTCCCTGTGCCCAAGAACACAAATGCAACCTGCCTATATGACTACAGACCCGTAGCCATGAAGCGCTTTGGTTGGTTGGTAATGGCTTACATCAACACCATTATCCCAGAAAACCTAGACCCACTCCAATTTGCATATCGCCCAAACAGATACACAGATGATGCAATCTCTATTGCACTCCACACTGCCCTTTCCCACCTGGACAAAAGGAACACCTATGTGAGAATGCTGTTCATTGACTACAGCACAGCGTTCAACACCATAGTACCCTCAAAGCTCATCACCAAGCTAAGGATCCTGGGACTAAACACCTCTCTCTGCAACTGGATCCTGGACTTCCTGACAGGCCGCCCCCAGGTGGTGAGGGTAGGTAACAACACATCTGCCACGCTGATCCTCAACAATGGAGCTCCCCAGGGGTGCATGCTCAGTCCCCTCCTGTACTCCCTGTTCACCCACGACTGCATGGCCAGGCACGACTCCACCACCATCATTAAGTTTGCTGACGACACAACAGTGGTAGGCCTGATCACCGACAACGACGAGACAGCCTATCGGGAGGAGGTCAGAGACCTGGCCGGGTGGTGCCAGAATAACAACCTATCCCTCAACGTAACCAAGACTAAGGAGATGATTGTGGACTACAAGAAAAGGAATACCGAGCACGTCCCCATTCTCATCGACGGGGCTGTAGTGGAGCAGGTTGAGAGCTTCAAGTTCCTTGGTGTCCTCATCAACAACAAACTAGAATGGTCCAAACACACCAAAAAAGTTGTGAAGAGGGCACGACAAAGCCTATTCCCCCTCAGGAAACTAAAAAGATTTGGCATGGGTCCTGAGATCCTCAAAAGATTCTACAGCCGCTACATCGAGAGCATCCCGACCGGTTGCATCACTGCCTGGTATGGCATTTGTCGGCCTCTGACCGCAAGGCACTTCAGAGGGTAGTGCGTACGGGCCAGTACATCACTGGGGCAAAGCTGCCTGTCATCCAGGACCTCCTGAACAGGTAACCAAATGGTTACCCGGACTATTTTGCATTGTGTGCCTCCTTCCCAACCCCTCTTTTACGCTGCTGCTACTGTCTGTTTATGGATAGTCACTTTAACTCTACATTCATGTACATACTACCTAAATGGCCGACCAACCAGTGCTCCCGCACATTGGCTAACTGGGCTATCTGCATTGTGTCCCACCACCCTCCAACCCCTCTTTTTACACTTCTGCTACTCTCTGTTCATCATACCTGTATATGCATAGTCACTTTAACAATACCTACATGTACACACTACCTCAATAAGCCTGACTAACAGGTGTCTGTATATAACCTTGCTACTCTTTTTTCAAATGTCTTTTTACTGTTGTTTTATTTCTTTACTTACCTACACACACACACACATATATTTTTTCCCCAGCACCATTGGTTAGAGCCTGTACGTAAGCATTTCACTGTAAGGTCTACACCTGTTGTATTCGGTGCACGTGACAAATAAACTTTGATTTAATTTGAAATGTTACACTGAAAAATGTCCACACAATCCACTGCTTGTTCACTCATATCCCCTTCTATTCCTCTACTCGCTGCTCAGAAAAATCACTGAAAAATATTTGCATTTTAAAGGCAGAAATCATGGGAAATATATAATCTACTCCAGTACTGTATATGCAAAATGGTTATGGGAATACCAAATACATGCAAAAATATTCCCATTTAGGTACAGTTGAAAACACTGAGGTAAACACTTGTTTAAAAGAAATATGCAAATTACAACAACAAAAAAGCTTATTCAGATTCAGAAGAATAAAAAAGCTCCAACGAATCAGAAAACATCAAACACTTTCTTCCTAAAATGCTTCTTCAGATGAAAACGGTTCTTGGTAGAGATCCTTCTGGAAAGAACCATTTTGGAAGCATTTTTTCTAACAGTGTACAACTTTATATGATGATATCTGTGATGCGGTTTTTATATTTGTTGTTGTTGTGGTATTGCAAAAGAATCTGGAAGTTTCACCATTAAAGATTTCAGCTTTTACTTATATTACATTTATGAAAAGAAAATCATTATTCACTGTTATTGTGCTGCTAATACCTGTGTTATTGTAGGCCTCATACCTGTGTTATTGTAGGCCTCATACCTGTGTTATTGTAGGCCTCATACCTGTGTTATTGTAGGCCTCATACCTGTGTTATTGTAGGCCTCATACCTGTGTTATTGTAGGCCTCATACCTCTGTTATTGTAGACCTCATACCTGTGTTATTGTAGGCCTCATACCTGTGTTATTGTTGGCCTCATACCTGTGTTATTGTAGACCTCACACCTGTGTTATTGTAGGCCTCATACCTGTGTTATTTTAGGCCTCATACTTGTGTTATTATAGGCCTCATACCTGTGTTATTGTAGTTCTAATACCTGTGTTATTGTAGTTTTCATACCTGTGTTATTGTAGTTATCATACCTGTGTTATTGTAGGCCTCATACCTGTGTTATTGTAGGCCTCATACCTGTGTTATTGTAGGCCTCATACCTGTGTTATTGTAGGCCTCATACCCATGTTATTGTAGGCCTCATACCTGTGTTATTGTAGGCCTCATACTTGTGTTATTGTAGGTCTCATACCCGTGTTATTGTAGGCCTCATACCTGTGTTATTGTAGGCCTCATACCTGTGTTATTGTAGTTCTCATACCTGTGTTATTGTAGTTCTCATTCTCATACCTGTGTTCTTGTAGTTCTCATACCTGTGTTATTGTAGTTCTCATACCTGTGTTATTGTAGGCCTCATACCTGTGTTATTGTAGGCCTCATACCTGTGTTATTGTAGGCCTCATACCTGTGTTATTGTAGGCCTCATACTTGTGTTATTGTAGGCCTCATACCTGTGTTATTGTAGGCCTCATACCTGTGTTATTGTGCTGCTAATACCTGTGTTATTGTAGGCCTCATACCTGTGTTATTGTAGGCCTCATACCTGTGTTATTGTAGGCCTTATACCTGTGTTATTGTAGGCCTCATACTTGTGTTATTGTAGGCCTCATACCTGTGTTATTGTAGGCCTCATACCTGTGTTATTGTAGGCCTCATACCTGTGTTATTGTAGGCCTCATACTTGTGTTATTGTAGTTCTCATACCTGTGTTATTGTAGTTCTCATTCTCATACCTGTGTTATTGTAGTTCTCATACCTGTGTTATTGTAGTTCTCATACCTGTGTTATTGTAGTTCTCATACCTGTGTTATCGTGCTGCTAATACTTGTGTTATTGTAGTCCTCATACTTGTGCTATTGTAGTTCTCAGACCTGTGTTATTCTAGTTCTCATACCTGTGTTCTTGTAGTTCTCATACCTGTGTTATTGTAGTTCTCATACCTGTGTTATTGTAGTGCTCACATCTGTGTTATTGTAGTTCTCATACCTGTGTTATTGTAGTTCTCATACCTGTGTTATTGTAGTTCTCATACCTGTGTTATTGTAGTTATCATACCTGTGTTATTGTAGTGCTCATACCTGTGTTATTGTAGTGCTCATACCTGTGTTATTGTAGTGCTCATACTTATGTTGGTGAATATTCATGTCATTTGAATCCATTCCAAAACGAGGCCTTGAGGGCAGAAACGTAAATGTTTTTAACTAATGTGAAATAAATACATTTTAAACAGATTTAATTTGTTACACATATCTTTGGTGATGAAGCTTCGTGCCGGGGAATGGAATCTCGGATAATGAATAATGCTCTACAAACCTGTGTATTATAAGGTCTTCACATGAATGGTTACATCATTTATATGTTTCTGCCCCCTGGACTGGAGTGTGAATTTCCTTCAACCCCCCCCCCCCCCCATACATAAAACAGAAAAAGAAGATAGGTTTTCTTTATGAGTGTACGTGTGTGCCTGTGCGCATGTGTTTGAGAGAGGGAGACAAAGAGAGACTCATCGTCTGCAGTTGTTCTGCTGAACGGATAAGCACTTTCAATATTCAAAGACAGATGGTTGCATTTCAGCCCCTCGGAGCAGATTGTCTGCATTCACTGCAATCTTTTCCTCTCCCCGGCACACATTTAGACCTCTCTATGTTTGATGGCTCCTGTGTGTCATGTAAAAAAATTATTCCCCGTGTGAAATAGTTTACAATCGTTCTTGATTGTTCTGATTGCGTTCTTATTGTGACATCATGTGGTTTCATTTCTCACAGCTTGAAAATGTTCCCAGTTCAATAATAGGCAGCTCTTTTGTCTCTTTATGGGGATGGCTGGAGCTCCGGGCGGCAGGTAGCCTAGTGGTTAGAGCGTTGGGCCAGTAACCAAAAGGTTGCTGGATTGAATCCCCGAGCTGACAAGCTGAACAAGGCAGTTAACCCACTGTTCCCCAGTAAATAAGAAGTTGTTCTTAACTGACTTGCCTAGTTAAAGGGGATGGCTGAGATCATCTCTATATGTGGAAGGCTGAGATCATCTCTATATGTGGATGGCTGAGATCATCTCTATATGTGGATGGCTGAGATCATCTCTTGATCATCTCTATATGTGGATGGCTGAGATCATCTCTATATGTGGATGGCTGAGATCATCTCTTAATCATCTCTATATGTGGATGGCTGAGATCATCTCTATATGTGGATGGCTGAGATCATCTCTATATGTGGATGGCTGAGATCATCTCTTAATCATCTCTATATGTGGATGGCTGAGATCATCTCTATATGTGGATGGCTGAGATCATCTCTATATGTGGATGGCTGAGATCATCTCTATATGTGGATGGCTGAGATCATCTCTATATGTGGATGGCTGAGATCATCTCTATATGTGGATGGCTGAGATCATCTCTATATGTGGATGGCTGAGATCATCTCTATATGTGGATGGCTGAGATCATCTCTATGAGATGTGAGATCATCTCTATATGTGGATGGCTGAGATCATCTCTATATGAGGATGGCTGAGATCATCTCTATATATGGATGGCTGAGATCATCTCTATATGTGGATGGCTGAGATCATCTTGTAATGTGGATGGCTCAGATCATCTCTATATGTGGATGGCTGAGATCATCTCTATATGTGGATGGCTGAGATCATCTCTTAATGTGGATGGCTGAGATCATCTCTTAAAGGGGATGGCTGAGATCATCTCTATATGTGGATGGCTGAGATCATCTCTTAATGTGGATGGCTGAGCTCATCTCTTAAAGGGGATGGCTGAGATCATCTCTATATGAGGATGGCTGAGATCATCTCTATATATGGATGGCTGAGATCATCTCTTAATGTGGATGGCTGAGCTCATGCGGGTGTTTCTCTCACACCCTCCCTCGACCTCGAAAAAACTGTTCTGTGGGCACGCGCATTTGCTTCAGACATCTGCCAATCAATGGTGGCGAGGAGTATTGACTGTGTCCAATTGTAAGCTTGTTGAGGCGTGAGGTCAGCACATAAGTCCCAGAAGTCACGTGTCGAGGGTTAATGTGAGAAGAGATATTCTGCGATTGCAAAGACTCGGGCGTTACGTTTTTCGATTGACAATGCATATATCTGTTAGTTAGTTATCAAACTACACAGACAAGTTTAAACTGCAGACCTCTGAAAACAATCCATCTCGACCAGTTTACAGCTAATTATGCTAGTTAGCTAGCTAAATCAAAGGTGAAGGGGTGTAAGAGAAACATATGCAGGAGCTCAGCCATCCACACAGATACGCACATTCAGTTATTGTCCGGGAACATTTTCACGCTGTGAAAAGTTTTACAACATGACGTCAACATACAATAAGGAACGATTTGGGAACCATTTCACACAGGGAAGATGTTTACATGACGCCCTGCACAGCAAATGAAAGCAGTGCATAGCCCTGTTTTATCCCTTCAATACAATCCACTGGAAAGCATGACAGGCAAATCAGACAGTCACATGGTGGAGACAGATAACCGTGTTCTTATTCAGCAGAACAGAAGAAGAACAACCTGCTGAGTTTTCACATGTATCCCAGCTATAAAGTAGGTTCTATGGCTTTGAGGCTGAAAAGCCGTCAGTGCGAGATTGCAGACGGTAAAAACCACACGGTAGAAGTCAGAGGTTGCCCAGGGGTGATGATTGAGCAAATCAATATGTGTTGGGGTGCAGCATTCTGTTCCTCAGTCCTCCAGTCCGGGATACTCCTCACTCCAAGATGCTCCTCACTCCAAGATACTCCTCACTCCAAGATACTCCACGCTCCAAGATGCTCCTCGCTCCAAGATATTCCTCACTCCAAGATACTCCTCGCTCCAAGATATTCCTCACTCCAAGATACTCCTCACTTCAAGATACTCCCCACTCCAAGATACTCCTCACTTCAAGATACTCCCCACTCCAAGATACTCCTCACTTCAAGATACTCCCCACTCCAAGATACTCCTCACTCCAAGGTAATCCTCACTCCAAGATACTCCTGACTTCAAGATACTCCCCACTCCAAGATACTCCTCACTTCAAGATACTCCCCACTCCAAGATACTCCTCACTCCAAGATACTCCCCACTCCAAGATACTCCTCACTTCAAGATACTCCCCACTCCAAGATACTCCTCACTCCAAGATACTCCTCATTCCAAGATACTTCCCACTCCAAGATACTCCTCAATTCAAGATATCCTCACTCCAAGATACTCCTCACTCCAATATACTCCTCACTCCAAGATACTCTCCACTCCAAGATACTCCTCACTCCAAGATACTCCTCACTCCAAGATATTCCTCTCTCCAAGATACTCCTCACTCCAAGATATTACTCACTCCAAGAAACGCCTCGCTCCAAGATATTCCTCATTCCAAGAAACTCCTCACTCCAAGATACTCCTCACTCCGGGAGTCCAGGGTGGAGCATGAGTGTCATCGATAGGGTTGGAGATAGGCTTACCCACGCTAATGTCTTGGATTGGAGTTTGAGAGAGAGTTTTCCATGCTTGTGTCTTGGAGTAGTGTTGGAGAGAGGGTTACCCATGCTAGTGTCTTGAATAATATTTGGAGAGATGCTTACCTACGCTAGGGGCACTCTCCATAGAATTTAAGTGAAAAATATGTGACAAGCCCCACTGTAAATGTCAAACCATGTTTTCCATATTGGCTAAAAATCTGTGTCTGTTGCTATGTGTGTGTGTAAAGTAGACAGGAAACCGCCTAGTAACCATCTAAAATATATTCCTTTTTAGCAGACCTCTACTTGTCTCAAGCTCAGTGTCTCAAGTCGTTTGGTATTTTTCTCTCGTGTGTCCCCAGGGTTTAGATTCCAATGTAAAAGAGGAGCTGGGGTTCCTCAGGTTTGGGTTCCGTGCCCGCTCCACCCCGCCTCCCACATTGCTGCCGCACAAGTTATCTGCAGGCTGTTTATTTGTGGGTTCATGAGTGTTACCTTTCAGCTCCAATTCAGACGGTGAAAGTGATCTTACACCAACCAATCAGTCATGGACCTTAATGTCTTCATTGCCCTCTCCACTCCACCTGATTTCACTCTGCTGCCCAAATGGTATCCAACATACAGTCAGAACTGTTATGGTGTCCGTCCAAAAACATCTGATATTATTTCCTCTAGGTTCCAGAACTATGATGTCACATCATCCCACACTTTTTGACTCACTGTATTTGTATGGAAACTTGTTTCTACATGATGTTATATCTGAAAGGATGTACATCAATTTCAATGTATCATTTTATCAGTCATGATTTCGATGACTTTAACATTGGACTCATACTGAAGTAAAATTTCAACTGCATATCATTCAGGTTTATCTGACTCCTGAAACCAAGAGGACATTGCTTGATGTTGATCTGACTCCTGAAACCAAGAGAACACCGCTTGATGTTGATCTGACTTCTGAAACCAAGAGGACACCGCTTGAGGTGTATCTGACTTCTGAGACCAAGAGAACACCGCTTGAGGTGTATCTGACTCCTGAAACCAAGAGGACACCGCTTGAGGTGTATCTGACTTCTGAGACCAAGAGAACACCGCTTGAGGTGTATCTGACTCCTGAAACCAAGAGGACACTGCTTGATGTTGATCTGACTTCTGAGACCAAGAGAACACCGCTTGAGGTGTATCTGACTTCTGAAACCAAGAGGACACAGCTCGAGGTTTGATTTGCAGCCCATGATGCTCAAGATCACATGTTTAGAGGTGCTTGATGGAGAGCATCGCCTGCCAACTCCCTTCTAAGATGGACATGGAGTCTCCAACATCCTTAGACACGTCTGCACAGCTAGTCCAAGCCACTAAGGCCTCAAACACATGGTTAACATGTAGGTTAACCATGTGTCTACATTAATGTAGGTTAACCATGTGTCTACATTAATGTAGGTTAACCATGTGTGTACATTAATGTAGGTTAACCATGTGTGTACATTAATGTAGGTTAACCATGTGTGTACATTAATGTAGGTTAACCATGTGTGTACATTAAGTAGGTTAACCATGTGTGTACATTAATGTAGGTTAACCATGTGTGTACATTAATGTAGGTTAACCATGTGTCTACATTAATGTAGGTTAACCATGTGTATACATTAATGTAGGTTAACCATGTGTGTACATTAATGTAGGTTAACCATGTGTACATTAATGTAGGTTAACCATTAATTAATGTAGGTTAACCATGTGTGTACATTAATGTAGGTTAACCATGTGTGTACATTAATGTAGGTTAACCATGTGTGTACATTAATGTAGGTTAACCATGTGTGTACATTAATGTAGGTTAACCATGTGTGTACATTAATGTAGGTTAACCATGTGTCTACATTAATGTAGGTTAACCATGTGTGTACATTACTGAAGGATATTTGAACAGGAAGTGGAAAAAGATCAAACATTCATGTGTCAAGTCAAATGGACCTTACACATGAAGTAGGCAGCATCCATAGAGAGGGACAATAACAGCTGTTATTGTCACGCCTTGGTCTTAGTATTTTGTGTTTTCTTTAATTATTTGTTCAGGCCAGGGTGTGACATGGGTTTATTGTGTTGTCATATTGTTTTTTTTTTTGTAGGCATTGGGATTGTGGCTGATTAGGGGTGTGTCTAGCATAGGCTTGGCTGCCTGAGGCGGTTCTCAATCAGAGTCAGGTGATTCTCGTTGTCTCTGATTGGGAACCATATTTAGGTAGCCTGGGTTTCACTGTGTATTTTGTGGGTGATTGTTCCTGTCTCTGTGTAGTTGTTTCACCAGACAGGCTGTATAGGTTTTCACGTTCCGTTTGTTGTTTTGTATATATATATATATAGTTATTTCATGTATCGTTCTATTTCATTAAAGAACACGAGTAACCACCACACTGCATATTGGTCCGCTTCTCCTTCAACAGACGAACGCCGTTACAGTTATATTAGAGAGGGAGACAACATACACATGCCAGATCATTTTTTTTTTACAAAACATTCAGTTTTAATCCAATGGACAAAAATATTTTGTACACCCCTGGGAAGTAGTTCTTCCATCCAACTTGTTTCAAAGGTTGTTGTTGGAAAAAACGACAGCCCGCAGTGGCCTTCATACTTTCTATATTTATTGAGAGAACAAACAGGAAAATTTGAGAAACCTACACATTCAAAGAGAGGCGAAACAGTGTGATCAAATAAACAATGTCATATTTTGAATAACTCATTCAATAGAATATCACACCGGGAATCAATAACATAGGCTTTCCATGTTGAATTAATCCTTAAGTAAGCTTTACATATATTGGCTTGTCTTACCCAGGTCACCTCCTGGAGAAATGTATATTTGACCATTATTTAACTGAACTCCATTGAAAGAATTTTCCTTGGAGCATTGATCAGCTTGAGCTGCACTAGACAGCAGAACAGTATGCTTATTCATAACATTGTTTGTATGAGATTAGGAGATTGTAGGAGATTCTAGTGTCATAGTTTGTATAGCTATTGGTCTGAAGATTCTAGTGTCATTTGTATCAGTATAGCTATTGGTCCTAGTGCCATAGTAGAGAGTTGTATAGCTATTGGTCGGATAGGAGATTCTAGAGTCATGTAGAGAGAGTTGTATAGCTATTGGTCGGTAGGAGATTCTAGTGCCATAGAGAGAGAGTATAGCTATTGGTCGGTAGTATTCTAGAGTCTTATTCTATTGGTCGGTAACTAGTGTCATAGCAGTTTAGCTATTGGTCGGTAGGAGATTCTAGTGTCATAACATTGTTTGTATGAGGACGTTTCTGTAGTTAAATAACAACCTTTTACATCCTTATGAGAAGATATACATTTATTGTGTTCTCATTCCAGGTAGAGTTTTTACCAGGATGCTGTGGGCTCATTCTAGGTAGAGATTTTACCAGGATATTGTGGGTAGCGAACTGGCGAGTAAAAGCAAAGGGAAAATGTTTGTGAGAAAGAAAAACAAGAAAAATTGAAAATGAATATGTTTTATCTTGGACAGCGTAGACGCAGTTAGAAAGCTCTGCCCTCCCTGGAGAAACTAACTATAGTCTATTTGATATTGCCTGTGGGGTGTAGTCCCCCCCCCCTCTCTCCCTTATTCCTCCATATTAAAGTGAAATCACCTGGGATGTAATTAATTTATTAGAATCAGTGTGCAGGGACAGGGGGGGTCGTCGCATGTGTTTCATGGTGAGCTGTGGTTGCTTGGGTTCCGGGTGATTGGGATTAATAACAAGGGCCAATTTGAAATAGGAATCAGAGTGCTTAATAAACAGAGGAGGAGGAAGCATGAGGGTGCGTGAACCCCCCCCCCACACCCAGGGCCATTGGAACAAAGGGGGCTTTGTGAGTGGGTGCGTATTACAGCGTACAGCGTGCTCTAGTTATAGTACACCAGATCCCAATTGTAACTCACTATAGTAATTATATAGGATAATTTACGTGTCTTTATTTCAGACAAGTAAAACGTTATTTCAAACAGAGCACTCAAAACAGCCCGTTTCATGAGGCGTCTTGCATTTCAAATCGAAGGAAATTGAGACGTTTCTCTGAGATTTAATGTAAAAGCTGTGTTCGTTCTGTGCTGTAGAATGGCGCTGCGATGGATAGCTCCCGTGTTACATGCTCCTGACTAATTCTGCTATTTTGTGTGTTTTTTTTTTTGCGCTGATCTTAAAAGTAGTTTTACATAATGTTTCCGCCACCGTTTCCTGTTTTACTTTTATATAATTTCTCTAGTTTTTCCTCGATTTATATCATATATCTTTTATCTCTAGTTATCTCTGCATTGTTGGGAAGGTTGGGAGGCGTTTCACTGTTAGTATACACCTGTTGTTTACGAAGCATGTGACCAATTATATTTAATTTGATTTGAATACAGATTCATTACATTTCATCACCTCATTGATTTTCCCTCAAAGTAAAGCAGGAAGAGATGAAGACTGCCCTGACTTCTGCATGCTATCAAAATGCTAATTTAATAATTACCCTTTAAACAGCTCAAACTGGTTGAATCAACTTTGTTTCCATCATCATTTCAACCCAAAAACTTTTTTAAAATCTAAAATCAACTTCCAACCTAAATCAAGGATTTTTTTGTTGTTGATGATTTCATGTTGAATTGATGTTAAAATATCCGGCCTGGATCAGGCATTCATGGTAGAATTGCTGCAAAGAAACCACTACTAAAGGACACCAATAAGAAGAAGAGACTTGCTTGGGCCAAGAAACGCGAGCAATGGATATTAGACTGGAGGAAATCTGTCCTTTGGTCTCATGAGTCCAAATTTATAATTTTTAGTTCCAACTGTGTGACACAGAGTAGGTGAACGGATGATCTCTGCATTTGTGGTTCCACTGTGAAGCATGGAGGAGGAGGTGTGATGGTGTGGATGTTTTTCTGGTGACATGTTTTGTCTGTGATTTACACTTAGCCAGCATGGCTATCACAGCATTCTGCAGCGATTCGGCATATCATCTGGTTCTGCACTTCAAATCAAATCAAATCAAATCAAATTTTATTTGTCACATACACATGGTTAGCAGATGTTAATGCGAGTGTAGCGAAATGCTTGTGCTTCTAGTTCCGACAATGCAGTGATAACCAACAAGTAATCTAACTAACAATTCCAAAACTACTGTCTTATACACAGTGTAAGGGGATAAGGAACATGTACATAAAGATATATGAATGAGTGATGGTACAGAGCAGCATACAGTAGATGGTATCGAGTACAGTATATACATATGAGATGAGTGTGTAGACAAAGTAAACAAAGTGGCATAGTTAAAGTGGCTAGTGATACATGTGTTACATAAGGATGCAGTCGATGATGTAGAGTACAGTATATACATATGCATATGAGATTAATAATGTAGGGTAAGTAACATTATATAAGGTAGCATTGTTTAAAGTGGCTAGTGATATATTTACATCATTTCCCATCAATTCCCATTATTAAAATGGCTGGAGTTGGGTCAGTGTCAATGACAGTGTGTTGGCAGCAGCCACTCAGTGTTAGTGGTGGCTGTTTAACAGTCTGATGGCCTTGAGATAGAAGCTGTTTTTCAGTCTCTCGGTCCCAGCTTTGATGCACCTGTACTGACCTCGCCTTCTGGATGATAGCGGGGTGAACAGGCAGTGGTTCGGGTGGTTGATGTCCTTGATGATCTTTATGGCCTTCCTGTAACAGCGGGTGGTGTAGGTGTCCTGGAGGGCAGGTAGTTTGCCCCCGGTGATGCGTTGTGCAGTCCTCACTACCCTCTGGAGAGCCTTACGGTTGAGGGCGGAGCAGTTGCCGTACCAGGCGGTGATACAGCCCGCCAGGATGCTCTCGATTGTGCATCTGTAGAAGTTTGTGAGTGCTTTTGGTGACAAGCCGAATTTCTTCAGCCTCCTGAGGTTGAATAGGCGCTGCTGCGCCTTCTTCACGACGCTGTCAGTGTGAGTGGACCAATTCAGTTTGTCTGTGATGTGTATGCCGAGGAACTTAAAACTAGCTACCCTCTCCACTACTGTTCCATCGATGTGGATAGGGGGTGTTCCCTCTGCTGTTTCCTGAAGTCCACAATCATCTCCTTAGTTTTGTTGACGTTGAGTGTGAGGTTATTTTCCTGACACCACACTCCGAGGGCCCTCACCTCCTCCCTGTAGGCCGTCTCGTCGTTGTTGGTAATCAAGCCTACCACTGTTGTGTCGTCCGCAAACTTGATGATTGAGTTGGAGGCGTGCGTGGCCATGCAGTCGTGGGTGAACAGGGAGTACAGGAGAGGGCTCAGAACGCACCCTTGTGGGGCCCCGTGTTGAGGATCAGCGGGGAGGAGATGTTGTTGCCTACCCTCACCACCTGGGGCGGCCCGTCAGGAAGTCCAGTACCCAGTTGCACAGGGCGGGGTCGAGACCCAGGGTCTCGAGCTTGATGACGAGCTTGGAGGGTACTATGGTGTTGAATGCCGAGCTGTAGTCGATGAACAGCATTCTCACATAGGTATTCCTCTTGTCCAGGTGGGTTAGGGCAGTGTGCAGTGTGGTTGAGATTGCATCGTCTGTGGACCTATTTGGGCGGTAAGCAAATTGGAGTGGGTCTAGGGTGTCAGGTAGGGTGGAGGTGATATGGTCCTTGACTAGTCTCTCAAAGCACTTCATGATGACGGAAGTGAGTGCTACGGGCGGTAGTCGTTTAGCTCAGTTACCTTAGCTTTCTTGGGAACAGGAACAATGGTGGCCCTCTTGAAGCATGTGGGAACAGCAGACTGGTATAGGGATTGATTGAATATGTCCGTAAACACACCGGCCAGCTGGTCTGCGCATGCTCTGAGGGCGCGGCTGGGGATGCCGTCTGGGCCTGCAGCCTTGCGAGGGTTAACACGTTTAAATGTCTTACTCACCTCGGCTGCAGTGAAGGAGAGACCGCATGTTTCCGTTGCAGGCCGTGTCAGTGGCACTGTATTGTCCTCAAAGCGGGCAAAAAGTTATTTAGTCTGCCTGGGAGCAAGACATCCTGGTCCGTGACTGGGCTGGATTTCATCTTGTAGTCCGTGATTGACTGTAGACCCTGCCACATGCCTCTTGTGTCTGAGCCATTGAATTGAGATTCCACTTTGTCTCTGTACTGACGCTTAGCTTGTTTAATAGCCTTACGGAGGGAATAGCTGCACTGTTTGTATTCAGTCATGTTGCCAGACACCTTGCCCTGATTAAAAGCAGTGGTTTGCGCTTTCAGTTTCACGCGAATGCTGCCATCAATCCACGGTTTCTGGTTAGGGAATGTTTTTATCGTTGCTATGGGAACGACATCTTCGACGCACGTTCTAATGAACTCGCACACCGAATCAGCGTATTCGTCAATATTCCCATCTGACGCAATACGAAACATGTCCCAGTCCACGTGATGGAAGCAGTCTTGGAGTGTAGAGTCAGCTTGGTCTGACCAGCGTTGGACAGACCTCAGCGTGGGAGCCTCTTGTTTTAATTTCTGCCTGTAGGCAGGGATCAGCAAAATGGAGTCGTGGTCAGCTTTCCCGAAAGGGGGGCGGGTCAGGGCCTTATATGCGTCACGGAAGTTAGAGTAACAATGATCCAAGGTTTTACCACCCCTGGTTGCGCAATCGATATGCTGATAAAATTTAGGGAGTCTTGTTTTCAGATTGGCTTTGTTAAAATCCCCAGCTACAATGAATGCAGCCTCCGGATAAATGTTTTCCAGTTTGCAAAGAGTTAAATAAAGTTCGTTCAGAGCCATCGATGTGTCTGCTTGGGGGGATATATACGGCTGTGATTATAATCGAAGAGAATTCTCTTGGAAGATAATGCGGTCTACATTTGATTGTGAGGAATTCTAAATCAGGTGAACAGAAGGATCTGAGTTCCTGTATGTTTCCTTCATCACACCATGTCCCGTTAGTCATGAGGCATACGCCCCCGCCACTCTTCTTACCAGAGAGATGTTTGTTTCTGTCGGCGCGATGCGTGGAGAAACCCGTTGGCTGCACCGCCCTGGATAGCGTTTTCCCAGTAAGCCATGTCTCCGTAAAGTAAAGAACGTTGCAGTCTCTGATGTCCCTCTGGAATGCCACCCTTGCTCGGATTTCATCAACCTTGTTGTCGAGAGACTGGACATTGGCAAGAAGAATACTGGGAAGTGGTGCGCGATGTGCCCTTTTTCGGAGTCTGACCAGAACACTTAGTCGGTCTATCATTTGTTTTTCAACAGGACAATGACCCACAACACACCTCCAAGCTGTGTAAGGGCTAATTGACCTAGGAGAGTGATGGAGTGCTGCATCAGATGACCTGGCCTCCCTCAACCCAATTGAGATGGTTAGGAATGAGTTGGACCGCAGAGTGAAGGAAAAGCAGCCAACAAGTGCTCAGCATATATGGGAACTCCTTCAAGACTTTTGGAAAAGCATTCCTGATGAAGCTGGTTGAGATAATTCCAAGAGTGTGCAAAGCTGTCATCAAGGCAAAGGGTGGCTACTTTGAAAAATCAAAAATATATTTGTGTATAATATATTTTTGGTTACTACTTGTTTCCATATGTGTTATTTCATAGTTTTTATGTCTTCGCTATTATTGTACAATGTAGAAAATAGTAAAAAATAAAGAACAACCCTTGAATGAGTAGGTGTGTCCAAACTTTTGACTGGTACTGTATATATCACACACATTTAACCCCTATTTTTAGGGTAGGCACAAAACTAATAAGTTAAACCTGTATCGTTTACCTTCAGACAGTCCCATGACACTTGTGGGGGTTGTAGAGTAAAATGGACAACACCATCATGTTCGTGAGAATCTCATTATTCCGATGCTTCTAAACAGAATTTTGCAAATCGACGGTACCGACTCCGGACAAGTCTCCTGACACCTGGTGGGAGGTGAGGAGAAAGGTTCATTAAATCATTATTTTGAAGCCTTTAGACAATTGGGACATGGATTGTGTATGTGTGCCATTCAGAGTGTGAATGGGCAAAGACAAAATATTTAGAGGTTGGCTATTGATGGCTATTTAACAGTCTGATGGCCATGAGACAGAAGCTGTCTAGCGGGGTGAACAGGCAGTGGCTGGGGTGGCTGATGTCCTTGATGATCTTCATGGACGATGGTGATGCGTTGGTCTGACCACACCATCTTCTGGAGGGCCTTGCGGTTGTGGACGGTGCAGTTGCTGTACAGCCCAATAGCATGCTCTCAATGGGGCATAGAGTCTGCAAGCGTTTGTGAGGGTCTAAGGGGCCGAATTTCTTCAACCTCCTGAGGTTGCTTTTTATTTATTGTGGACTATTTCAAATTGTCAGTGATGGGTACACCAAGGAGCTTTTCAACTTCTCTACTGTGGCCCCGTTGATGTGGATGGGGCGATGCTCTCTCTGCTGTCTCCTGAAGTCCACGATCAGCTCCTTCGTTTTGTTGACGTTGAACCAGAGGTTATTTTCCTGGCACCACTCCTCCAGGGCCCTCACCTCCTCCCTGCATGCTGTCTCGTCGTTGTTTGTAATCAGGCCTACTACTGTTGTGTACTTCAGGATTGAGTTTGAGGCATACGTGTCCACACAGTCCTGGGTAAACAGGGAGATCAGGAGGGGGCTTATTTATTTCAACGTGGCGTGTGTGGGGTCCGTGGGATCCTTTTGATGATTTATTTTGATTCCTCATGTCTTGCTCATTGGTAGGACGAAGTTTGGTCTAAATCGGACGTTGGGTAATACATGTATATAATATCTTCTGAATCCTATAAATGAAAATGACCAATTTAGTTGCAATCAATAAGCTTAATTTCTTTATTTTAAATTCTAACTCCAGGAACGATTTCATAACAATCTTAGATCGTGTTTGTCATGACTTGCTGAAATGACATAGAATGACATTGCACAACACAACATAAACTGGAATGACACTAACTCAACAGAAACTCAGTGTTTCACAGTTAAGAGCTGTGAACAAACAATGCCTCACAAAATATTTGAATGAGCCGCCACCCCTACATATGAATTCCCACTAAAGGAGGAAATAACTCTGTTTTGAGTTGCAGATAACCATTGGTTCTACATATAACCACCAAGGAACCCTTAAGGAACCCTCATTTTCTTTTGTGTGTGTGTGTGTGTGTGTGTACCTGGAACTAAAGTAAACTTCATGAGCCCTCAGGCTTCGCTCGTTGCCAGTATGTGCATAATGAAATCCATTGTCAATGGTAACGTACTTCCTCCCAGTATCAACGTTATAAATGTTTAATGTGGTGCGTGAGATTGCTATAAAGGTAGTAAATGAGATCAAAGCCTTCCGACATTATATGACCTGTCTGGGTGCCTGTTCAGTGTTGTTCACCAGAGGCCTCCTTTACTGGGCAGGATATTGGCATGGATAATGCACACCCCCTATGGATTATACTGGGCATAGCCTTCCACAATGTACGCATAGAAGGGGCTCCTGCACTCTTTAATAATCTCAATGACTCCTCTATAGAGGGTTGCCCTTCGACATAAGATTGCCTCCTGGCAGCCATGTTCGTAGACCACCACATGAATTATTTTGATAACAACAGCTACCCCCAAGCTGCATGATAACAGCGCCTAAAACGGGTTGATTCAACACAACAGTCCATTTCTGTGCAGTATTTGGCTGCTCTAACAAGGTAGGAAAGACAACCTAATTATTACATTTGTTTATAGATTACATGCAATCATGAAACACCAAGAAGAGCTGTCAGAAAAGCGATTAAACCTCTTTGCCCTTCAAGACCAGAACCTACTGGTAAGTCTGATTGATTTTGAGTTTAGTTTAGCATTTATGCTAACCAGGTATAGTTTGGTTGTTATGCTGTTATGCTAACCAGGTATAGTTTGGTTGTTATGCTGTTATGCTAACCAGGTATAGTTTGGTTGTTATGTTGTTATGCTAACCAGGTATAGTTTGGTTGTTATGCTGTTATGCTAACATGACTGTAAGTCGCTTTGGATAAAAGCGTCTGCTAAATGGCATATATATTATATATATATATATATATATATATATATATATATAGTTTGGTTGTTATGCTGTTATGCTAAACCAGGTATAGTTTGGTTGTTATGCTGTTATGCTAACCAGGTTTAGTTAAGCTCTTATGTTGTTATGCTAACCAGGTTTAGTTAAGCTCTTATGTTGTTATGCTAACCAGGTTTAGTTAAGCTCTTATGTTGTTATGCTAACCAGATTTCGTTGAGTTGCTATATTGTTATGCTAACCAGGTATAGTTTGGTTGTTATGCTGTTATGCTAACCAGGTATAGTTTGGTTGTTATGCTGTTATGCTAACCAGGTATAGTTTGGTTGTTATGCTGTTATGCTAACCACGTTTAGTTAAGCTCTTATGTTGTTATGCTAACCAGGTTTAGTTAAGCTCTTATGTTGTTATGCTAACCAGATTTTGTTGAGTTGCTATATTGTTATGCTAACCAGGTATATTTTGGCTGTTATGCTGTTATGCTAACCAGGTATAGTTTGGTTGTTATGTTGTTATGCTAACCAGGTATAGTTTGGTTGTTATGTTGTTATGCTAACCAGGTTTAGTTAAGCTCTTATGTTGTTATGCTAACCAGGTTTAGTTAAGCTCTTATGTTGTTATGCTAACCTAGTTTAGTTAAGCTCTTATGCTGTTATGCTAACCAGGTTTCGTTGAGTTGCTATATTGTTATGCTAACCAGGGGATATCAACGACCAATGTTTAGCATAGACAATATAATTGTTGTGGTAGTCTTAGGCGAACCATCTTCATCATCACAGTGGCACCTCCATGTCCCAATCAGACCTTCTGGGAGACAAGTATCTGGCATTGGGCTTAGTGGTAGTAGTTATACTATTTGTATTTTTTAAGCTAAGAATCTCATCATATCCCGATCCGAACATTTCAACACCTAGATTACAAAGTTTGGATTTATATAGTATCTGGCATTGAGTTTAGTGGTAGTAGTTATACTATTTGTATGTTTTAAGCTAAGAATCTCATCATATCCTGATCCGAACATTTCAACACCTAGATTACAAAGTTTGGATTTATATAGTATCTGGCATTGAACTTTTACATTTACATTTACATTTAAGTCATTTAGCAGACACTCTTATCCAGAGCGACTTACAAATTGGTGCATTCACCTTATGACATCCAGTGGAACAGTCACTTTACAATAGTGCATCTAAATCTTAAAGGGGGGGGGGGTGAGAGGGATTACTTATCCTATCCTAGGTATTCCTTAGTGGTAGTCGTAGTTGTATATATTAAGCTCTCATCATCTCCTGCTTCCAGACATTTCAACACCTAGATTACAAAATTTGGATTTGCACTAAATAATTTCATTTCATGCACAAGGCATGTACAAAATCCAGTATAATGATTAGCCTCATATACCTTGTCTTCAAGTATCGCTTTTAAATTGAGAATAAATATGTAAATAATGTGTGTTTAGCCATCCTCTGCTTCAATGCATTGGCAGTGCCTTCCATAATCAGCAGCAAAACGGGTTCACACGGCTGATATTCTGAAAAAAAAGAGTGACAATCAGATGAAACTAATTGAAAGCTTATGACTGAACAACAAGGTCAGACTCAGTAGACATCACACATCTCTCCCCAGTATACTACTAGCCATTGTCCAGTCTCTAGACAACAAGGTAGACAAAATTTGAGCAAGGGTTGCCTTCCAGAGAGACATCAGAGATTGTAACATCCTCTATTTCACGGAAACGTGTCTCTCTCGGGATATGCTGTCGGAGTCGGCCACCTGGATTCTAAGTGCATCACGCCTACAGGAATAAACACCTCTTCAGCAAGAAGGGCGGGGGTGTATGTTTCTTGATTAACAATTCATGGTGTAATTGTAACAACATACAGGAACTCAAGTCCTTCTGCTCACCCAATCTAAAATTCCTTACAATCAAGTGACGGCCCATTATACCTAGCAAGAGAATTCTCGCCAGTTAAAGTCACAGCTGTGTACATTCCCCTTCAAGCAGACAACAAGACGGCCATCAAGGAACTTCACTGGAAATCCTGAGGCTGCATTTATTGTAGCTGTGGATTTTAACAAAGCAAATTTGAGAACAAGGCTACCTAAATTCTATCAGCATATTGATTGCACTACGAGCAGGGGTAATACACTCTAACAGTGGAGGGCATGCAAATCTCTCCCCCGCTCTCCCTTCGGTAAATCTGACCACGACACCATCTTGATCCTACCATCTTATAGGCAGAAACTCAAACAGGGTGCATTAGTGACTAGAACTATTCAACGCTGGTCCGACCAATCGGAAGCCACGCTTCAAGATTGTTTTGATCACATGGACTGGAATATGTTCCAGTCAGCCTCAGAGAACAACATCGACCTATACGCTGACTCGGTGAGTGCGTTTATAAATTTGCATATGTGGTACCCACTGGGACTATTAAAACCTACCTGAGCCAGAAACCGTGGATGGATGCAAAACTGCCGCAAATCTCTGAATGTTGTGTTGCTATATCTCTCTGTACCTGAAAACAGAAAACTGGCATTATTATACTCAGATCTCTGGCATTATTATACTCAGATCTCTGAATGTTGTGTTGCTATATCACTCTGTACCTGAAAACAGTGTTGCTATATCTCTCTGTACCTGAAAACAGAAAACTGGCATTATTATACTCAGATCTCTGAATGTTGTGTTGCTATATCTCTCTGTACCTGAAAACAGAAAACGGACATTATTATACTCAGATCTCTGAATGTTGTGTTGCTATATCACTCTGTACCTGAAAACAGAAAACTGGCATTATTATACTCAGATCTCTGAATGTTGTGTTGCTATATCTCTCTCTACCTGAAAACAGAAAACGGACATTATTATACTCAGATCTCTGAATGTTGTGTTGCTATATCTCTCTGTCCTCGTAGTTTTTTTTTTTCGCTACTGACTGGAACTGGAGAATATAATCACAATGTCCTCCTAGAAAGGTACCTGTCCTATCCAGAGTAGCCTAATCCACCTTTTCTGACACTTGGAACAGTGTCAGAAAATAATTTCACCCTCTTCCATGGCTGTTAGCTAGCTAGCTACCTAGCCACAAATGCATTTCCAGTTACAATGATAAATACATCCAGATAGCTATCTAACTAGCTAATATGAAGCTATCTAGCTGGTCGTACACAATTCACTTGGCTAGCTATACAGTATGTAATGTTGGCTAGCTAGTAATTTGAGTTAGCCTGCACACAAAGTTCCTGTAGCTATCATTTTGTAAATATATGTACTTACTTGAATAGGTTCTCCCTGTCACTATCCTTGTCACTGATTGAGAACCATACTTAGGCAGCCTTTTTCCCACCTGTATTTGTGGGTTGTTGTGCATGTATAGGTGCCTGTGAGCACTACGTTGGCGTCACGCTTTCGTTTTGATGTTTATTGTTTTGTTGGCGACATCTTATAATAAAGAAGTGTGTACGCTCACCACGCTGCACTTTGGTCCGCTGTTCCGACCTTAGACAATCGTGACACTTATAGCTCCCTCTCTAACTTTAAGCATCACCTGTCAGAGCAGCTTACCGATCACTATACCTGTACACAGCCCATCTGTAAATAGCCCACCCGACTACCTCATCCCCGTATTATTACTTACACTCTTGATCTTTTGCACCCCAGTATCTCTACTGTTTCCACCTTAGACATTCGTGACACTCTCACTGCCTCCGTTGTTTGGGTCCATAGAAAAACAAAACAGTGGGACAATCTTCCAGAAGTTTCCGGTGGTAGCAAAACGCAGCAAGCCATGTGTACGATTAGAGGATTTCCACCAGACTGACTCTCTGGACTTCCAACATGATTTGTGATGCGACTGCAAGCCCTCTATAGTAGAATTCTCTGTTTTTACATGGGCCTGCAGTGGTGTAGGCAGTCATCTCATGTATAGTATGTAGGTATGATGTGTCTCTTGTCTTGTTAGGGCCGTGGTTCCGAGGTGGGAACATCAATCAGCGGAAAATTTCAAGTGCGCCACGTATAGTTTTTGATAAAACTCAAACTTTCATCATTTAGAGACTTCAGAGTGTTTTCTATACACACATACTTATCATTTGCATATACTATATTCCAAACATGAGTAGCAGGACTTTGAAATGTTGCGCGATTTTTAACAAAAAGCTGCTTCCTTAATTTTAAGAGGATTTTTTTTCTTGCTGGTCTTAAGTGCATTTTACATTTTCACAATAAAACATTTTATGATACGTCATATTTTACAAAACGTAATATTTATAATATATAAATAATATATATAATATTTTTGGAATACATGTATACAAAAATACAAAATAGCTTTGCATTGACATAGTACTTACATGAACACATAGGTACATAGTACAGATCCCATTGCAGTTTATTGGGGCATTATGAGGTATTAGAATTAGCTTAAAGTGTGTGAGCCAATGCTCTACAGTCAGCTAGTCACTCAGAAAATATAACTTTATCTAACTCACTTCTGTACATTGCACTGGTCCGTTCAATTCACCTCATTGTTGCGCCCAAAAAAACGTAATAGTTCCAGATCAACTGTAATGTCAATACCATTGTAAAGCACAATTTCTCCCTTTTCCAACAACCTTCATGCTGCCCGTCTCTGCATGATTCAAGAAGGCAATGAGCACAGAATGAGTTGCATTATGGGTGCTGTACGACACAGAATGAGTTGCATTATGGGTGCTGTACGACACAGAATGAGACACAGAATGAGTTGCATTATGGGTGCTGTACGACACAGAATGAGTTGCATTATGGGAGCTGTACGTTACGCCATGACACGTCACAATTTAACGTAAAGCGTCGGAGGGGGTCCGTTTTTTCCAACTTTTATCCAATACTATTGGTCCATCACCATGTCAATCAACGCTTGAATAGAAACGTAGTACACACCCCAGATTTTGACGTCAAACACAGTCGCTACAGTGCCATTAGTTTTCATTGTAAGCCTTGTTTGGGGTTCGTCACCATTACTGACTTACCGTGAAGTGAAAGCAGCAAATATTTAGCCTGTTCTTCAGCAGAATCTCGAGGGTAATGCTTATATTTTAGCTACTTTTAACCTGTCAGATGTACTACTGTGACGGGAGTCAGTTTCTCTGTACACAACCACATTCTGGTCATCCCCCTGTGGCACTCCCTCTATTTCTCTCTCTGCCTCTCATTCCATCTCCCTTTCTCTCTCTCCCTCCCTGTCTTACATAATCTCTCTACCGTTATCTCTCTCTATATATATATATATTTTCTGTGTCTATCCTTTCCCCTTCTTTCCCTGCCTTTCTCTCTCATCCCTGTGTTTCTTTCTCTATTTTCAATGCTCTTTCACTCTCATCCTCTGCTTCAAACCTTCAAAAGCTTCAAACTGCTTCTCCCCAGCCCTCATGCTGCCATGCCTTACCAGAAACGAGCAGTCTGCTGGATACACTCTGCCTGAGCCCAGGCTAACCATGAGGCTGTCATAGTGAAAACCACACTTTTAATTACCTGGGAAAATGCCCTGTTATGCACATGTCCTACGGCACAAGATGGCAGGAAGCATACAGGTTAATTCCTTTCCCTATATCTCTCATCTCCCTTTCTCTCTCTCTTTCTGTCTATATCTGTCATCTCTCTTTCTCTCTCTCTTTCTGTCTATATCTCTCATCTCCCTTTCTCTCTCTCATTCTGTCTATATCTGTCATCTCTCTTTCTCTCTCTCTTTCTGTCTATATATGTCATCTCTCTTTCTCTCTCTCTTTCTGTCTATATCTGTCATCTCTCTTTCTGTCTATATATGTCATCTCTCTTTCTCTCTCTCCTTCTGTCTATATCTGTCATCTCTCTTTCTCTCTCTCTTTCTGTCTATATCTGTCATCTCTCTTTCTGTCTATATATGTCATCTCTCTTTCTCTCTCTCTTTCTGTCTATATATGTCATCTCTCTTTCTCTCTCTCTTTCTGTCTATATCTCTCATCTCTCTTTCTCTCTCTCTTTCTGTCTATATCTGTCATCTCTCTTTCTCTCTCTTTTTCTGTCTATATCTCTCATCTCTCTTTCTCTCTCTCTTTCTGTCTATATCTGTCATCTCTCTTTCTCTCTCTCTTTCTGTCTATATATGTCATCTCTCTTTCTCTCTCTCTTTCTGTCTATATCTGTCATCTCTCTTTCTCTCTCTCTTTCTGTCTATATCTGTCATCTCTCTTTCTCTCTCTCTTTCTGTCTATATTTGTCATCTCTCTTTCTCTCTCTCTTTCTGTCTATATCTGTCATCTCTCTTTCTCTCTCTCTTTCTGTCTATATATGTCATCTCTCTTTCTCTCTCTCTTTCTGTCTATATATGTCATCTCTCTTTCTCTCTCTCTTTCTGTCTATATCTGTCATCTCTCTTTCTCTCTCTCTTTCTGTCTATATCTGTCATCTCTCTTTCTCTCTCTCTTTCTGTCTATATCTGTCATCTCTCTTTCTCTCTCTCTTTCTGTCTATATATGTCATCTCTCTTTCTCTCTCTCTTTCTGTCTATATATGTCATCTCTCTTTCTCTCTCTCTTTCTGTCTATATCTCTCATCTCTCTTTCTCTCACTCTTTCTGTCTATATATGTCATCTCTCTTTCTCTCTCTCTTTCTGTCTATATCTGTCATCTCTCTTTCTGTCTATATATGTCATCACTCTTTCTCTCTCTCTTTCTGTCTATATCTGTCATCTCTCTTTCTATCTATATCTGTCATCTCTCTTTCTCTCTCTCTGTCTATATCTCTCATCTCTCTTTCTGTCTATATCTCTCATCTCTCTTTCTCTCTCTCTTTCTGTCTATATCTGTCATCTCTCTTTCTCTCTCTTTTTCTGTCTATATCTCTCATCTCTCTTTCTCTCTCTTTTCTGTCTATATCTGTCATCTCTCTTTCTCTCTCTCTTTCTGTCTATATGTCATCTCTCTTTCTCTCTCTCTTTCTGTCTATATCTGTCATCTCTCTTTCTCTCTCTCTTTCTGTCTATATCTGTCATCTCTCTTTCTCTCTCTCTTTCTGTCTATATTTGTCATCTCTCTTTCTCTCTCTCTTTCTGTCTATATCTGTCATCTCTCTTTCTCTCTCTCTTTCTGTCTATATATGTCATCTCTCTTTCTCTCTCTCTTTCTGTCTATATATGTCATCTCTCTTTCTCTCTCTTTCTGTCTATATCTGTCATCTCTCTTTCTCTCTCTCTTTCTGTCTATATCTGTCATCTCTCTTTCTCTCTCTCTTTCTGTCTATATCTGTCATCTCTCTTTCTCTCTCTCTTTCTGTCTATATATGTCATCTCTCTTTCTCTCTCTCTTTCTGTCTATATATGTCATCTCTCTTTCTCTCTCTCTTTCTGTCTATATCTCTCATCTCTCTTTCTCTCACTCTTTCTGTCTATATATGTCATCTCTCTTTCTCTCTCTCTTTCTGTCTATATCTGTCATCTCTCTTTCTGTCTATATATGTCATCACTCTTTCTCTCTCTCTTTCTGTCTATATCTGTCATCTCTCTTTCTATCTATATCTGTCATCTCTCTTTCTCTCTCTCTGTCTATATCTCTCATCTCTCTTTCTGTCTATATCTGTCATCTCTCTTTCTCTCTCTCTTTCTGTCTATATCTGTCATCTCTCTTTTTGTCTTTATATGTCATCTCTCTTTCTCTCTCTCTTTCTGTCTATATCTGTCATCTCTCTTTCTGTCTATATCTGTCATCTCTCTTTCTCTCTCTCTTTCTGTCTATATCTCTCATCTCTCTTTCTCTCTCTCTTTCTGTCTATATCTGTCATCTCTCTTTCTCTCTCTCTTTCTGTCTATATCTGTCATCTCTCTTTCTGTCTATATCTGTCATCTCTCTTTCTCTCTCTCTTTCTGTCTATATCTCTCATCTCTCTTTCTCTCTCTCTTTCTGTCTATATATGTCATCTCTCTTTCTCTCTCTCTTTCTGTCTATATCTGTCATCTCTCTTTCTCTCTCTCTTTCTGTCTATATCTGTCATCTCTCTTTCTCTCTATCTTTCTGTCTATATTTGTCATCTCTCTTTCTCTCTCTCTTTCTGTCTATATCTGTCATCTCTCTTTCTCTCTCTCTTTCTGTCTATATATGTCATCTCTCTTTCTCTCTCTCTTTCTGTCTATATATGTCATCTCTCTTTCTCTCTCTCTTTCTGTCTATATCTGTCATCTCTCTTTCTCTCTCTCTTTCTGTCTATATCTGTCATCTCTCTTTCTCTCTCTCTTTCTGTCTATATCTGTCATCTCTCTTTCTCTCTCTCTTTCTGTCTATATCTGTCATCTCTTTCTCTCTCTTTCTGTCTATATATGTCATCTCTCTTTCTCTCTCTCTTTCTGTCTATATATGTCATCTCTCTTTCTCTCTCTCGTTCTGTCTATATCTGTCATCTCTCTTTCTCTCTCTCTTTCTGTCTATATCTGTCATCTCTCTTTCTCTCTCTCTTTCTGTCTATATCTGTCATCTCTCTTTCTCTCTCTCTTTCTGTCTATATCTGTCATCTCTCTTTCTCTCTCTCTTTCTGTCTATATCTGTCATCTCTCTTTCTGTCTATATCTGTCATCTCTCTTTCTCTCTCTCTTTCTGTCTATATCTGTCATCTCTCTTTCTCTCTCTCTTTCTGTCTATATCTGTCATCTCTCTTTCTCTCTCTCTTTCTGTCTATATCTGTCATCTCTCTTTCTCTCTCTCTTTCTGTCTATATCTGTCATCTCTCTTTCTGTCTATATCTGCCATCTCTCTTTCTCTCTCTCTTTCTGTCTATATCTCTCATCTCTCTTTCTCTCTCTCTTTCTGTCTATATCTGTCATCTCTCTTTCTCTCTCTCTTTCTGTCTATATATGTCATCTCTCTTTCTCTCTCTCTTTCTGTCTATATCTGTCATCTCTCTTTCTCTCTCTCTTTCTGTCTATATATGTCATCTCTCTTTCTCTCTCTCTTTCTGTCTATATATGTCATCTCTCTTTCTCTCTCTCTTTCTGTCTATATCTCTCATCTCTCTTTCTCTCACTCTTTCTGTCTATATATGTCATCTCTCTTTCTCTCTCTCTTTCTGTCTATATCTGTCATCTCTCTTTCTGTCTATATATGTCATCACTCTTTCTCTCTCTCTTTCTGTCTATATCTGTCATCTCTCTTTCTATCTATATCTGTCATCTCTCTTTCTCTCTCTCTGTCTATATCTCTCATCTCTCTTTCTGTCTATATCTGTCATCTCTCTTTCTCTCTCTCTTTCTGTCTATATCTCTCATCTCTCTTTCTCTCACTCTTTCTGTCTATATATGTCATCTCTCTTTCTCTCTCTCTTTCTGTCTATATATGTCATCTCTCTTTCTCTCTCTCTTTCTGTCTATATCTCTCATCTCTCTTTCTCTCACTCTTTCTGTCTATATATGTCATCTCTCTTTCTCTCTCTCTTTCTGTCTATATCTGTCATCTCTTTTCTGTCTATATATGTCATCACTCTTTCTCTCTCTCTTTCTGTCTATATCTGTCATCTCTCTTTCTATCTATATCTGTCATCTCTCTTTCTCTCTCTCTGTCTATATCTCTCATCTCTCTTTCTGTCTATATCTGTCATCTCTCTTTCTCTCTCTCTTTCTGTCTATATCTGTCATCTCTCTTTTTGTCTTTATATGTCATCTCTCTTTCTCTCTCTCTTTCTGTCTATATCTGTCATCTCTCTTTCTGTCTATATCTGTCATCTCTCTTTCTCTCTCTTTCTGTCTATATCTCTCATCTCTCTTTCTCTCTCTCTTTCTGTCTATATCTGTCATCTCTCTTTCTCTCTCTCTTTCTGTCTATATCTGTCATCTCTCTTTCTGTCTATATCTGTCATCTCTTTTCTCTCTCTCTTTCTGTCTATATCTCTCATCTCTCTTTCTCTCTCTCTTTCTGTCTATATATGTCATCTCTCTTTCTCTCTCTCTTTCTGTCTATATCTGTCATCTCTCTTTCTCTCTCTCTTTCTGTCTATATCTGTCATCTCTCTTTCTCTCTATCTTTCTGTCTATATTTGTCATCTCTCTTTCTCTCTCTTTCTGTCTATATCTGTCATCTCTCTTTCTCTCTCTCTTTCTGTCTATATATGTCATCTCTCTTTCTCTCTCTCTTTCTGTCTATATATGTCATCTCTCTTTCTCTCTCTCTTCTGTCTATATCTGTCATCTCTCTTTCTCTCTCTCTTTCTGTCTATATCTGTCATCTCTCTTTCTCTCTCTCTTTCTGTCTATATCTGTCATCTCTCTTTCTCTCTCTCTTTCTGTCTATATCTGTCATCTCTCTTTCTCTCTCTCTTTCTGTCTATATATGTCATCTCTCTTTCTCTCTCTTTCTGTCTATATATGTCATCTCTCTTTCTCTCTCTCGTTCTGTCTATATCTGTCATCTCTCTTTCTCTCTCTCTTTCTGTCTATATCTGTCATCTCTCTTTCTCTCTCTCTTTCTGTCTATATCTGTCATCTCTCTTTCTCTCTTTTTCTGTCTATATCTGTCATCTCTCTTTCTCTCTCTCTCTGTCTATCTCTGTCATCTCTCTTTCTGTCTATATCTGTCATCTCTCTTTCTCTCTCTCTTTCTGTCTATATCTGTCATCTCTCTTTCTCTCTCTCTTTCTGTCTATATCTGTCATCTCTCTTTCTCTCTCTCTTTCTGTCTATATCTGTCATCTCTCTTTCTGTCTATATCTGTCATCTCTCTTTCTGTCTATATCTGCCATCTCTTTCTCTCTCTCTTTCTGTCTATATCTCTCATCTCTTTTCTCTCTCTTTCTGTCTATATCTGTCATCTCTCTTTCTCTCTCTCTTTCTGTCTATATCTGTCATCTCTCTTTCTCTCTCTCTTTCTGTCTATATATGTCATCTCTCTTTCTCTCTCTCTTTCTGTCTATATATGTCATCTCTCTTTCTCTCTCTCTTTCTGTCTATATCTCTCATCTCTCTTTCTCTCACTCTTTCTGTCTATATATGTCATCTCTCTTTCTCTCTCTCTTTCTGTCTATATCTGTCATCTCTCTTTCTGTCTATATATGTCATCACTCTTTCTCTCTCTTTCTGTCTATATCTGTCATCTCTCTTTCTATCTATATCTGTCATCTCTCTTTCTCTCTCTCTGTCTATATCTCTCATCTCTCTTTCTGTCTATATCTGTCATCTCTCTTTCTCTCTCTCTTTCTGTCTATATCTGTCATCTCTCTTTTGTCTATATATGTCATCTCTCTTTCTCTCTCTTTCTGTCTATATCTGTCATCTCTCTTTCTGTCTATATCTGTCATCTCTCTTTCTCTCTCTCTTTCTGTCTATATCTCTCATCTCTCTTTCTCTCTCTCTTTCTGTCTATATCTGTCATCTCTCTTTCTCTCTCTCTTTCTGTCTATATCTGTCATCTCTCTTTCTGTCTATATCTGTCATCTCTCTTTCTCTCTCTCTTTCTGTCTATATCTCTCATCTCTCTTTCTCTCTCTCTTTCTGTCTATATCTGTCATCTCTCTTTCTCTCTCTCTTTCTGTCTATATATGTCATCTCTCTTTCTCTCTCTCTTTCTGTCTATATCTCTCATCTCTCTTTCTCTCACTCTTTCTGTCTATATATGTCATCTCTCTTTCTCTCTCTCTTTCTGTCTATATCTGTCATCTCTTTTCTGTCTATATATGTCATCACTTTTCTCTCTCTTTCTGTCTATATCTGTCATCTCTCTTTCTATCTATATCTGTCATCTCTCTTTCTCTCTCTCTGTCTATATCTCTCATCTCTCTTTCTGTCTATATCTGTCATCTCTCTTTCTCTCTCTCTTTCTGTCTATATCTCTCATCTCTCTTTCTCTCACTCTTTCTGTCTATATATGTCATCTCTCTTTCTCTCTCTCTTTCTGTCTATATATGTCATCTCTCTTTCTCTCTCTCTTTCTGTCTATATCTCTCATCTCTCTTTCTCTCACTCTTTCTGTCTATATATGTCATCTCTCTTTCTCTCTCTTTCTGTCTATATCTGTCATCTCTCTTTCTGTCTATATATGTCATCACTCTTTCTCTCTCTCTTTCTGTCTATATCTGTCATCTCTCTTTCTATCTATATCTGTCATCTCTCTTTCTCTCTTCTGTCTATATCTCTCATCTCTCTTTCTGTCTATATCTGTCATCTCTCTTTCTCTCTCTCTTTCTGTCTATATCTGTCATCTCTCTTTTGTCTTTATATGTCATCTCTCTTTCTCTCTCTCTTTCCGTCTATATCTGTCATCTCTCTTTCTGTCTATATCTGTCATCTCTCTTTCTCTCTCTCTCTTTCTGTCTATATCTCTCATCTCTCTTTCTCTCTCTCTTTCTGTCTATATCTGTCATCTCTCTTTCTCTCTCTCTTTCTGTCTATATCTGTCATCTCTCTTTCTGTCTATATCTGTCATCTCTCTTTCTCTCTCTCTTTCTGTCTATATCTCTCATCTCTCTTTCTCTCTCTCTTTCTGTCTATATATGTCATCTCTCTTCTCTCTCTTTCTGTCTATATCTGTCATCTCTCTTTCTCTCTCTTTTCTGTCTATATCTGTCATCTCTCTTTCTCTCTATCTTTCTGTCTATATTTGTCATCTCTCTTTCTCTCTCTCTTTCTGTCTATATCTGTCATCTCTCTTTCTCTCTCTCTTTCTGTCTATATATGTCATCTCTCTTTCTCTCTCTCTTTCTGTCTATATATGTCATCTCTCTTTCTCTCTCTCTTTCTGTCTATATCTGTCATCTCTCTTTCTCTCTCTCTTTCTGTCTATATCTGTCATCTCTCTTTCTCTCTCTCTTTCTGTCTATATCTGTCATCTCTCTTTCTCTCTCTCTTTCTGTCTATATCTGTCATCTCTCTTTCTCTCTCTCTTTCTGTCTATATATGTCATCTCTCTTTCTCTCTCTCTTTCTGTTCATCTCTCTCTCTCTCGTCTATATCTGTCATCTCTCTTTCTCTCTCTCTTTCTGTCTATATCTGTCATCTCTCTTTCTCTCTCTTTCTGTCTATATCTGTCATCTCTCTTTCTCTCTCTCTTTCTGTCTATATCTGTCATCTCTCTTTCTCTCTCTCTTTCTGTCTATATCTGTCATCTCTCTTTCTGTCTATATCTGTCATCTCTCTTTCTCTCTCTCTTTCTGTCTATATCTGTCATCTCTCTTTCTCTCTCTCTTTCTGTCTATATCTGTCATCTCTCTTTCTCTCTCTCTTTCTGTCTATATCTGTCATCTCTCTTTCTCTCTCTCTTTCTGTCTATATCTGTCATCTCTCTTTCTGTCTATATCTGCCATCTCTCTTTCTCTCTCTCTTTCTGTCTATATCTCTCATCTCTCTTTCTCTCTCTCTTTCTGTCTATATCTGTCATCTCTCTTTCTCTCTCTCTTTCTGTCTATATATGTCATCTCTCTTTCTCTCTCTCTTTCTGTCTATATCTGTCATCTCTCTTTCTCTCTCTCTTTCTGTCTATATATGTCATCTCTCTTTCTCTCTCTCTTTCTGTCTATATATGTCATCTCTCTTTCTCTCTCTTTCTGTCTATATCTCTCATCTCTCTTTCTCTCACTCTTTCTGTCTATATATGTCATCTCTCTTCTCTCTCTCTTTCTGTCTATATCTGTCATCTCTCTTTCTGTCTATATATGTCATCACTCTTTCTCTCTCTCTTTCTGTCTATATCTGTCATCTCTCTTTCTATCTATATCTGTCATCTCTCTTTCTCTCTGTCTGTCTATATCTCTCATCTCTCTTTCTGTCTATATCTGTCATCTCTCTTTCTCTCTCTCTTTCTGTCTATATCTGTCATCTCTCTTTTTGTCTATATATGTCATCTCTCTTTCTCTCTCTCTTTCTGTCTATATCTGTCATCTCTCTTTCTGTCTATATCTGTCATCTCTCTTTCTCTCTCTCTTTCTGTCTATATCTCTCATCTCTCTTTCTTCTCTCTCTCTTTCTGTCTATATCTGTCATCTCTCTTTCTCTCTCTTTTCTGTCTATATCTGTCATCTCTCTTTCTGTCTATATCTGTCATCTCTCTTTCTCTCTCTCTTTCTGTCTATATCTCTCATCTCTCTTTCTCTCTCTCTTTCTGTCTATATCTGTCATCTCTCTTTCTCTCTCTCTTTATGTCTATATCTGTCATCTCTCTTTCTCTCTCTCTTTCTGTCTATATCTCTCATCTCTCTTTCTCTCTCTCTTTCTGTCTATATCTGTCATCTCTCTTTCTCTCTCTCTTTCTGTCTATATCTGTCATCTCTCTTTCTCTCTCTCTTTCTGTCTATATCTGTCATCTCTCTTTCTCTCTCTCTTTCTGTCTATATCTGTCATCTCTCTTTTTCTCTCTCTTTCTGTCTATATCTCTCATCTCCCTTTCTCTCTCTCTTTCTGTCTATATCTGTCATCTCTCTTTCTCTCTCTCTTTCTGTCTATATCTGTCATCTCTCTTTCTGTCTATATATGTCATCTCTCTTTCTCTCTCTCTTTCTGTCTATATCTCTCATCTCTCTTTCTCTCTCTCTTTCTGTCTATATCTGTCATCTCTCTTTCTCTCTCTCTTTCTGTCTATATCTGTCATCTCTCTTTCTCTCTCTCTTTCTGTCTATATCTGTCATCTCTCTTTCTCTCTCTCTTTCTGTCTATATCTGTCATCTCTCTTTCTCTCTCTCTTTCTGTCTATATCTGTCATCTCTCTTTCTGTCTATATATGTCATCTCTCTTTCTCTCTCTCTTTCTGTCTATATCTCTCATCTCCCTTTCTCTCTCTCTTTATGTCTATATCTGTCATCTCTCTTTCTCTCTCTCTTTCTGTCTATATCTGTCATCTCTCTTTCTGTCTATATCTGTCATCTCTCTTTCTCTCTCTCTTTCTGTCTATATTTGTCATCTCTCTTTCTCTCTCTCTTTCTGTCTATATCTGTCATCTCTCTTTCTCTCTCTCTGTCTATATATGTCATCTCTCTTTCTCTCTCTCTGTCTATATATGTCATCTCTCTTTCTCTCTCTTTCTGTCTATATCTGTCATCTCTCTTTCTCTCTCTCTCTTTCTGTCTATATCTGTCATCTCTCTTTCTCTCTCTCTTTCTGTCTATATCTGTCATCTCTCTTTCTCTCTCTCTTTCTGTCTATATCTGTCATCTCTCTTTCTCTCTCTCTTTCTGTCTATATATGTCATCTCTCTTTCTCTCTCTCTTTCTGTCTATATCTCTCATCTCTCTTTCTCTCTCTCTTTCTGTCTATATCTGTTATCTCTCTTTCTCTCTCTCTTTCTGTCTATATCTGTCATCTCTCTTTCTCTCTCTCTTTCTGTCTATATATGTCATCTCTCTTTCTCTCTCTCTTTCTGTCTATATCTGTCATCTCTCTTTCTCTCTCTCTTTCTGTCTATATCTGTCATCTCTCTTTCTCTCTCTCTTTCTGTCTATATCTGTCATCTCTCTTTCTCTCTCTCTTTCTGTCTATATCTGTCATCTCTCTTTCTCTCTCTCTTTCTGTCTATATATGTCATCTCTCTTTCTCTCTCTCTTTCTGTCTATATATGTCATCTCTCTTTCTCTCTCTCTTTCTGTCTATATCTGTCATCTCTCTTTCTCTCTCTCTTTCTTTCTATATCTCTCATCTCTCTTTCTCTCTCTCTTTCTGTCTATATCTGTCATCTCTCTTTCTCTCTCTCTTTCTGTCTATATATGTCATCTCTCTTTCTCTCTCTCTTTCTGTCTATATCTCTCATCTCTCTTTCTCTCACTCTTTCTGTCTATATATGTCATCTCTCTTTCTCTCTCTCTTTCTGTCTATATCTCTCATCTCTCTTTCTCTCTCTCTTTCTGTCTATATCTGTCATCTCTCTTTCTCTCTCTCTTTCTGTCTATATTTGTCATCTCTCTTTCTCTCTCTCTTTCTGTCTATATCTGTCATCTCTCTTTCTCTCTCTCTTTCTGTCTATATATGTCATCTCTCTTTCTCTCTCTCTCTTTCTGTCTATATCTGTCATCTCTCTTTCTCTCTCTCTGTCTATATCTGTCATCTCTCTTTCTCTCTCTCTTTCTGTCTATATCTGTCATCTCTCTTTCTCTCTCTCTTTCTGTCTATATCTGTCATCTCTCTTTCTCTCTCTCTTTCTGTCTATATATGTCATCTCTCTTTCTCTCTCTCTTTCTGTCTATATATGTCATCTCTCTTTCTCTCTCTCTTTCTGTCTATATCTCTCATCTCTCTTTCTCTCACTCTTTCTGTCTATATATGTCATCTCTCATCTCTCTTTCTGTCTATATCTGTCATCTCTCTTTCTCTCTCTCTTTCTGTCTATATATGTCATCTCTCTTTCTCTCTCTCTTTCTGTCTATATATGTCATCTCTCTTTCTCTCTCTCTTTCTGTCTATATCTCTCATCTCTCTTTCTCTCACTCTTTCTGTCTATATATGTCATCTCTCTTTCTCTCTCTCTTTCTGTCTATATCTCTCATCTCTCTTTCTCTCTCTCTTTCTGTCTATATATGTCATCTCTCTTTCTCTCTCTCTTTCTGTCTATATCTCTCATCTCTCTTTCTCTCACTGTGCACATCACTTTTTCTCTCTCTCTGCATGTCACTCTCTATATCTCTCTCGCTCTTTCGCTGTCTGTCTCAACAGATGCAGAATTGAAAGCTTTTATATTTATTTATTTGTAAATGAAGGATAGGAAAGAAGATTTCCTTTCCATGTGTGTCCTTCCTGTAAAGATATGTATGTTTTCTGTTCACGTCTGACATGACAGATGATGACTTGGGCATTAGCATAGGTATGGGGAAATGGAATGGGGAAAGGACTATGAGACTGTATAAAAAGGAAGCCATCTTTTCTCCCAGGCATCCAGATTTTCCTTACATTTACTATCCTTGTGGGGACTGTTGGGGTATTTCCAGTATCCACAGGGATATTAATAGGTTTGTTGCATCACTACATGCACACACACACAGACTGGGTCACACACTCAAGCTCACACACACGCACGCACGCACGCACACACACACACACACACACACACACAGGGCTCTATTTTCGTCTCATGTTAACGCACACTCGTTTGCAATTTCGACCTGTTAAAGTCGGCACTCTTCTGTCTTCTGTGACCTCGTTTGGCCTGATGTGGGAGGGGGCCTGATGTGGGAGGGGGCCTGATGTGGGAGGGGGCCTGATGTGGGAGGGGGGGCCTGATGTGGGAGGGGGCCTGATGTGGGAGGGGGCCTGATGTGGGAGGGGGCCTGATGTGGGAGGGGGCCAGTTTCAGGCAGCGTCGGTGGGGATACTTAAGACCAAGTCAAATTTTGTCTTAGCAGTAACATGGTTGGACATGGCATGTATTTTGACAGCTGAAGCGCACAAAAACCACTTTGAAAAATATATTTTATTTTTGATGTATTCTTTTTCATATCCCCACCTATGCTGCCTGAAACTTCTCATTTACAACTGCGACCTGGCCAAGATGAAGAAAAGCAGTGTGACAAAAACTACAACACAGAGTTACACATAAACAAACGTAAAGTCAATAACACAATAGAAAAATCTGTATACAGTGTGTGCAAATTAAGTAAGGAAGTAAGGCAATATATAGGCCAATATTAGCGAAGTAATTAC
This sequence comes from Oncorhynchus gorbuscha, assembly GCF_021184085.1. Lineage (NCBI taxonomy): Eukaryota > Metazoa > Chordata > Actinopteri > Salmoniformes > Salmonidae > Oncorhynchus > Oncorhynchus gorbuscha. The sequence goes on along the minus strand of NC_060174.1, from coordinate 5,794,477 downwards.
AATTGATACATTTACACATGAGTGATATATGTGCAGAGGAGGATGTTTAAGTAGAAATACTGGTGTGCAAAAGAGCAGAAAAAGAAAAACAAATATGGGGATGATGTAGGTAGTTGGTTGGATGGACTATTTACAGATGGGCTATGTACTATGTACATCTGCGGCAATCGGTAAGCTGCTCTGACAGCTGACCCTTAAAGTTAGTGAGGGAGATATGTCTCCATCTTTAGTGTTTTTTTTCTCAATTCGTTCCAGTCATTGGCTCAGAGAACTGGAAGGAAAGGCAGCCAAAGGAGGTGTTGGCTTTGGGGATGATCAGCGAAATATACCTGCTGGAGCGCGTGCTACAGGTGTTGTTATGGAGACCAGTGAGCTGAGATAAGGCGGAGCTTTACCTAGCAGAGACTTGTAGATGACCTGGATGTGGGTTTGGCAACAAATATGTAGTGAGGACCAGCCAACGAGAGCATACAGGTCGCAGTGGTGGGTAGTATATGCAGCTTTGGTGACAAAACGGATGGTACTGTGATAGCCTGGATCCAATTTGCTGAGTCGAAGTCAAGGATCTGTAGGATAGGCAGTTTTACGAAAGTATGTTTGGCAGCATGAGTGAAGGAGGCTTTGTTGAGAAATAGGAAGCCGATTCTAGATTTCATTCTGGATTGGAGATGCTTAATGTGAGTCTGGAAGGAGAGTTTACAGTCTAGTCAGACACCTAGGTATTTATAGTTGTCCACATATTCTAAGTCAGAACCGTCCAGAGTAGTGATGCTAGTCGGCGGGCGGGTGTGGGCAGCGATCGATTGAAGAGCATGCATTTCATTTTACTAGCATGTAAGGGTAGTTAGAGGCCATGGAAGGAGTGTTGTATGGCATCGAAGCTCGTTTGGTGGGTTGTTAACACAGCGTCCAAAGAAGGGCCAGATGTATACAGGAAGGTGTCGTCTGCATAGAGGTGGATCAGATAATCACCCGCAGCAAGAGCGACATCATTGATGTATACAGAGAAAAGAGTCGGCCCGAGAATTGAACCCTGTGGCACCCCCATAGAGACTGCCAGAGCTCCAGACAACAGGCTCTCCAATTTGACATACTGAACTCTATCTGTGAAGCAGTTGATGAACCAGGCAAGGCAGATTTTAAGGGTCCAGATTTTGCAGCTCTTTCAGAACATCAGCTATCTGGATTTGAGTGAAGGAGAAGGGGGGCTTGGGCCAGTTGCTGCCGGGGTTGTGGTAGCCAGGTGGAAAGCATCGCCAGCAGTAGAGAAATGCTTTTTGAAAACGTTGATTATCGTGGATTTATCAGTGGTGACAGTGTTTCCTAGTCTCAGTGCAGTGGGCAGCTGGGATGAGGTAATCTTTTTATCCATGGACTTTAAAGTGTCCCAAAACTTTTCGGAATTTGTGCTGCAGGATGCAAATTTCTGTTTGAAAAAGCTAGCCTTTGCTTTCCTAAGCCCTCCATGTTGACCTCCCTGTAGGCTATACGACCAACATGGAACGAGAGATGAGTTGACCTCCATGTAGGCTATACGACCAACATGGAACCAGAGATGAGTTGACCTCCATGTAGGCTATACGACCAACATGGAACGAGAGATGAGTTGACCGCCATGTAGGCTGTACGACCAACATGGAACGAGAGATGAGTTGACCTCCATGTAGGCTATACGACCAACATGGAACGAGCGATGAGTTGACCTCCATGTAGGCTATACGACCAACATGGAACGAGAGATGAGTTGACCGCCATGTAGGCTGTACGACCAACATGGAACGAGAGATGAGTTGACCTCCATGTAGGCTATACGACCAACATGGAACGAGAGATGAGTTGACCCCCCTGTAGGCTATACGACCAACATGGAACGAGAGATGAGTTGATCTCCATGTAGGCTATACGACCAACATGGAACGAGAGATGAGTTGACCTCCATGTAGGCTATACGACCAACATGGAATGAGAGATGAGTTGTCCTCCCTGTAGGCTATACGACCAACATGGAACGAGAGATGAGTTGACCTCCATGTAGGCTATACGACCAACATGGAACGAGAGATGAGTTGACCTCCATGTAGGCTATACGACCAACATGGAACGAGAGATGAGTTGACCTCCATGTAGGCTATACGACCAACATGGAACCAGAGATGAGTTGACCTCCCTGTAGGCTATACGACCAACATGGAACGAGAGATGAGTTGACCTCCATGTAGGCTATATGACCAACATGGAACCAGAGATGAGTTGACCTCCATGTAGGCTATACGACCAACATGGAACGAGAGATGAAACGACCAGGTTGACATTCATATTTAGAAACATCTTATTTTCCTGTGACAATTGTTTTCCATTTCGTTTGATTTAAAATTAACCCACTTAGTAGGCTACCCTTACCCTTCTATAACCAAACACCCCCTTAGTAGGCTACCCTTACCCTTCTATAACCAAACACCCCCTTAGTAGGCTACCCTTACCCTTCTATAACCAAACACCCCCTTAGTAGGCTACCCTTACCCTTACCCTTCTATAACCAAACACCACCTTAGTAGGCTACCCTTACCCTTCTATAACCAAACACCCCCTTAGTAGGCTACCCTTACCCTTCTATAACCAAACACCCCCTTAGTAGGCTACCCTTACCCTTCTATAACCAAACACCCCCTTAGTAGGCTACCCTTACCCTTACCCTGCTATAACCAAACACCTCCTTAGTAGGCTAAACTTACCCTGCTATAACCAAACACCCCCTTAGTAGGCTATCCTTACTCTGCTATAACCAAACACCCCCTTAGTAGGCTACCCTTACCCATCTATAACCAAACACCCCCTTAGTAGGCTATCCTTACCCTGCTATAACCAAACACCCCCTTAGTAGGCTATCCTTACCCTGCTATAACCAAACACCCCCTTAGTAGGCTAAACTTACCCTGCTATAACCAAACACCCCCTTAGTAGGCTATCCTTACCCGGCTATAACCAAACAACCCCTTAGTAGGCTACCCCTACCCTTCTATAACCAAACACCCCCTTAGTAGGCTAAACTTACCCTGCTATAACCAAACACCCCCTTAGTAGGCTATCCTTACCCTGCTATAACCAAACACCCCCTTAGTAGGCTACCCTTACCCTTCTATAACCAAACACCCCCTTAGTAGGCTAAACTTACCCTGCTATAACCAAACACCCCTTAGTAGGCTATCCTTACCCGGCTATAACCAAACACCCCCTTAGTAGGCTACCCTTACCCTTCTATAACCAAACACCCCCTTAGTAGGCTACCCTTACCCTTCTATAACCAAACACCCCCTTAGTAGGCTACCCTTACCCTTCTATAACCAAACACCCCCTTAGTAGGCTACCCTTACCCTTACCCTGCTATAACCAAACACCTCCTTAGTAGGCTAAACTTACCCTGCTATAACCAAACACCCCCTTAGTAGGCTATCCTTACCCTGCTATAACCAAACACCCCCTTAGTAGGCTACCCTTACCCTTCTATAACCAAACACCCCCTTAGTAGGCTAAACTTACCCTGCTATAACCAAACACCCCCTTAGTAGGCTATCCTTACCCTGCTATAACCAAACACCCCCTTAGTAGGCTACCCTTACCCTTCTATAACCAAACACCTCCTTAGTAGGCTAAACTTACCCTGCTATAACCAAACACCCCCTTAGTAGGCTACCCTTACCCTTCTATAACCAAACACCCCCTTAGTAGGCTAAACTTACCCTGCTATAACCAAACACCCCTTAGTAGGCTACCCTTACCCTTCTATAACCAAACACCCCCTTAGTAGGCTAAACTTACCCTGCTATAACCAAACACCCCCTTAGTAGGCTAAACTTACCCTGCTATAACCAAACACCCCCTTAGTAGGCTATCCTTACCCTGCTATAACCAAACACCCCCTTAGTAGGCTACCCTTACCCTTCTATAACCGAATACTACTGTAACCTGTTTGCACCATCAGAGATTATCATGCTTGTTTGACACACAATCATGTACACACACACACACACACAATCATGTACACACACACAATAATGTACACACACACACACACACACACACACACACACACACACACACACACACACACACACACACACACACACACACACACACACACACACACACACACACACACACACACACACACACACATCATGTACACACACACACAATCATGTACACACACACACAATCATGTACACACACACACACACACATTCATGTACACACACACACACACACACAATAATGTACACACACACACACACACACAATTATGTACACACACACACACACACACACAATCATGTACACACACACACACACACATGTACACACACACACACACATGTAACACACACACACATCATGTACACACACACACACACACACACACACACACACACACACACACACACACACACACACATGTCACACACACACACACACACACACACACACACACACACACACACACACACACACACACACACACACACACTTCTGTCCACTGTAACACAAACCACTCACACACACTTCTGTCCACTATAACACAACCCACTTCTCACACACACGTCTGTCCACTATAACACACCACTACTCACACACACAGATACAATTCAATTTCCAGGTCAAACTCAATTTCCTGGTAAAACTCAATTTCTAGGTAAAACTCAGCATGTAACATGGTTCAGTGCTAGAGAGTGCTACACTATGAAGCAACACAGAAAATACTTCAAATGTACCTTTTGTGTCACAGAACGGCTCTAACAGACATGGCAACAACATTTGCTCTGAATTAACACCAGTGGGAGAAATCAAGGTTGCACTATTCATTCGCCTGTAGTATTTCAAGCCCTTTTGATTCTCCAGGCCACATTACAATACGGAACTGGAATACAGACCTTTACTAGAGAAAAGCTTTTCAATGTTCTTGATGTTTTATGTTGTGTTTTTGTATTTCTCATTTCTCTCTCACAAAATCGTTGGAGACATTCCATGCAAATAACAGCAAAAAAGAAGCAGAGAATTCTCGGTCTCCCCGTTTGAAAAACGTAACAAGTATTTCTGAACAGGCAGCAGTGCTATGAAGACATTACTACTGTCTGGAATTAAGGATGGAGGGAGGACAAACACTTTGCTGGTGTTGGCCATGAGAAATGCCAGATTGCCTCTGTGTGTGTGTATGCGTGTGTGTGTGTGTGTGTGTGTGTGTGTGTGTGTGTGTGTGTGTGTGTGTGTGTGTGTGTGTGTGTGTGTGTGTGTGTGTGTGTGTGTGTGTGTGTGTGTGTGTGTGTGTGTGTGTGTGTGTGTGTGCGTACATGATTGTGTGTGTGTGTACATGATTGTGTGTGTGGGTGTACATGATTGTGTGTGTGTGTGTGTGTGTACATGATTGTGTGTGTGTGTGTGTGTGTACATGATTGTGTGTGTGTGTGTGTGTGTGTGTACATTATTGTGTGTGTGTGTGTGTACATGAATGTGTGTGTGTGTGTGTGTGTGTACATGATTGTGTGTGTGTGTGTACATGATTGTGTGTGTGTGTACATGATTGTGTGTGTGTGTGTGTGTGTGTGTGTGTGTGTGTGTGTGTGTGTGTGTGTGTGTGTGTGTGTGTGTGTGTGTGTGTGTGTGTGTGTGTGTGTGTGTGTGTGTGTGTGTGTGTGTGTGTGTGTGTGTGTGTGTGTACATGATTGTGTGTGTGTACATGATTGTGTGTGTGTGTGTGTACATAATTGTGTGTGTGTGTGTGTGTGTGTGTGTGTACATGATTGTGTGTGTGTGTGTGTGTGTACATGATTGTGTGTGTGTGTGTGTACATGATTGTGTGTGTGTGTACATGATTGTGTGTGTGTACATGATTGTGTGTGTGTGTGTGTACATGATTGTGTGTGTGTGTGTGTACATGATTGTGTGCGTGTGTGTACATGATTGTGTGTGTGTGTGTGTATACATGATTGTGTGTGTGTTTCCAGTGATCCATCCAGACTCAGAGACTGTTTTGAGTTTCCAGTGATACATCCAGACTCAGAGACTGTTTTGAGTTTCCAGTGATACATACAGACTCAGAGACTGTTTTGAGTTTCCAGTGATCCATCCAGACTCAGAGACTGTTTTGAGTTTCCAGTGTGTTAGGCCCCGTTTTGTTTTCAGCTGCTCCTCCCTCTGAGAAGCAGATTCCCCCTTTTCCCTCTACGTCATGCGGCAGAGCATGAATTTAAAAGCTGACTTGGCGAGTCACTTTTTTTTCTACGGTCCCCTCTCGTTTTAGAAGCCATCAACTCTCCCACCAAGCTTGAGACAAAAAAGAGAGAGTGTCTCCCAATGGTCTGTGAATGATATCAAGCTAACTAGATCGACACGTTCATTCACTTTCAGACCCGTCCCCTTAGGACGTTTCTTAGCCAATATGGCTGCCAGACAGGTCCGACACACCTGCTCAGAAGGTTGGAGATGTTTTGGCACCCTTGGACAATCTTTAGGTCATGTTTGTGTGGATTGTGAAGTGGCCATTTGGGTGTGTATCCCTCATTCATTATTCGAGCGTCGTCGGTCTAAACTACAGCAGGTGTATGATTTTACAGCTAGCGGACAGTCCCGTGCTGAATTATGGAGTATGGACAATACAGGAAAGGTCTGGATGCAGCACCTATATAATGTATTTTACAACCATTACAGTCTCAGTGCTGTAATCCTCAAGGGCCAAATTGTCTACAGTTTTTTTTTCTCCTAGAGCACATCTGGCTGTGTGTCTGTCTCTCTGTCTAACCAGGACTGTTCAGGGTGTCCTCGAAATCTTAAAACAAAAATTAAATTAAATGAGCTATTGCTTGCCATTAGAGTCCACTCACTTTGGGTTTAAAACAGATGATGTTTAAAATATAGAATCTAAACCCCTTAAGCTGTACAGTTCTGCTCAATATTAAACTAATATTGTGATCTCTGTATATTTCCCTATCATTTCTTATTTACAGTTGTCTGTCTCATCATGTTTTTGGTGTTGACACAATGAAATCCTGCCTCCCCTCATGCAAGTCATGCGGTATCATGTGGCCAAAACAACTTTTCAAGCTTTTGTATACTGTTTTGGTTCATGTCAGTGTTTCTCTCTCCTCCCTGGCATAATTGCTGGGACTCTTAGACAATCACGGATTATAAAGGAAAAGCCACGTCTCAGACGCTGATGCTTCATTCCCGGACGTGTTCAACATCAAGCCGTCGACTCTCACGAGGACTGTGTGCTCTCGCTCACCATGAGTTAGTCATTTAAGCATGTTAACCCCTCACAAAGCTGCTGGCCTCAGGCGGCATCCCAAGCCACGTCCTCAGAGCATGTGCAGACCAGCTGCTTGGAGTGTTTACGGACATATTCAATCTCTAAATTGAAATGTTTATACAAAATTTGTGCAACCAATAAAATTGTATGTATATAGCACTGCTGGGGGACTTGAAAAGCCATAGTCAATCAATCAATAATATTGTCACGCCCTGACCTTAGAGAGTATTTTATGTCTCTATTTGGTTTGGTCAGGGTGTGATTTGAGGTGGGCATTCTTTGATTTGTTTTCTATGATTTTGTGTTTCTATGTTTATGTCAGGTAGGGTTCTCAATCAGGGACAGCTGTCTATCGTTGTCTCTGATTGGGAACCATACTTAGGTAGCCCTTTTTCCCTTCCTTTCGTTGTGGGTAGTTAACTTTGTTTGTGGCACTAATGCCCTGTAAGCTTCACGGTTGTTCTTTCGTTTCTTGTTTTGTTGGCGACATTTTGAAATAAAAAGGAAAATGTACGCTCACCACGCCGCACCTTGGTCTTCATCCAGCAACGGCCATGACAAATATAATAACATTTTAGTTTATAGTTTTTATGTTTAGTAGAAACTATGCGAAACGAAAGGTTCAGAACTTTTGTGAAACATTACAGCACAATTGAAAACTATATGTATATATATATATATATATATATATAAATCAAAATGTTGAGGTTTTCAGCGATAGATGGGAGGGGTTGTGGATTGTCTTCAGAGATAGAAATACACATACACTGATCAAAAAAAATAAAGGAAACACTAAAATAACACTTCCTAGATCTGAACGAAATATTCTTATTAACTACTTTTTTCTTTACATAGTTGAATGTGCTGACAACAAAATCACACACAAATTATCAATGGAAATCAAATTGATCAACCCATGGAGGTCTGGATTTGTAGTCACACTCAAAATTAAAGTGGAAAACCACACTACAGTCTGATCCAACTTTGATGTAATGTCCTTAAAACAAGTCTAAATGAAGCTCATTAGTGTGTGTGGCCTCCACGTGCCTGTATGACCTCCCTACAATGCCTGGGCATGCTCCTGATGAGGTGGCGGATGGTCTCCTGAGGGATCTCCTCCCAGACCTGGACTAAAGCATCCGCCAATTCCTGGACAGTCTGTGGTGCAACGTGGCGTTGGTGGATGGAGCGAGACATGATGTCCCAGATGTGCTCAATTGGATTCAGGTCTGGGGAACAGGCAGGCCAGTCCATAGCATCAATAACTTTCTCTTGCAGGAACTGCTGACACACTCCAGCCACATGAGGTCTAGCATTGTCTTGCATTAGGAGGAACCCAGGGCCAAACGCACCAGCATATGGTCTCACAAGGGGTCTGAAGGATCTCATCTCGGTAGCTAATGGCAGTTAGGCTACCTCTGGCGAGCACATGGATGGCTGTGCGGCCCCCCAAAGAAATGCCACCCCACACCATGACTGACCCACCGCCAAACCGGTCATGCTGGAGGATGTTGCAGGCAGCAGAAAGTTCTCCACCGCATCTCCAGGCTCTGTCACGTCTGTCACATGTGCTCAGTGTGAATCTGCTTTCATCTGTGAAGAGCACAGGGCGCCAGTGGCGAATTTGCCAATCTTGGTGTTTTCTGGCAAATGCCAAACATCCTGCACGGTGTTGGGCTGTAAAGCACAACCCCCACCTGTGGACATCGGGCCCTCATACCACCCTCATGCAGTCTGTTTCTGACCGTTTGAGCAGACACATGCACATGTGTGGCCTGCTGGAGGTCATTTTGCAGGGCTCTGGCAGTGCTCCTTCTTGTACAAGCGGTCCTGCTGCTGGGTCCTGCTGCTGGGTTGTTGCCCTCCTACGGCCTCCTCCACGTCTCCTGATGTACTGAACTGTCTCCTGGTAGTGCCTCCATGCTCTGGACACTACGCTGACAGACACAGCAAACCTTCTTGCCACTGCTCGCATTGATGTGCCATCCTGGATGAGCTGCACTACCTGAGCCACTAACATAATAAGTTGCATGGCCAAATGTTTCACAATCCAGGTGTGTAAAGCCCTTAGAGCGTGGTGTGTTTGAATAATCGTTTTACCGAGAAAAACTCACGGCTGTAATCACTGTCAAAGGTGCTTCTACAAAGTATGTGAATATTTATGTAAATGAGAGATTTCTGTTTAATTTCCAATACATTTCTGAATACATGTTATCACTTTGTCGTTATGTGGTAATTCTATGTTAAATGTGGAAAAAAGTCAAAGGGGCATGAATATTTCCTGAAAATGCTGTACGTAGAACATGTTCATTTTGTAGATTTGTGAAATTACCATAAATATATATATATATTTTCCCCACAGTTCCCCAGTTGCTGAGGAGCAAAGAGCTTTTATATTGTAATGTAAAAAAGAACTCAGCAGACGAGGTCCAGACTTAGAGCTCTATCCTGCGTGAAGCCACTGTCTGTCTCCATAAAACCATTCAGGGGTATCGTCTGTTAACTGGATGTGTCGTCTGCAGCTCCTAGCTGAACTTGTCACAGTATCTTTGCCTCTCTGATTAATGTTCCTGGAGAATGTAACTGGTGAGATAGCAACTTGTATATTATAGGAGCTTACGGCCATAATGTACCGTGATCATCACCCCCCCCCCCATCCCCCCATCCCGCCCCTAGAACTGTACTTTAAAATGATGAGCCTTGAAAATGTGGCACACATTCCCCTTTCCCTGTGTGCTATTGGGAAAGTGCTCTTTCTGCATCGCTTGGATTCTACAGAGCATTATTTCTGCATGTCTTCCTGCATGTCTGATGACTATTCCCAGCTTTCCCATGGCTTCTAATTACAGGTTTGACTTCCTTCCATCCAGGAAGAGACGAGGAACCACAGCTGGGGCGCTAAGGGATGGCAGAGGGCAAGGTGGAGTGAATTACGGAACAACGTTGTTGACGAGTACGAGGGAATCCTCATCTTCACCTTGTAAAGGAGAGGTGAGGGAGGGGCACAAGTGGGAACGCACTGGTTGAATCAATGTTGTTTCGACATCATTTGTCAACGTGTTGAGACGTGGAAATGAATGTGGAATTGAAAACAGTCATCAACAAGTACTCTTTTCATCTCATTCATTTCAACCAGCATTGTAAACACTTAAATGAGTGTAAAACTTCACGGACTTAACCTGACTAACATGTTTTTTTACATCAATCTAATTTTTTACATAATCATCAGATCGACATATATGTTGAACATGCGTTGAAAATTCCATGTAGAAACCTAGAAATTATTTTTCATATTTGATTAGACAAATTTTATTTGACGTTGTTTCAACGTTGATATTAGAATGGTATGTTTGAATCAATGTCATTGTTTCGACTTAATGCTATCAACCTAAATAAAGATATAAAGATAAAGATATATTATATATATATTATATATATTGAAATAAAATGTGAAGCCACAGTCCAATGCCTGAACAGTGACTCCTACTGGTATCTGAGGAGTAATGCACTTCAGTGAGAAGTGTCTACCTCTATGTACCCTGCTTAACTATGGAAACAAGCCGTGTTCGATGAGCTATCATGTTAACACACTTTTTTTTTGATTGGGTGGCAGAGGGGACCAAGAACCAGACATGGGTGGCAATGCGGGAAATCAGCTAATTGTATTACAAATAGGATTGCAATTTGGCTTACACTGCAATGCATTGTATTGAATAACTGTTTAGACTATACATATTTGTCTTGCACCTAATTTATTCAAATAAATCCATTTGAAAAAGAACATAGGGAAAATATTCAATTTAATAATCATGTTCAGTTGTAACTCCCCTTTCAAGTATATGTTCCCCCACCAAGGAATGTCAACACAATTTAAAAGCTCTAAAATGCTAATTTGGAGAAAGGTTAAAAAAACAAAAATTATCCAGCCATGATCACATTGACTGCTGTAGCTTCATTCACCTCTGTCAAGTTAAACAGAAGTTGTCATCTTCTACCTCTGCACTGCTTTCATAATCTCAACTGAGAGAGAGAGAGAGAGAGAGAGAGAGAGAGAGAGAGAGAGAGAGAGAGAGGAGAGAGAGAGAGAGAGAGATGTGTCGTTCAATGTTCCCTCACTGCACTTCCACATCTGTGGTGAAAGGTGACATAGCTAGAGAAGTGTTTGTCAGACCATGAAACATCCCAAAAAATTGGTCTTCTTACGAAAAACCTCTGTAGCGTCTGTTCGGTTTGACCTACAAACTATTATATACGCTCTTTGGAAAGCGGAGACTCTCAGGAACCGTTTTGTCCTCACGGGACTCACGGGACTCATCCGAAAGGTAACAGGAACCGGTTTGTACTCACGGGACTCACGGGACTCATCCGAAAGGTAACAGGAACCGTTTTGTCCTCACAGGACTCACGGGACTCATCCGAAAGGTAACAGGAACCGTTTTGTACTCACGGGACTCATCCGAAAGGTAACAGGAACCGTTTTCTACTCACGGGACTCATCCGAAAGGGAACAGGAACCGTTTTGTCCTCACGGGACTCACGGGACTCATCCGAAAGGTAACAGGAACCGTTTTGTACTCACAAGTCTCACGGGACTCATCCGAAAGGTAACAGGAACTGTTTTGTCCTCACGGGACTCATCCAAAAGGTAACAGGAACCGTTTTGTACTCACGGGACTCACGGGACTCATCCGAAAGGTAACAGGAACCGTTTTGTCCTCACGGGACTCATCCGAAAGGTAACAGGAACCGTTTTGTACTCACGGGACTCATCCGAAAGGTAACAGGAACCGTTTTGTCCTCACGGGACTCATCCGAAAGGTAACAGGAACCGTTTTGGACTCACGGGACTTACGGGACTCATCCGAAAGGTAACAGGAACCGTTTTGTACTCACAGGACTCATCCGAAAGGTAACAGGAACCGTTTTGTCCTCACGGGACTCATTCGAAAGGTAACAAAAAACCATATACGTTTCCCAAGCTTTCTAAAAGTCTTTCTTAAATCTCCTAGATTTAGAACCTAACAATCTTGTTTCTTCTTTCTTTTTACTTCGTTGCTATTTATGAATGTGTTATTCAATGTAATTGATAGTACTAAAGGCCAAATTAAATATTTAATCAAATCATTTTCAAATCAAATCATGCCTCTGGAAGCAACGTCAGCCCAAAAACTATTAGTCGGGAGCTTCATGAAATGGGTTTCCATGGCCCGAGCAGCCGCACACAAGCCTAAGATCACCATGGGCAATGCCAAGCATTGTGGTGTAAAGTTCACCAACATTGGACTCTGGAGCAGTGGAAACTCGTTCTCTGGAGTGATGAATCACGCTTCACCATCTGACAGTCCGACGGACGAATCTGGGTTTGACGGATGCCAGGAGAATACTACCTGCTCCAATACATAGTGCCAACTGTAAAGTTTGGTGGAGGAATAATGCCTCTTAGTTCCAGTGAAGGGAAATCTTAACACTATAGCATACTATAAAATTCTAGACGGTTTTTGCCCTAATATAAATGCTAACAAAAACTGGTTTATAAAATATAAATATGAAATATGATATATATTAAATATATATATATACTGGTTGAAGAGATGACCATTTTTTTGATTGATTACTTTTTTAATCCAATGCATTTCACACATTGATTCCACTTCCCAATACACTGACAGATTACATTTAAACAACGGTTATTCAACCAGTGTGTGCCCTGTGAGGAGGGAGGGAGCCGACCTTAGTTCCAATAGTATGTGTTTTCTAAAGCACTGTGAACATCTGATTGAGCCTGCAGAGAGTACAAGATCAGTGGGGTTTTGTTGAACCTTTGTTGAATATATTTGAAAGAAAATCAACACTATTTGAACCCTTGTCTGGTCTTTCATACTGTGCAGTACATTAAATTTACATTTGAGTCATTTATCCAGAGCAACTTACAGTCATCTTTGTTTCCTGTTCTGTTTCCTTCTCCTTCCACCCTAGCCACTCAGCCCCTTTGCAAATGGTCATGCGCCGTCACATTCTTTTCTCTCTCTCTCTCCCACTGCTCTCTGTTCTTCTTTCCTATCATTCATCCCTTCTGCTAAATTATTTCTCCCGCCTGTCTCCTGATTCTGTCTCATCGACCCTACTCTTCACCCGTTCTGCATCCTATGACACGCACTGTCCCCTTTCCTTCCTTCCTGCCAGCTCGGCCCTCCCCTCCTGCTCTGTGGCTGAATGACTCATTGCGAGCTTACAGAACAGGGCTGCAGGTAGCTGAGCGTAATTGGTGAAAAAATACACTTCCGCGGGACCTATCATCCTTTCATTTCCTCCTCTCTACCTTCTCTTCCTCTGTATCTGCTACTAAAGCCACTTTATATCACTCTAAATGTTAAGCTTCTGAATATAACCATAGGAAACTCTTTTCCACCTTCTACTCCCTCCTTAATCCTCCACCCCCTCCCTCCTACCTCTCTGCGGACAACATTGTCAAACACTTTGAAAAGATGACATCCGCTTCTCATTCACTCAGCCTATTGATTCCACTGGTCCCACTGACACAGAAGTACCCTACTCCTTGACCTCTTTCTCCCTCTCTCTCCAGATGAAATCCTGCTAATAGTGAGGTCTGGCCTCCCGACAACCTGCCCGCTCCATCCCATCCCCCCCTCCCTTCTCCAGACCATCTCCGGAGACCTTCTTCCATTCCCCACTTCCCTCATCAAGTCATTATTGACCCCTGGCTACATCCCCTCTGATTTGAAAATTGCCAGTCACTCCCCTCCCCAAAACAACAAATATTTTATCCCTCTGACCATCTCTCTCACTATCTCTCTCAGAACTATCTTCACGACCCTAACCAGTCAGTCTTCAAGACGGGTTTTCCACACCGTAAACCATCAGTTCTTCATCTCCTCCCTGTCAGGGCTGGGCGACTCTACCAGCTGACGTGGAGAGGATCTGTTTCTGTACTCTCACTACTGGTGTCCCCCAGGGTTTTGTTCTAGGCCTTCTCCTCTTCTCTTTCAACACCGTCACACAGTTCTGTCATATCCTCTCATGGTCTCTCCTATCATTGCTATCCGTATGACACTCAACTACTTTTCTCCTTCCCTTCTTCTGACATCCAGGTGACGACATGCATCTCTGCGTGTCTAGCAGATATCTCAGCTTGGATATCGGCCCACCACCGCAAGCTCAACCTCGACAAGACAGAGCTGCTATTCCATCCGGGGAAGGCCTGCCCGTTCCAAGACATCTCCATCACATTTGACAACTTCACGGTGTCCCCTTCCCAGAGTGTTCCCCTCCTCACAGTGGTAAAATATATGGTAAAATGAGAGATAGTATAGCACTCAACAAATCATCCTATAGCACTCATACAGCCCTCTCTCCTTACTCAGGTATCCACCAACCATACATATTTTATTGACACCAGAGCTGCTTAGTGTGGTCAGACACAGGTGCAGGAAAATGGCTGCCTCTCACCAGGCTGTGAGAAGTGTCAGGAGAAATGAAGGGAACGGCAGAGACTGGCAACCCGAGCTGTCGAGTCGGGCAGGAAAAGTAACTTTTCTCCACTGCTTTCAGATGAGGGATGGACAGGAGAGAGAGAGAGAGAGAGACAGAGAGAGAGAGAGAGAGAGAGAGAGAGAGAGAGAGAGAGAGAGAGAGAGAGAGAGAGAGAGAGAGAGAGAGAGAGAGAGAGAGAGAGAGAGAGCGAGAGAGAGAGAGAGGGAGAGAGGGAGGGAGAGGGAGAGAGAGACAGAGAGAGAGAGAGAGAGAGAGAGTCCCAAGTCTCAGCCAGGTCACACTTGGCCGGCCGTGCCTCTGTTACCCAATCCATCACACTCCCAGAGGAGGATGACAGGATGACAGGTCCTTGAGCTGGGAGAGCCAGCAACAGGTGCACACAGTTCTCTGTTCCCCAGGAAACTGTGGTCTATGTTTTATTATTTTATTTTTAAAAAAATGGTAGCAAGGGGTTGTGGAGTGAAGTGTGTGTGTCTGTGAGTGTGTGTGTGTGTGTTGTGTGTGAGATAAATGGTTGCTGATATTGGATATTACTACATTCCCCATATATCCGTGCCAGAATCCTTATGATGGATCGGAACCAATGAATTGTTAGACGATGACTTGACAGAAGTTGACACCGGATGGATGTAAGACAGTGAAAGGTTTCAGACACTGTTTCAGAATTTGACTGGGGTCTGCTTACTCACGGGCCTTCACACGATGCACAATAGTGTTAGTGAACTTTCCATCTTCATAACAAAGTCACATCAATGTCATACGGGTGCCAGGTAGCCTCGCGGTTAGTGCGTTGGACTAGTAAGCGCAAGGTTGTAAGATCAAATCCCTGCGCTGACAAGGTAAAAAATTTGTCGTTCTGCCCCTGAACAAGGCATTTAATCTGCTGTTCCTAGGCCGTCGTTGGAAACCTAATTTTTTTGTTAAACTGACTTGCCTAGTTAAATAACGATTAAAAGAAAATGATTATCATGTGTCTACTTAACTTGAATGCATCCCTGCTTCACATGGAGGAAGTCTTCCAGTCCTGGCTTACTGAAACTTACTGAAACTTAAAGAACATGCAGTGTTAATTAACGATGAAAACAACAGGGGGTTCCCCACATGTTTGTCCATATATGTAATAGTTGTGTGTCTCTGATAACCCCCTTAATCCCTGAGTTTGACTGAATAAATGCATGGTGTGTGTCTGTCTGTTAAAATGGTTAAAAGTCTAACTCCTGGGATGGTAGTGTAGGCAGTCCGTATGGCTTAATAATCACCAATAGCTCATAAACAGCTCAGCATATACATTTTTATTCAAATCATTATTATTTTTATCTGCATGAATGAATGAAAGTCAGTCAAGGTTAAGTTTTTATTTTACCTTTATTTAACTAGGCAAGTCAGTTAAGAACAAATTCTTATAGTTTTTGTTGATTTGAGCATTTGAAATGGTGTTTCATACGAAATGGGATTTAATACTAAATGGGGTTTCATACTAAATGGTCTTTCCTACTAAATGGGGTTTCATACTAAATGGGGTTTCATACTAAATGGGGGTTCATACTAAATGGGGTTTCATACTAAATGGGGGTTCATACTAAATGGGGTTTCATACTAAATGGGGTTTCATACTAAATGGGGTTTCATATTAAATGGGGTTTCATACTAAATGGTCTTTCCTACTAAATGGGGTTTCATACTAAATGGGGTTTCATACTGTATGGGGTTTCATACTGTATGGGGTTTCATACTGTATGGGGTTTCATACTAAATGGGGTTTCATACTAAATGGGGTTTCATACTAAATGGGGTTTCATATTAAATGGGGTTTCATACTAAATGGGGTTTCCTACTAAATGGGGTTTCATACTAAATGGGGTTTCATATTAAATGGGGTTTCATACTAAATGGTCTTTCCTACTAAATGGGGTTTCATACTAAATGGGGTTTCATACTGTATGGGGTTTCATACTGTATGGGGTTTCATACTGTATGGGGTTTCATACTAAATGGGGTTTCATACTAAATGGGGTTTCATACTAAATGGGGTTTCATATTAAATGGGGTTTCATACTAAATGGGGTTTCATATTAAATGGGGTTTCATACTAAATGGGGTTTCATATTAAATGGGGTTTCATACTAAATTATCTTTCATACTAAATGGGGTTTCATACTAAATGGCATTTCATACTAAATGGGGTTTCATACTAAATGGGGTTTCATACTAAATGGTCTTTCATACTAAATGGTGTTTCATTCTAAATGGTCTTTCATACTAAATGGGGTTTCATACTAAATGGTCTTTCATACTAAATGGGGTTTCATACTAAATGGCATTTCATACTAAATGGGGTTTCATACTAAATGGGGTTTCATACTAAATGGGGTTTCATACTAAATTGTCTTTCATACTAAATGGGTTTTCATACTGTATGGTGTTTCATATTAAATGGGGTTTCATACTAAATGGGGTTTCATACTAAATGGGGTTTCATACTAAATGGGGTTTCATATTAAATGGGGTTTCATATTAAATGGGGTTTCATACTAAATGGGGTTTCATACTAAATTATCTTTCATACTAAATGGGGTTTCATACTAAATTATCTTTCATACTAAATGGGGTTTCATACTAAATGGGGTTTCATACTAAATTATCTTTCATACTAAATGGGGTTTCATACTAAATGGGGTTTCATACTAAATTATCTTTCATACTAAATGGGGTTTCATACTAAATGGGGTTTCATACTAAATGGGGTTTCATACTAAATGGGGTTTCATATTAATGGGGTTTCATATTAAATGGGGTTTCATATTAATTGGGGTTTCATATTAAATGGGGTTCATACTAAATGGGGTTTCATACTAAATGGGGTTTCATATTTTAAATGGGGTTTCATACTAAATGGGGTTTCATACTAAATGGGGTTTCATATTAATGGGGTTTCATATTAATGGGGTTTCATATTAATGAGGTTTCATATTAAATGGGGTTTCATACTAAATGGCATTTCATACTAAATGGGGTTTCATACTAAATGGGGTTTCATATTAATGGGGTTTCATATTAAATGGGGTTTCATAATTAAATATTAATTAAATGGGGTTCATATGGGGTTTCATATTAAATGGGGTTCATACTAAATGGGGTTTCATACTAAATGGGGTTTCATAATAAATGGGGTTTCATATTAAATGGGGTTTCATACTAAATGGGGTTTCATATTAAATGGGGTTTCATACTAAATTATCTTTCATACTAAATGGGGTTTCATACTAAATGGGGTTTCATACTAAATGGGGTTTCATTAAATGGGGTTTCATACTAAATGGTCTTTCATACTAAATGGGGTTTCATACTAAATGGGGTTTCATACTAAATGGGGTTTCATACTGGTCTTTCATACTAAATGGGGTTTCATACTAAATGGGGTTTCATACTAAAATGGGGTTTCATACTAAATGGGGTTTCATACTAAATGGGGTTTCATACTAAATTGTTTTCATACTAAATGGGGTTTCATACTAAAATGGGGTTTCATACTAAATGGGGTTTCATACTAAATGGGGTTTCATACTAAATGGGGTTTCATACTAAATGGGGTTTCATACTAAATGGGGTTTCATTTTCATACTAAATGGGGTTTCATACTAAATGGGGTTTCATACTAAATTATCTTTCATACTAAATGGGGTTTCATACTAAATGGGGTTTCATACTAAATGGGGTTTCATATAAATGGGGTTTCATACTAAATGGGGTTTCATATTAAATGGGGTTTCATACTAAATGGGGTTTCATACTAAATGGGGTTTCATTTTCTAAATGGGGTTTCATACTAAATGGGGTTTCATACTAAATGGGGTTTCATACTAAATGGGGTTTCATACTAAATGGAGGTTTCATACTAAATGGGGTTTCATACTAAATGGGGTTTCATACTAAATGGGGTTTCATACTAAATGGGGTTTCATATTAAATGGGGTTTCATACTAAATGGGGTTTCATATTAAATGGGGTTTCATACTAAATGGGGTTTCATTTTAAATGGGGTTTCACTAAATGGGGTTTCATGGGGTTTCATACTAAATGGGGTTTCATACTAAATGGGGTTTCCATACTAAACGGTCTTTCATACTAAATGGTTTTCATACTAAATGGGGTTTCATACTAAATGGGTTTCATACTAAATGGGGTTTCATACTAAATGGGGTTTCATACTAAATGGTCTTTCATACTAAATGGTCTTTCATACTAAATGGGGTTTCAAATGGGGTTTCATACTAAATGGGGTTTCATACTAAATGGGCTTTTTCATACTAAATGGGGTTTCATACTAAATGGGGTTTCATACTAAATGGGGTTTCATACTAAATGGGGTTTCATACTAAATACTAAATGGGGTTTCATACTAAATGGGGTTTCATACTAAATGGGGTTTCATACTAAATGGGGTTTCATACTAAATGGGGTTTCATACTAAATGGGGTTTCATACTAAATGGGTTTCATTCTAAATGGTCATACTAAATGGGGTTTCATACTAAATGGTCTTTCATATTAAATGGGGTTTCATACTAAATGGCCTTTCATACTAAATGGGGTTTCATACTAAATGGGGTTTCATACTAAATGGGGTTTCATACTAAATGTCTTTCATACTAAATGGGTTTCATACTAAATTAAATGGGGTTTCATACTAAATGGGGTTTCATACTAAATGGGGTTTCATACTAAATGGGGTTTCATATTAAATGGGGTTTCATACTAAATGGGATTTCATACTAAATTATCTTTCATACTAAATGGGGTTTCATACTAAATTATCTTTCATACTAAATGGGGTTTCATACTAAATGGGGTTTCATACTAAATTATCTTTCATACTAAATGGGGTTTCATACTAAATGGGGTTTCATACTAAATGGGGTTTCATACTAAATGGGGTTTCATATTAATGGGGTTTCATATTAAATGGGGTTTCATATTAAATGGGGTTCATACTAAATGGGGTTTCATACTAAATGGGGTTTCATATTTTAAATGGGGTTTCATACTAAATGGGGTTTCATACTAAATGGGGTTTCATATTAATGGGGTTTCATATTAATGGGGTTTCATATTAATGAGGTTTCATATTAAATGGGGTTTCATACTAAATGGCATTTCATACTAAATGGGGTTTCATACTAAATGGGGTTTCATATTAATGGGGTTTCATATTAAATGGGGTTTCATATTAAATGGGGTTTCATATTAAATGGGGTTCATACTAAATGGGGTTTCATACTAAATGGGGTTTCATATTTTAAATGGGGTTTCATACTAAATGGGGTTTCATAATAAATGGGGTTTCATATTAATGGGGTTTCATACTAAATGGTCTTAAATACTAAATCCAACTATTGATGCTGAGGATAGCTACTTTAAGTACCCCAACCTAACACGAACATTGGGAAGCTCACACATAACTTAATAGGTCTCACATATTTTTAGGCACATGATTTCTTGGTACTTGTCACTAATTTCAATACTGCCGTGCAGTTTCCTTTTCTGACGTGATGTGTAGCTCAGTAATTACACGTTGGTCATCAACCTAGTTCTAGTTTAACAACTGTATGTGGTATAAGGAAAACAAAATGTTAAGCCCAGTAATCTTTTCCTTGCAGACATATTGGGAATGGAAAGGCTTTGAAGGAAATCCCACACAGTAGCATGTGTTGTGGAACGCTGTGGGAAGGTGCCTGCTGGGCGGAAGGGTGTTTCTGTGGTGTGTGTGTGTGTGTGTGTGTGTGTGTGTGTGTGTGTGTGTGTGTGTGTGTGTGTGTGTGTGTGTGTGTGTGTGTGTGTGTGTGTGTGTGTGTGTGTGTGTGTGTGTGTGTGTGTGCTTTTGTCATGTTTTGTCATTTATTATCTTGTGCCTGCCTGCTGTCTGTCTGTCTGTCTGTCTGTCTGTCTTCTGTCTGTCTGTCTGTCTGTCTGTCTGTCTGTCTGTCTGTCTGTCTGTCTGTCTGTCTGTCTGTCTGTCTGTCTGTCTGTCTGTCTGTCTGTCTGTCTGTCTGTCTGTCTGTCTGTCTGTCTGTCTGTCTGTCTGTCTGTCTGTCTGTCTGTCTGTCTGTCTGTCTGTCTGTCTGTCTGACTGTGTGTGTGTGCGTGCACGTCTGTGTCTGTGTGTCCGTGTGTCTGTGTGTGTGGTGGCTGAGGGCCACACAAGATGCTGAACTTGTAAACGCCCGCATTACTATCAAAAGCCTGGCTATTCACAGCCATACTTGATTAGTAAAGGGGATATTCACAGCCATACTTGATTAGCAAAGGCCAGCCGTCAGTGGCAGCGTGAAAGGCAGATGGACGGCCCTCTAACACTCTTCTGACTCCTTGAATACGACATGTGTTTTTGTAGTTGTATTGTTGTTTAAAACAAAAAGACAATTACTCATAAAAAATCTAATTGCTAATAGTGGCTTTGTGGTTAGAGCATTTGGCCAGTAGCCAAAATGTCGCTAGTTCGAATACCCGAGTCGACAAGGTGGAAAAATAAGTCGATGTGCAATTAAGAAAGGCATTTTAACCTAGTTTTCTCCAGGGACGCCGTAAACAACACCTATCATACTACTATGACTGACCCTGTAAAACAACACCTATCATACTACTATGACTGACCCTGTAGAACAACACCTATCATACTACTATGTCTGACCCTTTAAAACAACACCTATCATACTACTATGACTGACCCTGTAAAACAACACCTATCATACCTCTGGCAGTCTCCTAGGGGGTGCCACAGGGCTCAATTCTAGGACCGACTCTCTTCTCTGTATACATCAATGATGTCGCTCTTGCTGCTGGTTTGTCTCTGAACCACCTCTACGCAGACGACACCATTCTGTATACTTCTGGCCCTTTGGACACTGTGTTAACTAACCTCCAGAAGAGCTTCAATGCCATACAACTCTCCTCATACAACTCTCCTTCTGTGGCCTCCAATTGCTCTTAAATACAAGTAAAACTAAATGCATGCTCTTCAACCGATCGCTGCCTGCACCTGCCCGCCTGTCCAACATCACTACTCTGGACGGCTCTAACATAGAATATGTGGACAACTACAAATACCTAGGTGTTTGGTTAGACTTTAAACTCTCCTTCCAGACTCACATCAAACATATCCAATCCAAAGTTAAATCTAGAATTGGCTTCTTATTTTGAAACAAAGCATCCTTCACTCATGCTGTCAAACATACCCTTGTAAAACTGACTATCCTACCAATCCTCGACTTCAGCAATGTCATTTACAAAATAGCCTCCAATACCCTACTCAATAAATTGGATGCAGTCTATCACAGTGATATCCGTTTTGTCACCAAAGCTCAATATACTACCCACCACTGCGACCTGTATGCTCTCGTTGGCTGGCCCTCGCTTCATATTCGTTGCCAAACCCACAGGCTCCAGGTCATCTACAAGACCCTGCTAGATATAGTCCCCCCTTATCTCAGCTCGCTGGTAACCATAACAGCACCCACCTGTAGCACATGCTCCAGCAGGTTTATCTCTCTGGTCACCCCCAAAACCAATTCTTCCTTTGTTCTCTGCTACCAATGACTGGAACGAACTACAAAAATCTCTGAAACTGGAAACACTTATCTCCCTCACTAGCTTTAAGCACCAGCTGTCAGAGCAGCTCACAGATTACTGCACCTGTACATAGCCCATCTATAGTTTAGCCCAAACAACTACCTCTTCCCCTACTGTATTTATTTATTTTGCTCCTTTGCACCCCATTATTTCTATCTCTACTTTGCACATTCTTCCACTGCAAATCTACCATTCCAGTGTTTTACTTTCTATATTGTATTAACTTTGCCACCATGGTCTTTTTTTGCCTTTACCTCCCTTATCTCGCCTCACTTGCTCACATTGTATATAGACGTATTTTTCTACTGTATTATTGACTGTATGTTTGTTTTATTCCATGTGTAACTCTGTGTTTTTGTATGTGTCGAAGTGCTTTGCTTTATCTTGGCCAGGTCGCAATTGTAAATTAAAACTTGTTCTCAACTTGCCTCTTTCACCTGCATGACAGCTTTGCTTTATCTTGGCCAGGTCGCAATTGTAAATTAAAACTTGTTCTCAACTTGCCTACCTGGTTAAATAAAGTTGAAATAAATAAAAACTAATACAACTAAAAGAGCAGGATGTTTTTCATAGCCAGTTTTCTGTGAAGTCGGTGAAGACCATACTGTAATATTTTTTTCCAGTTTTCACGGCCACAAAAACTTGACATTGAAATAGTTGTGTTTGTTTCTTGTTTCCAAACACAACCACACTTCAAAGGTTGAATGCAGTCATTTTTATCTCAATATCAAATAATGTATTGGTAATAATTAAGTATCTACCTGTGATTGTTTTCAAGTAAAATGGTCATGAAGAAACACGAATAGATTCATAGCATACAGCAAGAAGTGAGGATGGGGAAAACTCAAACTGGCTGTGATTGGCTGAGAGGTTTGTAACTCTCTTTCTTATTAGAATCATCAACTGTAGCGGACCAGGTTAAGTGCTTCAAGTTCCTCGGTGTCCACATCACCAACAAACTACCATGGTCCAAACACACCAAGACATTCGTAAAGAGGGCACGATTTCTATTCCCCCTCAGGAGACTGAAAAGTTTTGGCATGGGTTCTCAGATCCGCAAAAAGTTCTGCAGCTGCACCATCGATAGTATCCTGGCTGATTTCATTACCGCCTGTTATGGCAACTGCTCGGCTCCCGACTGCAAGGCAGAGGGCCCAGTAGATTACTGGGGGGGGCAAGCTCCCTGCCACCCAGGACCTTTATACCAGGCGGTGTCAGAGGAAGGCCCAATAAATTGTACACAGCCACCCTAGTCATAGACTTTTCTCTCTGCTACCGCACGGCAAGCGGTACTGGAGCGCCAAGTCTAGGTCCAAAAATCTTCTTAACAGCTTCTACCCCCAAGCAATAAGACTCTTGAACAGTTAATCCCTTGGCTACCTGGACTATTTGCATTGTTTCTGTTATCATCCAGTGAATTTCTTCTACCTACATGTATATATTACATCTATTACCTCAAATAATGTACCAGTACCCCCTGTATGTATCCTCCACGTTTACTCTGTACCATAACACCTTGTATATAGCTTCCACATTGACTCTGTACCGGTACACCCTGTATATAGCCTCCACATTGACTCTGTACCGGTACCCCCTGTATATAGCCTCCACATTGACTCTGTACCATAACACCCTGTATATAGCCTCCACATTGACTCCGTACCGTAATACCCTGTATATAGCCTCCACATTGACTCTGTACCGTAACACCCTGTATATAGCCTCCACATTGACTCTGTACCATAACACCCTGTATATAGCCTCCACATTGACTCTGTACCGGTACCCCCTGTATATAGCCTCCACATTGACTCTGTACCATAACAACATGTATATAGCCTCCACATTGACTCTGTACCATAACAACCTGTATATAGCCTCCACATTGACTCTGTACCATAACAACCTGTATATAGCCTCCACATTGACTCTGTACCATAACAACCTGTATATAGCCTCCACATTGACTCTGTACCGTAATACCCTGTATATAGCCTCCACATTGACTCTGTACAAGTACCCCCCTGTATATAGCCTCCACATTGACTCTGTACCGGTACCCCCTGTATATAGCCTCCACATTGACTCTGTACCGGTACCCCCTGTATTTAGCCTCCACATTGACTCTGTACCGGTACCCCCTGTATATAGCCTCCACATTGACTCTGTACCGGTAGACCCTGTATATAGCCTCCACATTGACTCTGTACCAGTACCCCCTGTATATAGCCTCCACATTGACTCTGTACCGTAACACCCTGTGTATAGCCTCCACATTGACTCTGTATCGGTACCCCCTGTATATAGCCTCCACATTGACTCTGTACCGGTACCCCCTGTATTTAGCCTCCACATTGACTCTGTACCATAACAACCTGTATATAGCCTCCACATTGACTCTGTACCATAACAACCTGTATATAGCCTCCACATTGACTCTGTACCATAACAACCTGTATATAGCCTCCACATTGACTCTGTACCGGTACCCCCTGTATTTAGCCTCCACATTTACTCTGTACCGGTACGCCCTGTATATAGCCTCAACATTGACTCTGTACCGGTAGACCCTGTATATAGCCTCCACATTGACTCTGTACCGGTACCCCCTGTATTTAGCCTCCACATTGACTCTGTACCGTAACACCCTGTGTATAGCCTCCACATTGACTCTGTACCGGTACCCCCTGTATATAGCCTCCACATTGACTATGTACCGGTACCCCCTGTATATAGCCTCCACATTGACTCTGTACCGTAACACCCTGTGTATAGCCTCCACATTGACTCTCTACCGTACCCCCTTGTATATAGCCTCCACATTGACTCTGTACCGTAACACCCTGTATTTAGCCTCCACATTGACTCTGTACCATAACAACCTGTATATAGCCTCCACATTGACTCTGTACCATAACAACCTGTATATAGCCTCCACATTGACTCTGTACCGTAACACCCTGTATATAGCCTCCACATTGACTCTGTACCGTAATACCCTGTATATAGCCTCCACATTGACTCTCTACCGTAACACCCTGTATATAGCCTCCACATTGACTCTCTACCGTAACACCCTGTATATAGCCTCCACATTGACTCTCTACCGTTTCCTGTGACATCTAAATGTACACAGCTGTACCGTAACACCTGTATTCCTCTAAATGACTCAACTCCAAGGATACCTGGTTTAGCCTCCACATTGACCTCTAAATGTATATAGCCTCCAATTGACTCCTGGTTTCCCCTGTTGCCTCTAAATGTGACTCTCTAAGGAGAGGCCTGGTTTCCTGTTGCCTCTAAATGTACACAGCTCCAAGGAGAGACCTGGTTTCCTCTAAATGTACACAGCTCCAAGGAGAGGCCTGGTTTGCCGTGACCTCTAAATGTACACGGCTCCAAGGTGATGCTTGTCAGCATACACAACTCAGACCAGGCTGGGTCAAAGGTCACAGTGTCATCAAAAGGAACATTTCTGTGTAAACTTCATAGATTGTTTAAATCCTGCATAGATAGATTGTAATAAAGAAAGAAAAAAGCAAGAAAGAAATACATAACTAAGTACTGTAATTATAAAATGATATAAACTCATGTTTTATGGTTTTGATTTGGGTGAAAATTCCGAATTAAATTCATAAACAATACAACTCAGATATCACTACTAGTAGTACGTTTAACACCCATACAGTACCTCAGTTAACTTTGAATATTGAGGTCATTTTTCTTCGTAAAGTCTGTCTGCCCACAGAATGATTGGACACATTTTCCTTTGTTTAGTCAAAGTCCTTGGCCCTGTACCTTTATGTTTAATTTGAAAACCAATTAGCTACTCTCTGGGATTCAATTACTAAACTGAAAGACTGCCGCTATCTCGCGTATGCATGAATAATACAATAAAACATTTTCCTTTGGCAGACATGCTATTTCAACCTGGATTCAAAGACTCTCTGCTGCTTCGCTGGCCTTGGACCACATGCTAGGAGAGAAGGAAAAAAAGATGGATGGATGTGACGGAGAGATCATATCACTCACTGACAAACAAAATACAACTGTTCATTGTGCTCGCATTTCAGAACCACTAAGGCCCAGTACTTTAAATGGATTTCTCCTTGAGGACACAGGGAGAACGTGTGTGTGTGTGAGAGAGAGAGAGACAGAGAGAGAGAGAGAGAGAGAGAGAGAGAGAGAGAGAGAGAGAGAGAGAGAGAGAGAGAGAGAGAGAGAGAGAGAGAGAGAGAGAGAGAGAGAGAGAGAGAGAGAAAAAGAGAGAGAGAGCGAGCGAGAGAGAGAGAGAGAGAGAGAGAGAGACAGAGAGACAGAGAGAGAGAGAGAGAGAGAGAGAGAGAGAGAGAGAGAGAGAGTGGGGGGGTCTGGAGGAAGTTACAATGGACAGCATCTGGATAGCATCACTGTACAACAGCACCATTGACGATGTGTCTGCAATCTGCCAGCTCTGCCCTAATGAAATGCATTGGGGACAAAATAGTAGAACTCTAATGAGATTTAAAGAAGGAAGGGGGTAGTCTGACACGCTAACTACATGTGTCTTTCTCCCTCCTCAACATTCTAGAATATGAACAGCTTTACATTACACATGGTTAGCATGGTTTAAAATATATTGACCGGTTCTCCTGATGGGGAATGACTGGTTCTCCTGATGGGGATGTACTGGTTCTCCTGATGGGGAATGACTGGTTCTCCTGATGGTGAATTACTGGCTCTCCTGATGGTGAAGGACTGGTTCTCCTGATGGTGAATGACTGGTTCTCCTGATGCTGAATGACTGGTTCTCCTGATGCTGAATGACTGGTTCTCCTGATGCTGAATGACTGCTTCTCCTGATGGTGAATGACTGGTTCTCCT
>NC_060174.1:5509680-5762180 GCF_021184085.1 Oncorhynchus gorbuscha | reverse complement strand
AGTTAATTTTGTGTCGGATATATAATCTTTGACCTTGAAAGAACAATAAAGTCTATATTTTTTTTTCGGGAATTGCTGATTCAGAAGTTATAATTTGTAAAAGAAGGAAGCGATATTTAATGTTGTCTGGATAATGAGCGTGTATTAATGATTACTGTGCCTTCTCCGATGCTGAAAATGTGTTTGAAACACACAGAAGCCCAGAAAAAGGGGGTTACTATTTGGAGGGGGGCTGCGGCGCTATGCAGGCTCTTTCTAATGCATGTCCACTCTTTCCTCAGCCTTGAAATAATACTGTGGTGTTGACTGAACAGTTTGGAGAGGCGATACTGAAGCATGCACTCTACATGTCACGTCAGCGGCACAACGATTCAAATATGTAAACAGTTTGGAGAGGCCCAGCGATATGGCTGACATGTTACAAGTGCCCGTCTCCAAGATGTTATACCCCAAGTGCCCGTCTCCAAGATGTTATACCCCAAGTGCCCGTCTCCAAGATGTTATACCCCAAATGCCCGTCTCCAAGATGTTATACCCCAAGTGCCCGTCTCCAAGATGTTATACCCCAAGTGCCCGTCTCCAAGATGTTATACCCCAAGTGCCCGTCTCCAAGATGTTATACCCCAAATGCCCGTCTCCAAGATGTTATACCCCAAGTGCCCGTCTCCAAGATGTTATACCCCAAGTGCCCGTCTCCAAGATGTTATACCCCAAGTGCCCGTCTCCAAGATGTTATACCCCAAGTGCCCGTCTCCAAGATGTTATACCCCAAGTGCCCGTCTCCAAGATGTTATACCCCAAATGCCCGTCTCCAAGATGTTATTCCCCAAGTGCCCGTCTCCAAGATGTTATACCCCAAGTGCCCGTCTCCAAGATGTTATACCCCAAGTGCCCGTCCCCAAGATGTTATACCCCAAGTGCCCGTCTCCAAGATGTTATACCCCAAGTGCCCGTCTCCAAGATGTTATACCCCAAGTGCCCGTCCCCAAGATGTTATACCCCAAGTGCCCGTCCCCAAGATGTTATACCCCAAGTGCCTGTCTCCAAGATGTTATACCCCATGTATTCCCATGTGAGAGAAAAAAAGAAGAAAAAAAACACATTCACATTGAAGGATATAAAAGTGACCATTTGTCTTTATTAAAGCGACATTAGATTTATGTCCGATCCTTCCTTCCTCAGAGTTTAACACGGAGGGGACAATTAGCAGCTGTTGTGGGGAGAAAAGGAAAGGAAAGGGTGACATATACCAACAGCTTTCATGTCACTCAGACACACGGCAGAGCACAGATTCTTGGACTGTTTGATCCTTCGATAAAGGGAGGGAAAAAAATGTCCTCAAGCCCAATGTCATTAAATCTGCCTGGATTTAACATTATTGTGTTAGAGCCGGGGCTCTGGGAGAGAAAAGAGGGAAAGGGTCCATTTCTCCCATGTGTTATGAGCCGGGTCTCTGGGAGAGAGCTGAGGGTGGTCCATTCTCGGATGTTTGATCCTTCTCTGGGAGAGAAAAAAATGCTGAGGGGTGGTCCATTTCTCTTATGTGTTAGAGCCGAGTCTCTGGGAGAGAGCTGAGGGGAGGTCCATTTCTCGCATGTGTTAGAGCCGGGGCTCTGGGAGAGAGCTGAGGGGTGGTCCATTTCTCTTATGTGTTAGAGCCGGGCTCTGGGAGAGAGCTGAGGGGTGGTCCATTTCTCCCATGTGTTAGAGCCGGGGCTCTGGGAGAGAGCTGAGGGGTGGTCCATTTCTCTTATGTGTTAGAGCCGGGTCTCTGGGAGAGAGCTGAGGGGTGGTCCATTTCTCCCATGTGTTAGAGCCGGGGCTCTGGGAGAGAGCTGAGGGGTGGTCCATTTCTCTTATGTGTTAGAGCCGGGTCTCTGGGAGAGAGCTGAGGGGTGGTCCATTTCTCTTATGTGTTAGAGCCGGGGCTCTGGGAGAGAGCTGAGGGGTGGTCCATTTCTCCCATGTGTTAGAGCCGGGGCTCTGGGAGAGAGCTGAGGGGTGGTCCATTTCTCCCATGTGTTCCTTTTTGCTATTGCCAGAGCGGTGGAATCCACTCTCAAACCAGGGTGATGGAATGGGGGGGTGGGGTTGAGGGAGACAATGAAGAGAGGGGTTGGTTGTGTGTGTGTATGGGGGGGAGGGGAGTGTGATTGCCAGGGTACAGGGCCAGTGGCTAGGGCCCCTCCCTGGAGGCTCTTACCCGAGTGAGGGAAAATTTGGACGCAGCTGTTTTTGCTGCGGGCCTAAATGGAGACGTTGTCCTCCTGTTCTACGCTGTGTGTCTCAGATTCTTTAGTCCCCCTCCTTTCCTGAACCCCCCACCCCCAACCCAGGCCTCCGCTCTCTCCCTCCCTGTCTACACAAGGGAAGCACAGAGGGTGCATAGCAGGCGTCTTGATTCAAACTTCTAGCCCCCCCGCAGTCCCACACCCACACCCAGACCCCCCCCCCCGTTCCTGGCCGCCCGGATCTCATCTCCCAGCGAGGCTCAGGGTCACTCCTAAAGTGTCAAAGTGGGTCTTAATTCTAAACCCCCCGGGGCCCGTCGCTAACGAGTCAGCTATGCTTATCACTCAATTATCTCCCTGTTTTCCTCCAGTACAGCTCTTCTGAAAACCTTTAGACAGTCTCATTTCCCATTGCCCTGCAACACAGATGGCCATAGCAGCTTTTCTGACAGACTCAAGGAGCCGTACGAGTCTTTTTGACAGACACAATGAGTGTATGAGTCTTCTGACAGACACAAGGAGGGTATGAGTCTTCTGACAGACACAAGGAGGGTATGAGTCTTCTGACAGACACAAGGAGGGTATGAGCCTTCTGACAGACACAAGGAGTGTATGAGTCTTCTGACAGACACAAGGAGGGTATGAGTCTTCTGACAGACACAAGGAGGGTATGAGTCTTCTGACAGACACAAGGAGGGTATGAGTCTTCTGACAGACACAAGGAGGGTATGAGTCTTCTGACAGACACAATGAGTGTATGAGTCTTCTGACAGACACAAGGAGGGTATGAGTCTTCTGACAGACACAAGGAGGGTATGAGTCTTCTGACAGACACAAGGAGGGTATGAGTCTTCTGACAGACACAAGGAGGGTATGAGTCTTCTGACAGACACAAGGAGGGTATGAGTCTTCTGACAGACACAAGGAGGGTATGAGTCTTCTGACAGACACAAGGAGGGTATGAGTCTTCTGACAGACACAAGGAGGGTATTAGTCTTCTGACAGACTCAAGGAGTGTATGAGCCTTGATTCATTTTTTTTTTTGCGGGGGTGAGACATTATGTGAAAGATTACCTAACGAGGAACTTTCCAAGAGAGATCATTACTCAAAACTCATTTTGAAATGATTTATTTTATTTTTATGAACAGTGAATTTTGGCCTTAGTGCTATTAGCTCATACAAACACATTAAATAACAGATTCTGTACATTGAGCAACAGATAGTCCCCAAAAAAACTAAATCTAAAGGAAGTTTGTTCTGAAGTGTCTGTCGTATATCTAAGCTGTAAAGAATTGTTTTAACAGGTGACCTTATTCTAACAGGTTCTAACAGGTGACCTTATTCTATCAGGTGACCTTATTCTAACAGGTTCTAACAGGTGACATTATTCTAACAGGTGACCTTATTCTAACAGATGACCTTATTCTATCAGGTGACCTTATTCTAACAGGTTCTAACAGGTGACCTTATTCTAACAGGTGACCTTATTCTATCAGGTGACCTTATTCTAACAGGTGACCTTATTCTATCAGGTGACCTTATTCTAACAGGTGACCTTATTCTATCAGGTGACCTTATTCTAACAGGTTCTATCAGGTGACCTTATTCTAACAGGTGACCTTATTCTATCAGGTGACCTTATTCTAACAGGTTCTAACAGGTGACCTTATTCTAACAGGTGACCTTATTCTATCAGGTGACCTTATTCTATCAGGTGACCTTATTCTATCAGGTGACCTTATTCTAACAGGTGACCTTATTCTATCAGGTGACCTTATTCTATCAGGTGACCTTATTCTATCAGGTGACCTTATTCTAACAGGTTCTAACAGGTGACCTTATTCTAACAGGTGACCTTATTCTATCAGGTGACCTTATTCTAACAGGTTCTAACAGGTGACCTTATTCTATCAGGTGACCTTATTCTATCAGGTGACCTTATTCTAACAGGTGACCTTATTCTATCAGGTGACCTTATTCTATCAGGTGACCTTATTCTATCAGGTGATCTTATTCTATCAGGTGACCTTATTCTATCAGGTGACCTTATTCTATCAGGTGACCTTATTCTATCAGGTGACCTTATTCTAACAGGTGACCTTATTCTAACAGGTGACCTTATTCTATCAGGTGACCTTATTCTATCAGGTGACCTTATTCTATTCTAACAGGTGACCTTATTCTATCAGGTGACCTTATTCTATCAGGTGACCTTATTCTATCAGGTGACCTTATTCTATCAGGTGACCTTATTCTAACAGGTTCTAACAGGTGACCTTATTCTAACAGGTGACCTTATTCTATCAGGTGACCTACTTCTAACAGGTTCTAACAGGTGACCTTATTCTAACAGGTTCTAACAGGTGACCTTATTCTAACAGGTGACCTTATTCTATCAGGTGACCTTATTCTAACAGGTTCTAACAGGTGACCTTATTCTAACAGGTGACCTTATTCTATCAGGTGACCTTATTCTAACAGGTTCTAACAGGTGACCTTATTCTAACAGGTGACCTTATTCTATCAGGTGACCTTACTCTATCAGGTGACCTTATTATTACAGGTTCTAAAAGGTGACCTTATTATTACAGGTTCTAACAGGTGACCTTATTCTATCAGGTGACCTTATTCTAACAGGTTCTAACAGGTGACCTTATTCTAACAGGTGACCTTATTCTAACAGGTTCTAACAGGTGACCTTATTCTAACAGGTTCTAACAGGTGACCTTATTCTAACAGGTGACCTTATTCTATCAGGTGACCTAATTCTAACAGGTTCTAACAGGTGACCTTATTCTAACAGGTTCTAACAGGTGACCTTATTCTAACAGGTGACCTTATTCTAACAGGTGACCTCATTCTATCAGGTGACCTTATTCTAACAGGTTCTAACAGGTGACCTTATTCTAACAGGTGACCTTATTCTATCAGGTGACCTTATTCTAACAGGTTCTAACAGGTGACCTTATTCTAACAGGTGACCTTATTCTAACAGGTGACCTCATTCTATCAGGTGACCTTATTCTAACAGGTTCTAACAGGTGACCTTATTCTATCAGGTGACCTTATTCTATCAGGTGACCTTATTCTATCAGGTGATCTTATTCTATCAGGTGATCTTATTCTATCAGGTGACCTTATTCTAACAGGTGACCTTATTCTATCAGGTGACCTTATTCTATCAGGTGACCTTATTCTAACAGGTGACCTTATTCTATCAGGTGACCTTATTCTAACAGGTGACCTTATTCTATCAGGTGACCTTATTCTATCAGGTGACCTTATTCTATCAGGTGACCTTATTCTAACAGGTGACCATATTCTATCAGGTGACCTTATTCTAACAGGTGACCTTATTCTAACAGGTGACCTTATTCTATCAGGTGACCTTATTATATCAGGTGACCTTATTCTATCAGGTGACCTTATTCTAACAGGTGACCTTATTCTATCAGGTGACCTTATTCTATCAGGTGACCTTATTCTAACAGGTGACCTTATTCTATCAGGTGACCTTATTCTAACAGGTTCTAACAGGTGACCTTATTCTAACAGGTGACCTTATTCTATCAGGTGACCTTATTCTAACAGGTTCTAACAGGTGACCTTATTCTAACAGGTTCTAACAGGTGACCTTATTCTAACAGGTGACCTTATTCTAACAGGTGACCTTATTCTATCAGGTTACCTTATTCTAACAGGTTCTAACAGGTGACCTTATTCTAACAGGTGACCTTATTCCATCAGGTGACCTTATTCTAACAGGTGACCTTATTCTATCAGGTGACCTTATTCTAACAGGTTCTAACAGGTGACATTATTCTAACAGGTGACCTTATTCTAACAGGTGACCT
Organism: Oncorhynchus gorbuscha; assembly: GCF_021184085.1. Classification (NCBI taxonomy): domain Eukaryota; kingdom Metazoa; phylum Chordata; class Actinopteri; order Salmoniformes; family Salmonidae; genus Oncorhynchus; species Oncorhynchus gorbuscha. The sequence continues at coordinate 5,756,094 of NC_060174.1, read as the reverse complement.
TATTTCTAACAGGTGACCTTATTCTAACAGGTTCTAACAGGTGACCTTATTCTATCAGGTTACCTTATTCTAACAGGTTCTAACAGGTGACCTTATTCTAACAGGTGACCTTATTCCATCAGGTGACCTTATTCTAACAGGTGACCTTATTCTAACAGGTGACCTTATTCTAACAGGTGACCATATTCTAACAAGTGACCTTATTCTAACAGGTTACCTTATTCTAACATGTGACCTGAAAAAAAGAGAGAACAGCTTGACATCTTTCCCATCAAACCCACTAAGGTCGATATCTGCGCCCCTGCGGAAATTGAATGAGCATCATAAAAAAATCCCCATCAAAATCTGACCGTTTAAACTAGAGATATCTGTATTTTTGCATCTCAAACAACCATATCCGACTAAGTCGCACTTCAGCATCTGAGGTGAAAGGTGACAGAGCTAGAGAGATGTTTGTCAGACCAGGAGACATCCCATCTGAGGTGAAAGGTGACAGAGCTAGAGAGATGTTTGTCAGACCAGGAGACATCCCATCTGAGGTGAAAGGTGACAGAGCTAGAGAGATGTTTGTCAGACCACGAGACATCTGAGGTGAAAGATGACAGAGCTAGAGAGATGTTTGTCAGACCAGGAGACATCCCATCTGAGGTGAAAGGTGACAGAACTAGAGAGATGTTTGTCAGACCACGAGACATCCTGAATATCTTCTCACAAAATCATCTGTAGCTTCTGAAAGGTTTGGCCGACAAACTATCATGACCCCTCCATGGAGATACGAGACTCTCACGAACACGGTGGTGTTCCGTTTTGCTCTACGACCCCCACAAGCATCTTGGGACTAGTCTCAAGTTGGTACAGATGATATGCTAACCGTAGAGTCTGAACAGTTTGGGCTACACACTAATATGACCCCTTTGTGGAAAGATGAAAATCAAATATTAAAATAATCCTTGGTATGACCTAATTTAAAACAAGGTCACCTGTTAGAACCTGTTAGAATAAGGTCACCTGTTAGAATAAGGTCACCTGTTAGAACCTGTTAGAATAAGGTCACCTGTTAGAACCTGTTAGAATAAGGTCACCTGTTAGAATAAGGTCACCTGTTAGAATAAGGTCACCTGTTAGAACCTGTTAGAATAAGGTCACCTGTTAGAATAAGGTCACCTGTTAGAACCTGTTAGAATAAGGTCACCTGTTAGAATAAGGTCACCTGTTAGAACCTGTTAGAATAAGCTTTGATTTGGACTCACGGTAGCATGCATTCTGAGAAACACCCAGTAACACCCAGTAACACCCAGAAACACCCAGTAACACCCAGAAACACCCAGTAACACCCAGTATGAAATAAGGACAGACATATAGAATTGAAAGCTCCGAGTAAATCCGGGGATGAAAGAAAGATAAATGAGGAAAAGTAAACTGAGTGGATGCCGTCTGAACCCCATGAAACACTTATTAAGCATTCAACCACTTTCTGGCCTTTGTTCTTCTGTTGAACCCTGTGAAAAGAAGGAAGGAAAGAAACTCGACATGCAGTTTGAGTCTTGGGCAGAATTGTTTGCAGGAAGTTTCCCATACCGCAAAACGGTGCAAGAGGTTTCAAATAGCATCACCTTTTGGAATATGATTTTCCCACCACCCCAGTGGCTGATTTGCTCCCCCATGTGAAGCTAATTAGCACTGCAACTTACACTAATTCTATATCTGCCGATTGGCAAGCTCTGTGTTTTTTAAATTCAAAGATGGTTGCACATTTAGACTGAAACACAGCATATTCATGCCAGGACAAGCATGGTTCACATTACAGTTATGTGTTAGGCAGCAGACTATACAGTCTCAGGTCTGAATGCAGACTATACAGTCTCAGGTCTGAATGCAGCAGACTATACAGTCTCAGGTCTGAATGCAGACTATACAGTCTCAGGTCTGAATGCAGCAGACTATACAGTCTCAGGTCTGAATGCAGCAGACTATACAGTCTCAGGTCTGAATGCAGCCGACTATACAGTCTCAGGTCTGAATGCAGACTATACAGTCTCAGGTCTGAATGCAGCAGACTATACAGTCTCAGGTCTGAATGCAGCAAACTATACAGTCTCAGGTCTGAATGCAGCAGACTATACAGTCTCAGGTCTGAATGCAGCCGACTATACAGTCTCAGGTCTGAATGCAGCCGACTATACAGTCTCAGGTCTGAAGGCAGCAGACTATACAGTCTCAGGTCTGAATGCAGACTATACATTCTCAGGTCTGAATGCAGACTATTCAGTCTCAGGTCTGAATGCAGCAGACTATACAGTCTCAGGTCTGAATGCAGCAGACTATACAGTCTCAGGTCTGAATGTAGACTATATAGTCTCAGGTCTGAATGCAGCAGACTATACAGTCTCAGGTCTGAATGCAGACTATACAGTCTCAGGTCTGAAGGCACCAGACTATACAGTCTCAGGTCTGAATGCAGACTATACAGTCTCAGGTCTGAATGCAGCAGACTATACAGTCTCAGGTCTGAATGCAGACTATACAGTCTCAGGTCTGAATGCAGCAGACTATTCAGTCTCAGGTCTGAATGCAGCAGACTATACAGTCTCAGGTCTGAATGCAGCCGACTATACAGTCTCAGGTCTGAATGCAGCAGACTATACAGTCTCAGGTCTGAATGCAGACTATACAGTCTCAGGTCTGAATGCAGCAGACTATACAGTCTCAGGTCTGAATGCAGCAGACTATATAGTCTCAGGTCTGAATGCAGCAGACTATACAGTCTCAGGTCTGAATGCAGCCGACTATACAGTCTCAGGTCTGAATGCAGCCGACTATACAGTCTCAGGTCTGAAGGCAGCAGACTATACAGTCTCAGGTCTGAATGCAGACTATACAGTCTCAGGTCTGAATGCAGACTATTCAGTCTCAGGTCTGAATGCAGCAGACTATACAGTCTCAGGTCTGAATGCAGCAGACTATACAGTCTCAGGTCTGAATGTAGACTATATAGTCTCAGGTCTGAATGCAGCAGACTATACAGTCTCAGGTCTGAATGCAGACTATACAGTCTCAGGTCTGAAGGCACCAGACTATACAGTCTCAGGTCTGAATGCAGACTATACAGTCTCAGGTCTGAATGCAGCAGACTATACAGTCTCAGGTCTGAATGCAGCCGACTATACAGTCTCAGGTCTGAATGCAGCAGACTATTCAGTCTCAGGTCTGAATGCAGCAGACTATACAGTCTCAGGTCTGAATGCAGCCGACTATACAGTCTCAGGTCTGAATGCAGCAGACTATACAGTCTCAGGTCTGAATGCAGCAGACTATACAGTCTCAGGTCTGAATGCAGCAGACGATACAGTCTCAGGTCTGAATGAATGCAGCAGACTATACAGTCTCAGGTCTGAATGCAGACTATACAGTCTCAGGTCTGAATGCAGCAGACTATACAGTCTCAGGTCTGAATGCAGCCGACTATACAGTCTCAGGTCTGAATGCAGCCGACTATACAGTCTCAGGTCTGAAGGCAGCAGACTATACAGTCTCAGGTCTGAATGCAGACTATACAGTCTCAGGTCTGACTCTCCCCATTGGAGTGTAAGAGATTCTTTTCCTTTTTTTCCATTTCTGCAAACTCTGCAAAGACAGTTATTTTTAAAACATAAACATTTCACTTTGAGACATTCTTTTTGTTCTGCTGAAAGGCTCGTTTAGGCTCCAACATAGACAGGGATTCTTTTTGTGCAGCCTATCAGGAAGTGGTTGGCTGTCGAGGGGCTCAGCCATTTATTCCCATTAGTGCTGGTGGTGGAATAACACTTTATTGTTCTTTAGCTGTCTTGGCTGCCAGATGTAGATTACGCTGGCACTGCACAGCTGGAGAGGAACGCTCACCTTGCGTCTCCGCAGCTATACAGTTCTGTCAGAGAGTCTAAAGCATAGCCCAACATCTCCAGACTAGTAGTAATTGGCTGACTAAGTTCACTAAGCATTTATTTTTGTTGAGGAACACTAAGCAAGTCCCTCAGTTTGCATGCTTCGTTGAGAGGGCAACCATGGCTTTCTTCATTGAGAGGTCCCTGACTTTTTGGCACTTCAAGGGAGCCAACCCCCCCCCCCCCCAAAAAAAAAAAACGTAGAAAATTTTAAGTGGAAGTATGACGTGTTTCGGCAAAACTGCCCATAGGGTCCACAGCCAACCTGGTTCCACCATAATTGAACCACCCAGTGCACACACAAGAGGGTTTTCAGAGCTTTACATTTGTGTAATGGAATAACCAGTTCTAATTGTAAATGCACAGGTATATCGATCATGTGACATGGAGACCCCCAGAGAAAATTAGAAAGTCTTGACACATTAACATTTAATGAGGAATCAGTGAAACTGTACATACATACAGTTTTTCAAAGGCTGTAGAGAAGATGTAGTTATAGTTTATTTATTTGTATTTTTTATCATTGATTGATGTGAATCAAATGGTTAAAGGGGAAACAGGAGGATTTAGGCACTGAGGCCCTTTATTTACGTCATCATAGTCAGATGAACTATAGGATACCATTTCTCTGTCTCGGTGTCCAGTATGAAGGAAGTTAGAGGTAGTTTCTATGTCTCAGTGTCCAGTATGAAGGAAGTCAGAGGTAGTTTCTCTGTCTCGGTGTCCAGTATGAAGGAAGTTATAGGTAGTTTCTATGTCTCGGTGTCCAGTATGAAGGAAGTCAGAGGTAGTTTCTATGTCTCGGTGTCCAGTATGAAGGAAGTCAGAGGTAGTTTCTATGTCTCGGTGTCCAGTATGAAGGAAGTCAGAGGTAGTTTCTCTGTCTCGGTGTCCAGTATGAAGGAAGTCAGAGGTAGTTTCTATGTCTCGGTGTCCAGTATGAAGGAAATTAGAGGTAGTTTCTATGTCTCGGTGTCCAGTATGAAGGAAGTCAGAGGTAGTTTCTCTGTCTCGGTGTCCAGTATGAAGGAAGTTATAGGTAGTTTCTCTGTCTCGGTGTCCAGTATGAAGGAAGTCAGAGGTAGTTTCTATGTCTCGGTGTCCAGTATGAAGGAAGTGAGAGGTAGTTTCTATGTCTCGGTGTCCAGTATGAAGGAAGTCAGAGGTAGTTTCTATGTCTCGGTGTCCTATGAAGGAAGTCAGACCCACTAGTTTCTATGTCTCGGTGTCCAGTATGAAGGAAGTTATAGGTAGTTTCTATGTCTGGTGTCCAGTATGAAGGAAGTCAGAGGTAGTTTCTATGTCTCGGTGTCCAGTATGAAGGAAGTCAGAGGTAGTTTCTATGTCTCGGTGTCCAGTATGAAGGAAGTCAGAGGTAGTTTCTATGTCTCAGTGTCCAGTATGAAGGAAGTCAGAGGTAGTTTCATGTCTCGGTGTCCAGTATGAAGGAAGTCAGAGGTAGTTTCTATGTCTCGGTGTCCAGTATGAAGGAAGTTAATAGTTTCTATGTCTCGGTGTCCAGTATGAAGGAAGTCAGAGGTAGTTTCTATGTCTCGGTGTCCAGTATGAAGGAAGTCAGACTAGTTTCTATGTCTCGGTGTCCAGTATGAAGGAAGTCAGAGGTAGTTTCTATGTCTCGGTGTCCTGAAGGAAGTTAAGGTAGTTTCTATGTCTCGGTGTCCAGTATGAAGGAAGTCAGAGGTAGTTCCTATGTCTCGGTGTCCAGTATGAAGGAAGTCAGAGGTAGTTTCTATGTCTCGTGTCCAGTATGAAGGAAGTCAACCCAGTTTCTCTGTCTCGGTGTCCAGTATGAAGGAAGTTAGAGGTAGTTTCTATGTCTCGGCGTCCAGTATGAAGGAAGTTAGACGTAGTTTCTATGTCTCGGTTCCTAGGCCAGTTAACCCACTGTTCCTAGACCAGTTAACCCACTGTTCCTAGACCAGTTAACCCACTGTTCATAGACCAGTTAATCCACTGTTCCTAGACCAGTTAACCCACTGTTCCTAGACCAGTTAACCCACTGTTCCTAGACCAGTTAACACACTGTTCCTAGACCAGTTAATCCACTGTTCCTAGACCAGTTAACCCACTGTTCCTAGACCAGTTAACACACTGTTCCTAGACCAGTTAACCCACTGTTCCTAGACCAGTTAACCCACTGTTCCTAGGCCAGTTAGCCCACTGTTCCTAGACCAGTTAACTCACTGTTCCTAGACCAGTTAATCCACTGTTCCTGGACCAGTTAACCCACTGTTCCTAGGCCAGTTAACCCACTGTTCCTAGACCAGTTAACCCACTGTTCCTAGGCCAGTTAACCCACTGTTCCTAGACCAGTTAACCCACTGTTCCTAGACCAGTTAATCCATTGTTCCTAGACCAGTTAACCCACTGTTCCTAGACCAGTTAACCCACTGTTCCTAGACCAGTTAACCCACTGTTCCTAGCTCAGTTAACCCACTGTTCCTAGACCAGTTAACCCACTGTTCGTAGGCCAGTTAACCCACTGTTCGTAGGCCAGTTAACCCACTGTTCCTAGACCAGTTAACCCACTGTTCCTAGACCAGTTAACCCACTGTTCCTAGACCAGTTAACCCACTGTTCCTAGACCAGTTAACCCACTGTTCCTAGGCTGTCATTGAAAATAAGAATTTGTTCTTAACTGACTTACCTAGTTAAGTAAAGGTAAAAAAAATAAAAATAATAATAATAATAATAATCATCAATCTGTCTATCTCTGTCTACTGGCCTGCAAAAATGTGACTTTTTGTTTTCTATTGAAAATCCCTACCAAAATCAGCGTCAATAAACACATTGACATTCAAAAGTGATTTACAATGTTTCTCGTCTGTATCTTATTTTACATTTTTTTATGGTAAACATTTCCCTCAAGGCCTGTGGATTGAAAGCTGATGTAGTTCAGCTTTTCTGTTATCACTTGTTACTCTCTGCTTTGTGACTTATAGGATGTGTCTTATACCACATTGTCTGAGTGGTGCTGTTTGCAACAGGCTATATAAGTCCTTAGCTGAGGGTGACTTCTTTCACCGCCAACGTTTACTCGTTACAGAGGACAGGGTGCGGTCGACAGTGGATGGGAGATAGACTCGAAGCTGTTATCTACGGCATACCTTGCTTCTGAGACACCAGTCCATCAAACTCTCAGGCAATTATCCTGAGAGCAAAGAGGTCAGCGAGCCAGGGAGGCAAGAATGAGCCCGACGGATTGGCTTATCCGATGATCAGAAACACAGAACAGCTGAGAAAACTATTGGGGAGCCTTTTATTTTAGAAATCGTGAGAGTTCAACCTATAGATGGAGGTCAAAGGTCACAGATTGGACTTTTATTTCACAGATCTCTATTTCACTGATCTCTATTTCACATATCTCTATATCACAGATATTTTACATGTTCAAAGCCGTGCAAGAGAAGCCGGGGGAGAGGGGCTTAGAGAAGTCGGGGGAGTGGGGGCTTAGAGAAGTCAGAGGAGTGGGGGCTTAGAGAAGTCAGAGGAGTGGGGGCTTAGAGAAGTCGGGGGAGAGGGGCTTAGAGAAGTCGGGGGGGCTTAGTGGGGGCTTAGAGAAGTCGGGGGAGTGGGGGCTTAGAGAAGTCGGGGGAGAGGGGGCATAGAGAAGTCGGGGGAGTGGGGGCTTAGAGAAGTCGGGGGAGAGGGGCTTAGAGAAGCCGGGGGAGAGGGGCTTAGAGAAGTCAGGGGAGTGGGGGCTTAGAGAAGTCGGGGGAGTGGGGGCTTAGAGAAGTCGGGGAGAGGGGCTTAGAGAAGTCGGGGGAGTGGGGGCTTAGAGAAGTCGGGGGAGAGGGGGCTTAGAGAAGTCGGGGGAGAGGGGCTTAGAGAAGCCGGGGGAGAGGGGCTTAGAGAAGTCGGGGGAGAGGGGCTTAGAGAAGTCAGGGGAGTGGGGGCTTAGAGAAGTCGGGGGAGAGGGGCTTAGAGAAGTCAGGGGAGATGGGCTTAGAGAAGTCGGGGGAGAGGGGCTTAGAGAAGTCGGGGGAGAGGGGCTTAGAGAAGTCGGGGGAGAGGGGCTTAGAGAAGCCGGGGAGAGGGGCTTAGAGAAGTCGGGGGAGTGGGGGCTTAGAGAAGTCGGGGGAGTGAGGGCTTAGAGAAGCCGGGGAGTGGGGGCTTAGAGAAGTCGGGGGAGTGGGGGCTTAGAGAAGTCGGGGGAGTGAGGGCTTAGAGAAGTTGGGGGAGTGGGGGCTTAGAGAAGCCAGGGGAGAGGGGCTTAGAGAAGTCGGGGAGTGGGGGCTTAGAGAAGTCGGGGGAGTGGGGGCTTAGAGAAGCCGGGGAGAGGGGCTTAGAGAAGTCGGGGGAGTGGGGGCTTAGAGAAGTCGGGGGAGTGGGGGCTTAGAGAAACCGTGGGAGTGATGGCTTAGAGACACAAGATATTTAGGTGTACAGGGGGCTGTGTACCTGTTTGATTACATTGAATCATCACTGGTTCTGTCAAGGGCACCTATTGTATTGCAAGATGAAGTAGCAAAGATAATGTAGCACTTTAAAGATCGAGCAATTTAAAGACACAAAAAAACTGTTGACTGATACTGCATGTGTTTTTAATCATGAAATAGTGCAACACCCCTCCCCCCCCCTCCACACACACACACATCAGATAGGGAAATGACCCAACACACCTCCAGGCTCTGTAAGGGCTATTTGACCAAGACTAAGAGTGAGTGCTGCATCAGATGGCCTGGCCTCCACAATCACCTGACCTCAACCCAAATGAGATGGTTTGGGATAAGTTGGACCGCAGAGTGAAGGACAACCAGCCAACAAGTGCTCAGCATATGTGGGTACTCCTTCAAGACAGTTGGAAAAGCATTTCTCGTGAAGCTGCTTGAGAAAATGCAAGGAGAGTGCAAAGCTGTCATTATTTTTACGGCAAAAGGTGGCTACTTTGAAGATTCTCAAATATAAAATATATTTTGATTTGTTTAACACTTTTTTTGCTTACTACATAGTTCCATATGTGCTATTTCATAGTTTTGACGTATTCACTATTATTCTACAATGTAGAAAATAGTAAAAATAAAGAAAAAACAATAATGAGTGTGTCCACACTTTTGACTGGTACTGTATCTGTGACCAACATATGTATGGTTATCAAAGCACAGAATTTGACAAGAAATGGAGCAAAAACAAAATAAAGACGCAAGGTATCAGGTTCCTGGTTGCTGACATACACTGAGTAGACAAAACACTATGAACACCTCCCATGACAGACTGACCAGGTGAATCCAAGGTGAAAGCTACGATCCCTTATTGATGTCACCTGTTAAATCCACTTCAATCAGAGTAGATGAAGAGGAGGAAGACGGGTTAAATAATTATTTTTATGCTTTGAGACCATTGAGACATGGATTGTGTGCCATACAGAGGGTGAACGGGCAAGAAAAAATACTGAAGTGCCTTTGAACGTTGTATGGTTGTAGGTGTCACTGTCATTGGTTTGAGTCAAGAACTGCCACGCTTTTTCATGCTCAACAATTTCCAGTTTGTATCAAGAATGATCCACCACCCAATAAACATCCCAACCAACATGATACAACTGTGGGAAACATTGAATTCAACATGAGCCAGTATCCCTGTGGAACACTTCAACACCTCATAGGGTCCATGACAAACTAAGGCTGTTCTGAGAGCAAAAGGGGGTGTGGCTCAATATTAGTATTATTATTATTATTATTATACAATATTATTAATAATTGCTATTTGTGCCCTCGGAAAAGTATTCAGACACAACCTTGTTCTAAAATGGATTAAATTATAAATGTTCATCAACAATTTATAAACAATACACCAGAATGACAATGCGAAAACAGGATTTTAGATTTTTTTTTTTTGCACATTTACATTGGTGGAAAAGGTAAAATACTACCTGAGCCAAAGTCTAAAAGTATGTGTTTAAATGTACTTAAGTAACACAATTAAAAGTATAAATCATTTAAAATGTGTAATATTAAGCAAACCAGAAAACACCATTTTCTTGTTTTTTTATTTTTATTTGCCAAGGGCACAGTTCAACACAATCGAAACATTTATGTTTAGTGAGTCCTCCAGGTCAGAGGCAGTAGGGATGACCAGGGATGTTCTCTGTTTAGTGAGTCCTCCAGGTCAGAGGCAGTAGGGATGACCAGGGATGTTCTCTGTTTAGTGAGTCCTCTAGATCAGAGGCAGTAGGGATGACCAGGGATGTTCTCTGTTTAGTGAGTCCTCCAGGTCAGAGGCAGTAGGGATGACCAGGGATGTTCTCTGTTTAGTGAGTCCTCTAGATCAGAGGCAGTAGAGATGACCAGGGATGTTCTCTGTTTAGTGAGTCCTCTAGATCAGAGGCAGTAGGGATGACCAGGGATGTTCTCTGTTTAGTGAGTCCTCCAGATCAGAGGCAGTAGAGATGACCAGGGATGTTCTCTGTTTATTGAGTCCTCTAGATCAGAGGCAGTAGGGATGACCAGGGATGTTCTCTGTTTAGTGAGTCCTCCAGATCAGAGGCAGTAGGAATGAACAGGGATGTTCTCTGTTTAATGAGTCTTCCAGATCAGAGGCAGTAGGGATGACCAGGGATGTTCTCTGTTTAGTGAGTCCTCTAGATCAGAGGCAGTAGGGATGACCAGGGATGTTCTCTGTTTAGTGAGTCTGCCAGATCAGAGGCAGTAGGGATGACCAGGGATGTTCTCTGTTTAGTGAGTCTGCCAGATTAGAGGCAGTAGGGATGACCAGGGATGTTCTCTGTTTAGTGAGTCCTCTAGATCAGAGGCAGTAGGGATGACCAGGGATGTTCTCTGTTTAGTGAGTCCTCCAGATCAGAGGCAGTAGGGATGACCAGGGATGTTCTCTTTTTAGTGAGTCCTCTAGATCAGAGGCAGTAGGGATGACCAGATATGTTCTCTGTTTAGTGAGTCTGCCAGATCAGAGGCAGTAGGGATGACCAGGGATGTTCTCTGTTTAGTGAGTCCTCCAGATCAGAGGCAGTAGGGATGACCAGGGATGTTCTCTGTTTAGTGAGTCCTCTAGATCAGAGGCACTAGGGATGACCAGGGATGTTCTCTGTTTAGTGAGTCCTCCAGATCAGAGGCAGTAGGAATGACCAGGGATGTTCTCTGTTTAGTGAGTCCTCCAGATCAGAGGCAGTAGGGACGACCAGGGATGTTCTCTGTTTAGTGAGTCCTCCAGATCAGAGGCAGTAGGAATGACCAGGGATGTTCTCTGTTTAGTGAGTCCTCCAGATCAGAGGCAGTAGGGACGACCAGGGATGTTCTCTGTTTAGTGAGTCCTCCAGATCAGAGGCATTAAGGATGACCAGGGATGTTCTCTGTTTAGTGAGTCCTCCAGATCAGAGACAGTAGGGATGACCAGGGATGTTCTCTGTTTAGTGAGTCCTCCTGATTAGAGGCAGTAGGGATGACCAGGGATGTTCTCTGTTTAGTGAGTCTGCCAGATCAGAGGCAGTAGGGATGACCAGGGATGTTCTCTGTTTAGTGAGTCTGCCAGATCAGAGGCAGTAGGGATGACCAGGGATGTTCTCTGTTTAGTGAGTCTGCCAGATCATAGGCAGTAGGGATGACCAGGGATGTTCTCTGTTTAGTGAGTCTGCCAGATCAGAGGCAGTAGGGATGACCAGGGATGTTCTCTGTTTAGTGAGTCTGCCAGATCAGAGGCAGTAGGGATGACCAGGGATGTTCTCTGTTTAGTGAGTCTGCCAGATTAGAGGCAGTAGGGATGACCAGGGATGTTCTCTGTTTAGTGAGTCCTCCAGATCAGAGGCAGTAGGGATGACCAGGGATGTTCTCTGTTTAGTGAGTCCACCAGATCATAGGCAGTAGGGATGACCAGGGATGTTCTCTGTTTAGTGAGTCCGCCAGATCATAGGCAGTAGGGATGACCAGGGATGTTCTCTGTTTAGTGAGTCCTCCAGATCAGAGGCAGTAGGGATGACCAGGGATGTTCTCTGGATAAGTGCGTGAATTAAACCATTTTCCTTTCCTGCTAAGCATTTAAAATGTAACGTGTACTTTTGGTTGTCAGGGACCATGTAAGGAGTAAAAAGTACATTATTTTCTTTAGGAATGTAGTGAAGTAAAAGTAAAACTAATTTTTAAAAAAATATATTAAAAAATATAAATATAAATATAAATATAAATAATTAAATAATTAAAAAATATAAATAGTAAAGTAATGTACAGATACCCCCCACAAAAAGTTAAGTCCTTTACACACCTGCAAATCAGACCCTTTGCTATGAGACTGGAATTTTTTTACCTTTATTTAACCAGGCAAGTCAGTTAAGAACAAATTCTTACTTACAATGACAGCCTATGAACAGTGGGTTAACTGCCTGTTCAGGGGCAGAACAACAGATTGTACCTTGTCAGCTCAGGGGTTTGACCTGAAAATAGCGGTGCAACGATACTCCCCATCCAACCTGATGGAGCTTGAGAGGATCTGCGGAGAAGAATGAGAGTCATACCCAAGAAGATTTGAGGCTGTAATTGCTGCCAAAGGTGCTTCAACAAAGTACTGAGTAAAGGGTATGAATACATTTTTTTATATATATATAATTTGCCCAAAATTATAAAAACCTGTTTTTGCTTTGTCATTATCGGGCATTGTGTGTAGATTAGAGAGGGGAAAAAACAATTTGATACATATTTTAATAAGGCTGTACTCTATGTCTTCACTAGATTCAATAACAAATTAGTAATGGCTCGTATCACAAGCAATACAATTACAACTGCAGTACCGTATTGTAAGCATGTTTGTCACGTCAAAGATCACTTCTGCACAAGCATGCTACCTTACATTTACATTTACATTTAAGTCATTTAGCAGACGCTCTTATCCAGAGCTACTTACAAATTGGTGCATTCACCTTATGACATCCAGTGGAACAGTCACTTTACAATAGTGCATCTAAATCTTAAAGGGGGTGAGAGGGATTACTTATCCTATCCTAGGTATTCCTTAAAGAGGTGGGGTTTCAGGTGTCTCCGGAAGGTGGTGATTGACTCCGCTGTCCTGGCGTCGTGAGGGAGTTTGTTCCACCATTGGGGGGCCAGAGCAGCGAACAGTTTTGACTGGGCTGAGCGGGAGCTGTACTTCCTCAGTGGTAGGGAGGCGAGCAGGCCAGAGGTGGATGAACGCAGTGCCCTTGTTTGGGTGTAGGGCCTGATCAGAGCCTGGAGGTACTGAGGTGCCGTTCCCCTCACAGCTCCGTAGGCAAGCACCATGGTCTTGTAGCGGATGCGAGCTTCAACTGGAAGCCAGTGGAGAGAACGGAGGAGCGGGGTGACGTGAGAGAATTTGGGAAGGTTGAACACCAGACGGGCTGCGGCGTTCTGGATGAGTTGGCACAGGCAGGGAGCCCAGCCAACAGCGAGTTGCAGTAATCCAGACGGGAGATGACAAGTGCCTGGATTAGGACCTGCGCCGCTTCCTGTGTGAGGCAGGGTCGTACTCTGCGGATGTTGTAGAACATGAACCTACAGGAACGGGCCACCGCCTTGATGTTGGTTGAGAACGACAGGGTGTTGTCCAGAATCACGCCAAGGTTCTTAGCGCTCTGGGAGGAGGACACAATGGAGTTGTCAACCGTGATGGCGAGATCATGGAACGGGCAGTCCTTCCCCGGGAGGAAGAGCAGCTCCGTCTTGCCGAGGTTCAGCTTGAGGTGGTGATCCGTCATCCACACTGATATGTCTGCCAGGCATGCAGAGATGCGATTCGCCACCTGGTCATCAGAAGGGGGAAAGGAGAAGATTAATTGTGTGTCGTCTGCATAGCAATGGTAGGAGAGACCATGTGAGGTTATGACAGAGCCAAGTGACTTGGTGTATAGCGAGAATAGGAGAGGGCCTAGAACCGAGCCCTGGGGGACACCAGTGGTGAGAGCGCGTGGTGAGGAGACAGATTCTCGCCACGCCACCTGGTAGGAGCGGCCTGTCAGGTAGGACGCAATCCAAGCGTGGGCCGCGCCGGAGATGCCCAACTCGGAGAGGGTGGAGAGGAGGATCTGATGGTTCACAGTATCGAAGGCAGCCGATAGATCTAGAAGGATGAGAGCAGAGGAGAGAGAGTTAGCTTTAGCAGTGCGGAGCGCCTCCGTGATACAGAGGAGAGCAGTCTCAGTTGAATGACTAGTCTTGAAACCTGACTGATTTGGATCAAGAAGGTCATTCAGAGAGAGATAGCGGGAGAGCTGGCCAAGGACGGCACGTTCAAGAGTTTTGGAGAGAAAAGAAAGAGGGGATACTGGTCTGTAATTGTTGACATCGGAGGGATCGAGTGTAGGTTTTTTCAGAAGGGGTGCAACTCTCGCTCTCTTGAAGACGGAAGGGACGTAGCCAGCGGTCAGGGATGAGTTGATGAGCGAGGTGAGGTAAGGGAGAAGGTCTCCGGAAATGGTCTGGAGAAGAGAGGAGGGGATAGGGTCAAGCGGGCAGGTTGTTGGGCGGCCGGCCATCACAAGACGTGAGATTTCATCTGGAGAGAGAGGGGAGAAAGAGGTCAGAGCACAGGGTAGGGCAGTGTGAGCAGAACCAGCGGTGTCGTTTGACTTACAAACGAGGATCGGATGTCGTCGACCTTCTTTTCAAAATGGTTGACGAAGTCATCTGCAGAGAGGGAGGAGGGGGGAGGGGGAGGAGGATTCAGGAGGGAGGAGAAGGTGGCAAAGAGCTTCCTAGGGTTAGAGGCAGATGCTTGGAATTTAGCGTGGTAGAAAGTGGCTTTAGCAGCAGAGACAGAGGAGGAAAATGTAGAGAGGAGGGAGTGAAAGGATGCCAGGTCCGCAGGGAGGCGAGTTTTCCTCCATTTCTGCTCGGCTGCCCGGAGCCCTGTTCTGTGAGCTCGCAATGAGTCATCGAGCCACGGAGCGGGAGGGGAGGACCGAGCCGGCCTGGAGGATAGGGGACATAGAGAGTCAAAGGATGCAGAGAGGGAGGAGAGGAGGGTTGAGGAGGCAGAATCAGGAGATAGGTTGGAGAAGGTTTGAGCAGAGGGAAGAGATGATAGGATGGAAGAGGAGAGAGTAGCGGGGGAGAGAGAGCGAAGGTTGGGACGGCGCGATACCATCCGAGTAGGGGCAGTGTGGGAGGTGTTGGATGAGAGCGAGAGGGAAAAGGATACAAGGTAGTGATCGGAGACTTGGAGGGGAGTTGCAATGAGGTTAGTGGAAGAACAGCATCTAGTAAAGATGAGGTCGAGCGTATTGCCTGCCTTGTGAGTAGGGTGGGAAGGTGAGAGGGTAAGGTCAAAAGAGGAGAGGAGTGGAAAGAAGGAGGCAGAGAGGAATGAGTCAAAGGTAGACGTGGGGAGGTTAAAGTCGCCCAGAACTGTGAGAGGTGAGCCGTCCTCAGGAAAGGAGCTTATCAAGGCATCAAGCTCATTGATGAACTCTCCGAGGGAACCTGGAGGGCGATAAATGATAAGGATGTTAAGCTTGAAAGGGCTGGTAACTGTGACAGCATGGAATTCAAAGGAGGCGATAGACAGATGGGTAAGGGGAGAAAGAGAGAATGACCACTTGGGAGAGATGAGGATCCCGGTGCCACCACCCCGCTGACCAGAAGCTCTCGGGGTGTGCGAGAACACGTGGGCGGATGAAGAGAGAGCAGTAGGAGTAGCAGTGTTGTCTGTGGTGATCCATGTTTCCGTCAGTGCCAAGAAGTCGAGGGACTGGTGGGAGGCATAGGCTGAGATGAACTCTGCCTTGTTGACCGCAGATCGGCAGTTCCAGAGGCTACCGGAGACCTGGAACTCCACGTGGGTCGTGCACGCTGGGACCACCAGATTAGGTGGCCGCGGCCACGCGGTGTGGAGCGTTTGTATGGTCTGTGCAGAGAGGAGAGAACAGGGATAGACAGACACATAGTTGACAGGCTACAGAAGAGGCTACGCTAATGCAAAGGAGATTGGAATGACAAGTGGACTACACGTCTCGAAAGTTCAGAAAGTTAAGCTTACGTAGCAAGAATCTTATTGACTAAAATGATTAAAATGATACAGTACTGCTGAAGTAGGCTAGCTGGCAGTGGGTGCGTTGTTGACACTACACTAATAAAGTCGTTCCGTTGAGTGTAATAGTTTCTGTAGTGCTGCTATTCGGGGGCTAGCTGGCTAGCTAGTAGTGTTGTTTACGTTACGTTGCGTTAAAAGAACGACAATAGCTGGCTAACTAACCTAGAAAATCGCTCTAGACTACACAATTATCTTTGATACAAAGACGGCTATGTAGCTAGCTATGTAGCTAGCTACGATCAAACAAATCAAACCGTTGTGCTGTAATGAAATGAAATGAAAATGTGATACTACCTGTGAATGCGACCGGGTTGTGAGTCTATTCGGTAGACGTTGGCTAGCTGTTGGCTAGCTAGCAGAGTCTCCTACGTTAAGGACGACAAATAGCTGGCTAGCTAACCTCGGTAAATTAAGATAATCACTCTAAGACTACACACTCTAAACCTAAACTACACAATTATCTTGGATACGAAGATACGAAGACAGCAAAGACAGCTATGTAGCTAGCTAACACTACACTAATCAAGTCGTTCAGTTGAGTGTAATAGTTTCTCCAGTGCAGCTAATCAGTGGACGTTAGCTAGCTGGCTAGTGAAGACTACGTTAGGACGGCGAAATACGATAATTACGCAATTATCTTTGATACAAAGACGGCTATGTAGCTAGCTGAGAAAAAATTGCTAAGATTAGACAAATCAAACCGTTGTGCTATAATGAAATATAATGAAATGTAATGAAAAAGTTATACTACCTGCGGGAGCAAAGTGCTGATGCGACCTATCGCTCCAACCCGGAAGTCTCCACCTTCATGATGCAGACCTCATAATGCTGACTTCATTAAGCTGACCTCGTAAAGCTGACCTCGTAAAACTGACCTCGTAAAGCTGACTTCATTAAGCTGACCTCGTAAAGCTGACCTCGTAAAGCTGACCTCGTAAAGCTGACCTCGTAAACCTGACCTCATGAAGCTGACCTCGTAAAGCTGACCTCGTAAAGCTGATCTCATAATGCTGACCTTGTAAAGCTGACCTTGTAAAGCTGACCTTGTAAATCTGACCTTGTAAATCTGACCTTGTAAAGCTGACCTTGTAAAGCTGACCTCGTAAATATGACCTTGTAAAGCTGACCTCGTAAAGCTGACCTCGTAAAGCTGATCTCATGAAGCTGACCTCGTAAAGCTGATCTCATGAAGCTTACCTCAAAATGAAGACATTGTAAAGCTGACCTTGTAAAGCTGACCTCGTAAAGCTGACCTTGTAAAGCTGACCTTGTAAAGCTGACCTCGTAAAGCTGACCTCGTAAAGCTGACCTCGTAAAGCTGATCTCATAACGCCTAACTTATAATGCAGACCTGATGAAGCCAACCTCTTAAAGCTGACCTCATAATGCTGACCTCTTAAAGCTGACCTCATAATGCTGACCTCGTAAATCTTACCTCATAATGCTGACCTCTTAAAGCTGACCTCATAATACTGACCTCGTAAATCTTACCTCATAATGCCGACCTCATGAAGCTGACGTCATAATGCAAACCTTGTAAAGCTGACCTCATAAAGCTGATCTCATAAAGCTGACCTCATGAAGCTGATCTCATAATGCAAATCTTGTAAAGCTGACCTCATAAAGCTGACCTCATAAAGCTGACCTCATGAAGTTGACCTCATAATGCAAACCTTGTAAAGCTGACCTCATAAAGCTGACCTCATAAAGCTGACCTCATGAAGCTGATCTCATAATGCAAACCTTGTAAAGCTGATCTCATAAAGCTGACCTCATGAAGCTGACCTCATAATGCAAACCTTGTAAAGCTGATCTCATAAAGCTGACCTCATGAAGCTGCCCTCATAATGCAAACCTTGTAAAGCTGACCTCATAAAGCTGACCTCATAAAGCTGATCTCATAATGCTGACCTCACAATGCTGATCTCATAAAGATGACCTCATAATGCTGACCTCATAAAGCTGACCTCAAAATGCAGACCTTGTAAAGCTGACCTCGTAAAGCTGACCTCGTAAAGCTGACCTCGTAAAGCTGACTTCATAATGCAGACCTTGTAAAAATGACCTCATGAAGCTGACCTCAAAATGCAGACCTCAAATTGCAGACCTTGTAATGCTGACCTTGTAAAGCTGACCTCGTGAAGCTGACCTCGTAAAGCTGACCTCATAATGCAAACCTTGTAAAGCTGAACTCATGAAGCTGACCTCATAATGCTGACTTCATTAAGCTGGCCTCATAAAGCTGATCTCATAATGCTGACCTCATAATGCTGACCTCATAAAGCTGACCTCAAAATGCAGACCTTGTAAAGCTGACCTCGTAAAGCTGACCTCGTAAAGCTGACTTCATAATGCAGACCTTTTAAAAATGACCTCATGAAGCTGACCTCAAAATGCAGACCTTGTAATGCAGACCTTGTAAAGCTGACCTCGTAAAGCTGATCTCATAAAGCTGATCTCATAATGCTGACTATGTAAAGCTGACCTGGTAAAGCTGACCTTGTAAATCTGACCTTGTAAAGCTGACCTTGTAAAGCTGACCTCATAAAGCTGACCTCGTAAAGCTGACCTCGTAAAGCTGACCTCGTAAAGCTGATCTCATAACGCCTAACTTATAATGCAGACCTGATGAAGCCAACCTCTTAAAGCTGACCTCATAATGCTGACCTCTTAAAGCTGACCTCATAATGCTGACCTCGTAAATCTTACCTCATAATGCTGACCTCTTAAAGCTGACCTCATAATACTGACCTCGTAAATCTTACCTCATAATGCCGACCTCATGAAGCTGACGTCATAATGCAAACCTTGTAAAGCTGACCTCATAAAGCTGACCTCATAAAGCTGACCTCATGAAGCTGATCTCATAATGCAAATCTTGTAAAGCTGACCTCATAAAGCTGACCTCATAAAGCTGACCTCATGAAGTTGACCTCATAATGCAAACCTTGTAAAGCTGACCTCATAAAGCTGACCTCATAAAGCTGACCTCATGAAGCTGATCTCATAATGCAAACCTTGTAAAGCTGATCTCATAAAGCTGACCTCATGAAGCTGACCTCATAATGCAAACCTTGTAAAGCTGATCTCATAAAGCTGACCTCATGAAGCTGCCCTCATAATGCAAACCTTGTAAAGCTGACCTCATAAAGCTGACCTCATAAAGCTGATCTCATAATGCTGACCTCATAATGCTGACCTCATAAAGATGACCTCAAAATGCAGACCTTGTAAAGCTGACCTCCTAATGTAGACCTTGTAAAAATGACCCCATGAAGCTGACCTCAAAATGCAGATCTCAAATTGCAGACCTTGTAAAGCTGACCTTGTAAAGCTGACCTCGTGAAGCTGACCTCGTAAAGCTGACCTCATAATGCAAACCTTGTAAAGCTGACCTCATGAAGCTGACCTCATAATGCTGACTTCATTAAGCTGGCCTCATAAAGCTGATCTCATAATGCTGACCTCATAATGCTGACCTCATAAAGCTGACCTCAAAATGCAGACCTTGTAAAGCTGACCTCGTAAAGCTGACCTCGTAAAGCTGACTTCATAATGCAGACCTTGTAAAAATGACCTCATGAAGCTGACCTCAAAATGCAGACCTCAAATTGCAGACCTTGTAATGCTGACCTTGTAAAGCTGACCTCGTGAAGCTGACCTCGTAAAGCTGACCTCATAATGCAAACCTTGTAAAGCTGAACTCATGAAGCTGACCTCATAATGCTGACTTCATTAAGCTGGCCTCATAAAGCTGATCTCATAATGCTGACCTCATAATGCAGATCTCATAAAGCTGACCTCAAAATGCAGACCTTGTAAAGTTGACCTCATAATGCAGACCTTTTAAAAATGACCTCATGAAGCTGACCTCAAAATGCAGACCTTGTAATGCAGACCTTGTAAAGCTGACCTCGTAAAGCTGATCTCATAAAGCTGATCTCATAATGCTGACTATGTAAAGCTGACCTTGTAAAGCTGACCTTGTAAATCTGACCTTGTAAAGCTGACCTTGTAAAGCTGACCTCATAAAGCTGACCTCATAAAGCTGACCTCATAAAGCTGACCTCATAAAGCTGACCTCATGAAGCTGACCTCATAAAGCTGATCTCATAAAGCTGACCTCATGAAGCTGATCTCATAATGCAAACCTTGTAAAGCTGACCTCATAAAGCTGATCTCATAAAGATGACCTCAAAATGCATACCTTGTAAAGCTGACCTCCTAATGTAGACCTTTTAAAAATGACCCCATGAAGCTGACCTCAAAATGCAGACCTCAAATTGCAGACCTTGTAAAGCTGACCTTGTAAAGCTGACCTCGTGAAGCTGACCTCGTAAAGCTGACCTCATAATGCAGACCTCAAATTGCAGACCTTGTAAAGCTGACCTCATAAAGCTGACCTCATGAAGCTGACCTCATAATGCAAACCTTGTAAAGCTGATCTCATAAAGCTGACCTCATGAAGCTGACCTCATAATGCAAACCTTGTAAAGCTGACCTCATAAAGCTGATCTCATAATGCTGACCTCATAATGCTGACCTCATAAAGATGACCTCAAAATGCAGACCTTGTAAAGCTGACCTCCTAATGTAGACCTTGTAAAAATGACCCCATGAAGCTGACCTCAAAATGCAGACCTCAAATTGCAGACCTTGTAACGCTGACCTCGTGAAGCTGACCTCATAAAGCTGACCTCATAATGCAAACCTTGTAAAGCTGACCTCATAAAGCTGACCTCATAATGCTGACCTCGTAAAGCTGACCTCAAAATGCAAACCTTGTAAAGCTGACCTCATGAAGCTGACCTCATAATGCTGACTTCATTAAGCTGGCCTCATAATGCAGATCTCATAAAGCTGACCTCAAAATGCAGACCTTGTAAAGCTGACCTCATAATGCAGACCTTTTAAAAATGACCTCATGAAGCTGACCTCAAAATGCAGACCTTGTAATGCAGACCTTGTAAAGCTGATCTCGTAAAGCTGATCTCATAAAGCTGACCTTATAATGCAGACCTTATAAAGCTGACATCGCAAAGCTGACCTTATAATGCAGACCTTATAAAGCTGACCTCATGAAGCTGACCTCATAAAGCTGACCTCGTATATCCTATCTTATAATGCTTAACTTATAATGCAGACCTCATAAAGCTTACATCATAATGTTGACCTCATTAGCTTAACCTCATAAAACTGACCTCATATTTCTGACCTCATAATGCTGACCTCATAATGCTGACCTCATAATGCTGACCCAATAAAGCTGACCTCATAAAGCTGACCTCATAAAGCTGACCTCATAAAGCTGACCTCATAAAGCTGACTTTATAAAGCTGACCTCATAATGCTGACCTCATTAAGCTGACCTCATTAAGCTGACCTCAAAATGCTGACCTCCTAAAGCTGACCTCATAAAGGTGACCTCATAAAGCTGACCTCATAAAGCTGACCTCATAAAGCTGACTTTATAAAGCTGACCTCATAATGCTGACCTCATAAAGCTGACCTCCTAAAGCTGACCTCGTAAAGCTGACCTTAAAATGTAGATCTCGTAAAGCTAACCTCATAAAGCTAACCTCCTAATGCTGACTTTATAAAGCTGACCTCATAAAGCTGACCTCATAAAGCTGACCTCATATAGCTGACCTCCTAAAGCTGACCTCCTAATGCTGACCTCATAAAGCTGACCTCATAAAGCTGACCTCCTAAAGCTGACCTCATAATGCTGACCTCATAAAGCTGACATCGTAAAGCTGACTCGTAAAGCTGACCTTAAAATGTGGATCTCATAAAGCTGACCTCATAAAGCTGACCTCATAAAGCTCACCTCATAAATCAAATCAAATCAAAATCAAATCAAATTTATTTATATAGCCCTTCGTACATCAGCTGATTTCTCAAAGTGCTGTACAGAAACCCAGCCTAAAACCCCAAACAGCAAACAATGCAGGTGTAAAAGCACGGTGGCTAGGAAAAACTCCCTAGAAAGGCCAAAACCTAGGAAGAAACCTAGAGAGGAACCGGGCTATGTGGGGTGGCCAGTCCTCTTCTGGCTGTGCCGGGTAGAGATTATAACAGAAAATGACCAAGATGTTCAAATGTTCATAAATGACCAGCATGGTCAAATAATAATAAGGCAGAACAGTTGAAACTGGAGCAGCAGCACAGTCAGGTGGACTGGGGACAGCAAGGAGCCATCATGTCAGGTAGTCCTGGGGCACGGTCCTAGGGCTCAGGTCCTCCGAGAGAGAGAAAGAAAGAGAGAATTAGAGAGAGCATATGTGGGGTGGCCAGTCCTCTTCTGGCTGTGCCGGGTGGAGATTATAACAGAACGTAGCCAAGATGTTCAAATGTTCATAAATGACCAGCATGGTTGAATAATAGTAAGGCAGAACAGTTGAAACTGGAGCAGGAGCATGGCCAGGTGGACTGGGGACAGCAAGGAGTCCTCATGTCAGGTAGTCCTGGGACATGGTCCTAGGGCCCAGGCCAGTTGAAACTGGAGCAGCAGCATGGCCAGGTGGACTGGGGACAGCAAGGAGTCATCATGTCAGGTAGTCCTGGGGCATGGTTCTAGGGCTCAGGTCCTCCGAGAGAGAGAAAGAAGGAGAGAAGGAGAGAATTAGAGAACGCACACTTAGATTTACACAGGACACCGAATAGGACAGGAGAAGTACTCCAGATAAACAAACTGACCCTAGCCCCCCGACACATAAACTACTGCAGCATAAATACTGGAGGCTGAGACAGGAGGGGTCAGGAGACACTGTGGCCCCATCCGAGGACACCCCCCTCATAAAGCTGACCTCATAAAGCTGACTTTATAAAGCTGACCTCATAATGCTGACCTCATAAAGCTGACCTCCTAAAGCTGACCTCGTAAAGCTGACCTTAAAATGTAGATCTCGTAAAGCTAACCTCATAAAGCTAACCTCCTAATGCTGACTTTATAAAGCTGACCTCATAAAGCTGACCTCATAAAGCTGACCTCATATAGCTGACCTCCTAAAGCTGACCTCCTAATGCTGACCTCATAAAGCTGAACTCATAAAGCTGACCTCCTAAAGCTGACCTCATAATGCTGACCTCATAAAGCTGACATCGTAAAGCTGACTCGTAAAGCTGACCTTAAAATGTGGATCTCATAAAGCTGACCTCATAAAGCTGACCTCATAAAGCTGACCTCATAAAGCTGACCTCCTAAAGCTGACCTCCTAATGCTGACCTCATAAAGCTAACCTCATAAAGCTGATTTCATAAAGCTGACCTCGTAAAGCTGACCTCCTAATGCTGACCTCATAAAGCTGACCTCCTAAAGCTGACCTCCTAAAGCTGACCTCATAAGGCTGACCTCATAAAGCTAACCTCATAAAGCTGACCTCCTAAAGCTGACCTCCTAATGCTGACCTCATAAAGCTGACCTCATAAAGCTGACCTCCTAATGCTGAACTCGTAAAGCTGACCTCCTAATGCTGACCTCATAAAGCTAACCTCATAAAGCTGACCTCCTAATGCTGACCTCGTAAAGCTGACCTCCTAATGTTGACCTAGTAAAGCTGACCTTAAAATGTAAATCTCATAAAGCTAACCTCATAAAGCTAACCTCATAAAGCTGACCTCATAAAGCTGACCTCATAAAGCTGACCTCCTAAAGCTGACCTCGTAAAGCTGATCTTATAAAGCTGACCTCCTAAAGCTGACCTCGTAAAGCTGACCTCGTAAAGCTGACCTCCTAAAGCTGACCTCATAAAGCTGACCTCATAAAGCTGACCTCATAAAGCTGGCCTCATAAAGCTGACTTTATAAAGCTGACCTCATAATGCTGACCTCATAAAGCTGACCTTAAAATGTAGATCTCGTAAAGCTAACCTCATAAAGCTAAACTCCTAATGCTGACCTCCTAAAGCTGACCTCATAAAGCTGACCTCCTAAAGCTGACCTCCTAAAGCTGACATCGTAAAGCTGACTCGTAAAGCTGACCTTAAAATGTGGATCTCATAAAGCTAACCTCATAAAGCTGACCTCATAAAGCTGACCTCCTAAAGCTGACCTCATAAAGCTGACCTCATAAAGCTAACCTCATAAAACTGACCTCCTAAAGCTGACCTCCTAATGCTGACCTCATAAAGCTAACCTCATAAAACTGACCTCCTAAAGCTGACCTCCTAATGCTGACCTCATAAAGCTAACCTCATAAAGCTGACCTCCTAATGCTGACCTCGTAAAGCTGACCTCCTAATGCTGACCTCGTAAAGCTGACCTTAAAATGTAGATCTCATAAAGCTAACCTCATAAAGCAGATTTCATAATGCTGACCTCGGAAAGCTGACCTCGTAAAGCTGACCTCGTATATCCTATCTTATAATGCTTATCTTATAATGCAGACCTCATAAAGCTTACATCATAATGTTGACCTCATTAGCTTAACCTCATAAAGCTGACCTCATATTTCTGACCTCATAATGCTGACCCCATAAAGCTGACCTCCTAAAGCTGACCTCATAAAGCTGACCTCATAAAGCTGACTTTATAAAGCTGACCTCATAATGCTGACCTCATTAAGCTGACCTCATTAAGCTGACCTCAAAATGCTGACCTCATAATGCTGACCTCATAATGCTGACCTCATAATGCTGAGCCCATAAAGCTGAACTTCTAAAGCTGACCTCGTAAAGCTGATCTCATAAAGCTGACCTCGTAAAGCTGACCTCGTAAAGCTGATCTCATAAAGCAGACCTCCTAATGCTGACCTCGTAAAGCTGATCTCATAAAGCTGACCTCATAAAGCTGACCTCCTAATGCTGACCTCATAAAGCTGACCTCATAATGCTGACCTTTTAAAGCTGATCTTGTAAAGCTGACCTCATAAAGCTGACCTCGTAATGCTGACCTCATAAAGTTGACCTCATAAAGCTGACCTCATAAAGCTGATCTCCTAAAGCTGACCTCAGAAAGCTGACCTCATAATGCTGACCTCATAAAGCTGATCTCCTAAAGCTGACCTCATAAAGCTGACCTCATAAAGCTGATCTACTAAAGCTGACCTCATAATGCTGAACTCATAAAGCTGACCTCGTAAAGCTGACCTCATAAAGCTGACCTCATAATGCAGACCTCATTAAGCTGACCTCATAATGCTGACCTCGTAAAGCTGACTTCGTAAAGCTGACCTTAAAATGTAGATCTCATAAAGCTAACCTCATAAAGCAGATTTCATAATGCTGACCTCGGAAAGCTGACCTCGTAAAGCTGACCTCGTATATCCTATCTTATAATGCTTATCTTATAATGCAGACCTCATAAAGCTTACATCATAATGTTGACCTCATTAGCTTAACCTCATAAAGCTGACCTCATATTTCTGACCTCATAATGCTGACCCCATAAAGCTGACCTCCTAAAGCTGACCTCATAAAGCTGACCTCATAAAGCTGACTTTATAAAGCTGACCTCATAATGCTGACCTCATTAAGCTGACCTCATTAAGCTGACCTCAAAATGCTGACCTCATAATGCTGACCTCATAATGCTGACCTCATAATGCTGAGCCCATAAAGCTGAACTTCTAAAGCTGACCTCATAAAGGTGACCTCATAAAGCTGACCTCATAAAGCTGACCTCATAAAGCTGACTTTATAAAGCTGACCTCATAATGCTGACCTCATAAAGCTGACCTCCTAAAGCTGACCTCGTAAAGCTGACCTTAAAATGTAGATCTCGTAAAGCTAACCTCATAAAGCTAACCTCCTAATGCTGACCTCCTAAAGCTGACCTCATAAAGCTGACCTCGTAAAGCTGACATCGTAAAGCTGACTCGTAAAGCTGACCTTAAAATGTGGATCTCATAAAGCTAACCTCATAAAGCTGACCTCATAATGCTGACTTTATAAAGCTGACCACATAAAGCTGACCTCATAAAGCTGACCTCCTAAAGCTGACCTCCTAATGCTGACTTCATAAAGCTAACCTCATAAAGCTGATTTCATAAAGCTGACCTCGTAAAGCTGACCTCCTAATGCTGACCTCATAAAGCTGACCTCCTAAAGCTGACCTCCTAAAGCTGACCTCATAAGGCTGACCTCATGAAGCTAACCTCATAAAGCTAACCTCATAAAGCTGACCTCCTAATGCTGACCTCGTAAAGCTGACCTCCTAATGCTGACCTCATAAAGCTAACCTCATAAAGCTGACCTCTTAATGCTGAACTCGTAAAGCTGACCTCCTAATGCTGACCTCGTAAAGCTGACCTTAAAATGTAAATCTCATAAAGCTAACCTCATAAAGCTAACCTCATAAAGCTGACCTCATAAAGCTGACCTCATAAAGCTGACCTCCTAAAGCTGACCTCGTAAAGCTGATCTCATAAAGCTGACCTCGTAAAGCTGACCTCGTAAAGCCGACCTCCTAAAGCTGACCTCATAAAGCTGACCTCATAAAGCTGACCTCATAAAGCTGGCCTCATAAAGCTGACTTTATAAAGCTGACCTCATAAAGCTGACCTCCTAAAGCTGACCTCGTAAAGCTGACCTTAAAATGTAGATCTCGTAAAGCTAACCTCATAAAGCTAACCTCCGAATGCTGACCTCCTAAAGCTGACCTCATAAAGCTGACCTCCTAAAGCTGACCTCCTAAAGCTGACTTTATAAAGCTGACCTCATAATGCTGACCTCATAAAGCTGACCTCCTAAAGCTGACCTCATAAAGCTGACCTTAAAATGTAGATCTCGTAAAGCTAATCTCATAAAGCTAACCTCCTAATGCTGACCTCCTAAAGCTGACCTCATAAAGCTGACCTCCTAAAGCTGACCTCGTAAAGCTGACATCGTAAAGCTGACTCGTAAAGCTGACCTTAAAATGTGGATCTCATAAAGCTAACCTCATAAAGCTGACCTCATATTGCTGACTTTATAAAGCTGACCTCATAAAGCTGACCTCATAAAGCTGACCTCCTAAAGCTGACCTCCTAATGCTGACTTCATAAAGCTAACCTCATAAAGCTGATTTCATAAAGCTGACCTCGTAAAGCTGACCTCCTAATGCTGACCTCATAAAGCTGACCTCCTAAAGCTGACCTCCTAAAGCTGACCTCATAAGGCTGACCTCATAAAGCTAACCTCATAAAGCTGACCTCCTAAAGCTGACCTCCTAATGCTGACCTCATAAAGCTAACCTCATAAAGCTGACCTCCTAATGCTGACCTCGTAAAGCTGACCTCCTAATGCTGACCTCATAAAGCTAACCTCATAAAGCTGACCTCCTAATGCTGACCTCGTAAAGCTGACCTCCTAATGCTGACCTCGTAAAGCTGACCTTAAAATGTAAATCTCATAAAGCTAACCTCATAAAGCTAACCTAATAAAGCTGACCTCATAAAGCTGACCTCATAAAGCTGACCTCCTAAAGCTGACCTCCTAAAGCTGACCTCGTAAAGCTGATCTCATAAAGCTGACCTCCTAAAGCTGACCTCGTAAAGCTGACCTCGTAAAGCTGACCTTAAAATGTAGATCTCATAAAGCTAACCTCATAAAGCAGATTTCATAATGCTGACCTCGGAAAGCTGACCTCGTAAAGCTGACCTCGTATATCCTATCTTATAATGCTTATCTTATAATGCAGACCTCATAAAGCTTACATCATAATGTTGACCTCATTAGCTTAACCTCATAAAGCTGACCTCATATTTCTGACCTCATAATGCTGACCCCATAAAGCTGACCTCCTAAAGCTGACCTCATAAAGCTGACCTCATAAAGCTGACTTTATAAAGCTGACCTCATAATGCTGACCTCATTAAGCTGACCTCATTAAGCTGACCTCAAAATGCTGACCTCATAATGCTGACCTCATAATGCTGACCTCATAATGCTGAGCCCATAAAGCTGAACTTCTAAAGCTGACTTCATAAAGGTGACCTCATAAAGCTGACCTCATAAAGCTGACCTCATAAAGCTGACTTTATAAAGCTGACCTCATAATGCTGACCTCATAAAGCTGACCTCCTAAAGCTGACCTCGTAAAGCTGACCTTAAAATGTAGATCTCGTAAAGCTAACCTCATAAAGCTAACCTCCTAATGCTGACCTCCTAAAGCTGACCTCATAAAGCTGACCTCCTAAAGCTGACCTCGTAAAGCTGACATCGTAAAGCTGACTCGTAAAGCTGACCTTAAAATGTGGATCTCATAAAGCTAACCTCATAAAGCTGACCTCATAATGCTGACTTTATAAAGCTGACCTAATAAAGCTGACCTCATAAAGCTGACCTCCTAAAGCTGACCTCCTAATGCTGACTTCATAAAGCTAAACTCATGAAGCCGATTTCATAAAGCTGACCTCGTAAAGCTGACCTCCTAATGCTGACCTCATAAAGCTGACCTCCTAAAGCTGACCTCCTAAAGCTGACCTCATAAGGCTGACCTCATGAAGCTAACCTCATAAAGCTGACCTCCTAAAGCTGACCTCCTAATGCTGACCTCATAAAGCTAACCTCATAAAGCTGACCTCCTAATGCTGACCTCGTAAAGCTGACCTCCTAATGCTGACCTCATAAAGCTAACCTCATAAAGCTGACCTCTTAATGCTGACCTCGTAAAGCTGACCTCCTAATGCTGACCTCGTAAAGCTGACCTTAAAATGTAAATCTCATAAAGCTAACCTCATAAAGCTAACCTCATAAAGCTGACCTCATAAAGCTGACCTCATAAAGCAGATTTCATAATGCTGACCTCGGAAAGCTGACCTCGTAAAGCTGACCTCGTATATCCTATCTTATAATGCTTATCTTATAATGCAGACCTCATAAAGCTTACATCATAATGTTGACCTCATTAGCTTAACCTCATAAAGCTGACCTCATATTTCTGACCTCATAATGCTGACCCCATAAAGCTGACCTCCTAAAGCTGACCTCATAAAGCTGACCTCATAAAGCTGACTTTATAAAGCTGACCTCATAATGCTGACCTCATTAAGCTGACCTCATTAAGCTGACCTCAAAATGCTGACCTCATAATGCTGACCTCATAATGCTGACCTCATAATGCTGAGCCCATAAAGCTGAACTTCTAAAGCTGACTTCATAAAGGTGACCTCATAAAGCTGACCTCATAAAGCTGACCTCATAAAGCTGACTTTATAAAGCTGACCTCATAATGCTGACCTCATAAAGCTGACCTCCTAAAGCTGACCTCGTAAAGCTGACCTTAAAATGTAGATCTCGTAAAGCTAACCTCATAAAGCTAACCTCCTAATGCTGACCTCCTAAAGCTGACCTCATAAAGCTGACCTCCTAAAGCTGACCTCGTAAAGCTGACATCGTAAAGCTGACTCGTAAAGCTGACCTTAAAATGTGGATCTCATAAAGCTAACCTCATAAAGCTGACCTCATAATGCTGACTTTATAAAGCTGACCTAATAAAGCTGACCTCATAAAGCTGACCTCCTAAAGCTGACCTCCTAATGCTGACTTCATAAAGCTAACCTCATGAAGCTGATTTCATAAAGCTGACCTCGTAAAGCTGGCCTCCTAATGCTGACCTCATAAAGCTGACCTCCTAAAGCTGACCTCCTAAAGCTGACCTCATAAGGCTGACCTCATGAAGCTAACCTCATAAAGCTGACCTCCTAAAGCTGACCTCCTAATGCTGACCTCATAAAGCTAACCTCATAAAGCTGACCTCCTAATGCTGACCTCGTAAAGCTGACCTCCTAATGCTGACCTCATAAAGCTAACCTCATAAAGCTGACCTCTTAATGCTGACCTCGTAAAGCTGACCTCCTAATGCTGACCTCGTAAAGCTGACCTTAAAATGTAAATCTCATAAAGCTAACCTCATAAAGCTAACCTCATAAAGCTGACCTCATAAAGCTGACCTCATAAAGCTGACCTCCTAAAGCTGACCTCGTAAAGCTGATCTCATAAAGCTGACCTCGTAAAGCTGACCTCGTAAAGCCGACCTCCTAAAGCTGACCTCATAAAGCTGACCTCATAAAGCTGACCTCATAAAGCTGGCCTCATAAAGCTGACTTTATAAAGCTGACCTCATAAAGCTGACCTCCTAAAGCTGACCTCGTAAAGCTGACCTTAAAATGTAGATCTCGTAAAGCTAACCTCATAAAGCTAACCTCCGAATGCTGACCTCCTAAAGCTGACCTCATAAAGCTGACCTCCTAAAGCTGACCTCCTAAAGCTGACTTTATAAAGCTGACCTCATAATGCTGACCTCATAAAGCTGACCTCCTAAAGCTGACCTCGTAAAGCTGACCTTAAAATGTAGATCTCGTAAAGCTAACCTCATAAAGCTAACCTCCTAATGCTGACCTCCTAAAGCTGACCTCATAAAGCTGACCTCCTAAAGCTGACCTCGTAAAGCTGACATCGTAAAGCTGACTCGTAAAGCTGACCTTAAAATGTGGATCTCATAAAGCTAACCTCATAAAGCTGACCTCATATTGCTGACTTTATAAAGCTGTTCTCATAAAGCTGACCTCATAAAGCTGACCTCCTAAAGCTGACCTCCTAATGCTGACTTCATAAAGCTAACCTCATAAAGCTGATTTCATAAAGCTGACCTCGTAAAGCTGACCTCCTAATGCTGACCTCATAAAGCTGACCTCCTAAAGCTGACCTCCTAAAGCTGACCTCATAAGGCTGACCTCATAAAGCTAACCTCATAAAGCTGACCTCCTAAAGCTGACCTCCTAATGCTGACCTCATAAAGCTAACCTCATAAAGCTGACCTCCTAATGCTGACCTCGTAAAGCTGACCTCCTAATGCTGACCTCATAATGCTAACCTCATAAAGCTGACCTCCTAATGCTGACCTCGTAAAGCTGACCTCCTAATGCTGACCTCGTAAAGCTGACCTTAAAATGTAAATCTCATAAAGCTAACCTCATAAAGCTAACCTAATAAAGCTGACCTCATAAAGCTGACCTCATAAAGCTGACCTCCTAAAGCTGACCTCGTAAAGCTGATCTCATAAAGCTGACCTCCTAAAGCTGACCTCGTAAAGCTGACCTCGTAAAGCCGACCTCCTAAAGCTGACCTCATAAAGCTGACCTCATAAAGCTGACCTCATAAAGCTGGCCTCATAAAGCTGACTTTCTAAAGCTGACCTCATAAAGCTGACCTCCTAAAGCTGACCTCGTAAAGCTGACCTTAAAATGTAGATCTCGTAAAGCTAACCTCATAAAGCTAACCTCCGAATGCTGACCTCCTAAAGCTGACCTCATAAAGCTGACCTCCTAAAGCTGACCTCCTAAAGCTGACCTCGTAAAGCTGATCTCATAAAGCTGACCTCGTAAAGCTGACCTCGTAAAGCTGATCTCATAAAGCAGACCTCCTAATGCTGACCTCGTAAAGCTGATCTCATAAAGCTGATCTCATAAAGCTGACCTCCTAATGCTGACCTCATAAAGCTGACCTCATAATGCTGACCTTTTAAAGCTAACCTCATAAAGCTGATTTCATAAAGCTGACCTCCTAATGCTGACCTCCTAAAGCTGACCTCCTAAAGCTGATCTCCTAAAGCTGACCTCATAAAGCTGACCTCATAAAGCTGACTTTATAAAGCTGACCTCATAATGCTGACCTCATTAAGCTGACCTCATTAGGCTGACCTCAAAATGCTGACCTCATAATGCTGACCTCATAATGCTGACCTCATAATGCTGAGCCCATAAAGCTGAACTTCTAAAGCTGACCTCATAAAGCTGACCTCATAAAGCTGACCTCATAAAGCTGACCTCATAAAGCTGACTTTATAAAGCTGACCTCATAATGCTGACCTCATAAAGCTGACCTCGTAAAGCTGACCTTAAAATGTAGATCTCGTAAAGCTAACCTCATAAAGCTAAACTCCTAATGCTGACCTCCTAAAGCTGACCTCATAAAGCTGACCTCCTAAAGCTGACCTCCTAAAGCTGACATCGTAAAGCTGACTCGTAAAGCTGACCTTAAAATGTGGATCTCATAAAGCTAACCTCATAAAGCTGACCTCATAAAGCTGACCTCATAAAGCTGACCTCATAAAGCTGACCTCATAAAGCTGACCTCCTAATGCTGTACTCATAAAGCTGACATCCTAAAGCTGACCTCCTAATGCTGATCTCATAAAGCTAACCTCATAAAGCTGATTTCATAAAGCTGACCTCGTAAAGCTGACCTCCTAATGCTGACCCCATAAAGCTGACCTCCTAAAGCTGACCTCCTAAAGCTGACCTCATAAAGCTGACCTCATAAAGCTAACCTCATAAAGCTGACCTCCTAAAGCTGACCTCCTAATGCTGACCTCATAAAGCTAACCTCATAAAGCTGACCTCCTAATGCTGACCTCGTAAAGCTGAACTCCTAATGCTGACCTCATAAAGCTAACCTCATAAAGCTGACCTCCTAATGCTGACCTCGTAAAGCTGACCTCCTAATGCTGACCTCGTAAAGCTGACCTTAAAATGTAGATCTCATAAAGCTAACCTCATAACGCTAACCTCATAAAGCTGACCTCATAAAGCTGACCTCATAAAGCTGACCTCCTAAAGCTGACCTCGTAAAGCTGATCTCATAAAGCTGACCTCGTAAAGCTGACCTCGTAAAGCTGATCTCATGAAGCAGACCTCCTAATGCTGACCTCGTAAAGCTGATCTCATAAAGCTGACCTCATAAAGCTGACCTCCTAATGCTGACCTCATAAAGCTGACCTCATAATGCTGACCTTTTAAAGCTGATCTTGTAAAGCTGACCTCATAAAGCTGACCTCGTAATGCTGACCTCATAAAGTTGACCTCATAAAGCTGACCTCATAAAGCTGATCTCCTAAAGCTGACCTCAGAAAGCCGACCTCATAATGCTGACCTCATAAAGCTGATCTCCTAAAGCTGACCTCATAAAGCTGACCTCATAAAGCTGATCTACTAAAGCTGACCTCATAATGCTGAACTCATAAAGCTGACCTCGTAAAGCTGACCTCATAATGCAGAACTCATTAAGCTGACCTCATAATGCTGACCTCGTAAAGCTGACTTCGTAAAGCTGACCTTAAAATGTAGATCTCATAAAGCTAACCTCATAAAGCAGATTTCATAATGCTGACCTCGGAAAGCTGACCTCGTAAAGCTGACCTCGTATGTCCTGTCTTATAATGCTTATCTTATAATGCAGACCTCATAAAGCTTACATCATAATGTTGACCTCATTAGCTTAACCTCATAAAGCTGACCTCATATTTCTGACCTCATAATGCTCACCTCGTAAAGCTGATCTCATAAAGCTGACCTCATAAAGCTGACCTCCTAAAGCTGACCTCGTAAACCTGACCTTAAAATGTAGATCTCGTAAAGCTAACCTCATAAAGCTAACCTCCGAATGCTGACCTCCTAAAGCTGACCTCATAAAGCTGACCTCCTAAAGCTGATCTCCTAAAGCTGACCTCGTAAAGCTGATCTCATAAAGCTGACCTCGTAAAGCTGACCTCGTAAAGCTGATCTCATAAAGCAGACCTCCTAATGCTGATCTCGTAAAGCTGATCTCATAAAGCTGATCTCATAAAGCTGACCTCCTAATGCTGACCTCATAAAGCTGACCTCATAATGCTGACCTTTTAAAGCTGACCTTGTAAAGCTGACCTCATAAAGCTGACCTCGTAATGCTGACCTCATAAAGTTGACCTCATAATGCAGACCTCATTAAGCTGACCTCATAATGCTGACCTCGTAAAGCTGACATCATAATGTTGACCTCATTAGCTTAACCTCATAAAGCTGACCTCATATTTCTGACCTCATAATGCTGACCTCATAAAGCTGACCTCATAAAGCTGACTTTATAAAGCTGACCTTATAATGCTGACCTCATAATGCTGAGCCCATAAAGCTGACTTTATAAAGCTGACCTCATAATGCTGACCTCATAAAGCTGACCTCCTAAAGCTGACCTCGTAAAGCTGACCTTAAAATGTAGATCTCGTAAAGCTAACCTCATAAAGCTAACCTCATAAAGCTAACCTCATAAAGCTGACCTCCTAAAGCTGACCTCGTAAAGCTGATCTCATAAAGCTGACCTCCTAAAGCTGACCTCGTAAAGCTGACCTCGTAAAGCTGACCTCCTAAAGCTGACCTCATAAAGCTGACCTCATAAAGCTGACCTCATAAAGCTGGCCTCATAAAGCTGACTTTATAAAGCTGACCTCATAAAGCTGACCTCCTAAAGCTGACCTCGTAAAGCTGACCTTAAAATGTAGATCTCGTAAAGCTAACCTCATAAAGCTAACCTCCTAATGCTGACCTCCTAAAGCTGACCTCATAAAGCTGACCTCCTAAAGCTGACCTTCTAAAGCTGACCTCCTAAAGCTGACATCGTAAAGCTGACTCGTAAAGCTGACCTTAAAATGTGGATCTCATAAAGCTGACCTCGTAAAGCTGACCTCGTAAAGCTGATCTCATAAAGCAGACCTCCTAATGCTGACCTCGTAAAGCTGATCTCATAAAGCTGATCTCATAAAGCTGACTTTATAAAGCTGACCTCATAATGCTGACCTCATAAAGCTGACCTCCTAAAGCTGACCTCGTAAAGCTGACCTTAAAATGTAGATCTCGTAAAGCTAACCTCATAAAGCTAACCTCCTAATGCTGACCTCCTAAAGCTGACCTCATAAAGCTGACCTCCTAAAGCTGACCTCGTAAAGCTGACATCGTAAAGCTGACTCGTAAAGCTGACCTTAAAATGTGGATCTCATAAAGCTAACCTCATAAAGCTGATCTCATAATGCTGACTTTATAAAGCTGACCTCATAAAGCTGACCTCATAAAGCTGACCTCCTAATGCTGACCTCATAAAGCTAACCTCATAAAGCTGATTTCATAAAGCTGACCTCGTAAAGCTGACCTCCTAATGCTGACCTCATAAAGCTGACCTCCTAAAGCTGACCTCCTAAAGCTGACCTCATAAGGCTGACCTCATAAAGCTAACCTCATAAAGCTGACCTCCTAAAGCTGACCTCCTAATGCTGACCTCATAAAGCTAACCTCATAAAGCTGACCTCCTAATGCTGACCTCGTAAAGCTGACATCCTAATGCTGACCTCATAAAGCTAACCTCATAAAGCTGACCTCCTAATGCTGACCTCGTAAAGCTGACCTCCTAATGCTGACCTCGTAAAGCTGACCTTAAAATGTAAATCTCATAAAGCTAACCTCATAAAGCTAACCTCATAAAGCTAACCTCATAAAGCTGACCTCGTAAAGCTGATCTCATAAAGCTGACCTAAAGCTGACCTCGTAAAGCTGACCTCGTAAAGCTGACCTCCTAAAGCTGACCTCATAAAGCTGACCTCATAAAGCTGACCTCATAAAGCTGGCCTCATAAAGCTGACTTTATAAAGCTGACCTCATAAAGCTGACCTCCTAAAGCTGACCTCGTAAAGCTGACCTTAAAATGTAGATCTCGTAAAGCTAACCTCATAAAGCTGATTTCATAAAGCTGACCTCGTAAAGCTGACCTCCTAATGCTGACCTCATAAAGCTGACTCCTAAAGCTGACCTCATAAAGCTGACCTTAAAATGTGGATCTCATAAAGCTAACCTCATAAAGCTGACCTTATAATGCTGACCTCATAAAGCTGACCTCATAAAGCTGACATCCTAAAGCTGACCTCCTAATGCTGATCTCATAAAGCTAACCTCATAAAGCTGATTTCATAAAGCTGACCTCGTAAAGCTGACCTCCTAATGCTGACCTCATAAAGCTGACTCCTAAAGCTGACCTCATAAAGCTGACCTCATAAAGCTAACCTCATAAAGCTGACCTCCTAAAGCTGACCTCCTAATGCTGACCTCATAAAGCTAACCTTATAAAGCTGACCTCCTAATGCTGACCTCGTAAAGCTGACCTCCTAATGCTGACCTCATAAAGCTAACCTCATAAAGCTGACCTCCTAATGCTGACCTCGTAAAGCTGACCTCCTAATGCTGACCTCGTAAAGCTGACCTTAAAATGTAGATCTCATAAAGCTAACCTCATAACGCTAATCTCATAAAGCTGACCTCATAAAGCTGACCTCATAAAGCTGACCTCCTAAAGCTGACCTCGTAAAGCTGATCTCATAAAGCTGACCTCCTAAAGCTGACCTCGTAAAGCTGACCTTGTAAAGCTGATCTCATAAAGCAGACCTCCTAATGCTGACCTCGTAAAGCTGATCTTAATTAGTCGTCTAGGGGCATTATTTCATTTTTGGATAAAAAGACGTGCCCGTTTTAAGCGCAATATTTTGTCACGAAAAGATGCTCGACTATGCTTGGAATTGATAGTTTTGGAAAGAAGACACTCTGACGTTTCCAGAACTGCAAAGATTTTCACTGTGAGTGCCTGAGAACAAAAGCTTCAGGCAAAACCAAGATGTTTGAGCGACCAGGAAATGAACAGGATTTCTGAAGCTACGTTTTCCATGATCGCCTTATATGGCTGTGAATGCGACAGGAATGAACGGACCCTTTCTATCGTTTCCCCAAGGTGTCTGCAGAATTGTGACGTATTTGTAGGCATATCATTGGAAGATTGACCATAAGAGACTACAATTGCCAAGTGTCCCGCACGGTGTCTGCGTGGAAATTGGTGCGCAAAAGTCAGCTACCAGTATTTTTCCATCCGAATCAGAGAAGAATGCAGGCTTCCAGGAACGGCATTTCAATGAAGAGATATATGACAAAACACCTTGAGGATTGATTCAAACAACGTTTTCCATGTTTCAGTCGATATTATGGAGTTAATTCGGAAAAAAGTTTGACGTGTAGGTGACTGAATTTTCGGTTAGTTTCGGTAGCCAAATGCATAGTAACAAAACTGAACGATGTGTCCTACACAAGAATCTTTCAGGAAAAACTGGACATCTGCTATGTAACTGAGAGTCTCCTCATTGAAACATCTGAAGTTCTTCAAAGGTAAATTATTTTATTTGATTCCTTTGCTGGTTTTTGTGAATATGTTGCGTGCTAAATGCTAACGCTAAATGCTAAGCTAGCTATCACCACTCTTACACAAATTATTGATTTTCTCTGGTTCTAAAGCATATTATGAAAATCTGATACGACAGGATTGTTAAGAAAAGGATAAGCTTGAGAGCAGGCATATTTATTTCATTTCATTTGCGATTTTTAGAAATCGCTAACGTTGCGTTATGGTAATGAGCTTGAGGCTGTAGAAATGATACCGCATGCGGGATGGGGCGGACTATGAGGTGCAGACCTCAAAAAGCTAACCTCATTAATCTGATTTCCTAATGCTGACCTCGGAAAGCTGACCTCGTAAAGCTGACCTCGTATATCCTATCTTATAATGCTTATCTTATAATGCAGACCTCATAAAGCTTACATCATAATGTTGACCTCATTAGCTTAACCTCATAAAGCTGACCTCATATTTCTGACCTCATAATGCTGACCTCATTAAGCTGACCTCATTAAGATGACCTCATTAAGCTGACCTCAAAATTGCTGACCTCATAATGCTGACCTCATAATGCTGACCTCATAATTCTGACCCCATAAAGCTGACCTCCTAAAGCTGATCTCATAAAGCTGACCTCATAATGCTGACCCCATAAAGCTGACCTCCTAAAGCTGACTTGATAAAGCTGACCTCATAATGCTGACCTCATAAAGCTGACCTCCTAAAGCTGACCTCGTAAAGTTGACCTTAAAATGTGGATCTCATAAAGCTAACCTCATAAAGCTGACCTCATAATGCTGACTTTATAAAGCTGACCTCATAAAGCTGACCTCATAATGCTGACCTCATAACGCTGACCTCATAATGCTGACCTCATAATGTTGACCCCATAAAGCTGACCTCCTAAAGCTGACCTCATAAAGCTGACCTCATAAAGCTGACCTCATAAAGCTGACCTCATAAAGCTGACTTTATAAAGCTGACCTCATAATGCTGACCTCATAAAGCTGACCTCCTAAAGCTGACCTCGTAAAGCTGACCTTAAAATGTAGATCTCGTAAAGCTAACCTCATAAAGCTAACCTCCTAATGCTAACCTCATAAAGCTGACCTCCTAAAGCTGACCTCCTAATGCTGACCTCATAAAGCTAACCTCATAAAGCTGACCTCCTAATGCTGACCTCGTAAAGCTGACATCCTAATGCTGACCTCATAAAGCTAACCTCATAAAGCTGACCTCCTAATGCTGACCTCGTAAAGCTGACCTCCTAATGCTGACCTCGTAAAGCTGACCTTAAAATGTAAATCTCATAAAGCTAACCTCATAAAGCTAACCTCATAAAGCTAACCTCATAAAGCTGACCTCGTAAAGCTGATCTCATAAAGCTGACCTAAAGCTGACCTCGTAAAGCTGACCTCGTAAAGCTGACCTCCTAAAGCTGACCTCATAAAGCTGACCTCATAAAGCTGACCTCATAAAGCTGGCCTCATAAAGCTGACTTTATAAAGCTGACCTCATAAAGCTGACCTCCTAAAGCTGACCTCGTAAAGCTGACCTTAAAATGTAGATCTCGTAAAGCTAACCTCATAAAGCTGATTTCATAAAGCTGACCTCGTAAAGCTGACCTCCTAATGCTGACCTCATAAAGCTGACTCCTAAAGCTGACCTCATAAAGCTGACCTTAAAATGTGGATCTCATAAAGCTAACCTCATAAAGCTGACCTTATAATGCTGACCTCATAAAGCTGACCTCATAAAGCTGACATCCTAAAGCTGACCTCCTAATGCTGATCTCATAAAGCTAACCTCATAAAGCTGATTTCATAAAGCTGACCTCGTAAAGCTGACCTCCTAATGCTGACCTCATAAAGCTGACTCCTAAAGCTGACCTCATAAAGCTGACCTCATAAAGCTAACCTCATAAAGCTGACCTCCTAAAGCTGACCTCCTAATGCTGACCTCATAAAGCTAACCTTATAAAGCTGACCTCCTAATGCTGACCTCGTAAAGCTGACCTCCTAATGCTGACCTCATAAAGCTAACCTCATAAAGCTGACCTCCTAATGCTGACCTCGTAAAGCTGACCTTAAAATGTAGATCTCATAAAGCTAACCTCATAACGCTAATCTCATAAAGCTGACCTCATAAAGCTGACCTCATAAAGCTGACCTCCTAAAGCTGACCTCGTAAAGCTGATCTCATAAAGCTGACCTCCTAAAGCTGACCTCGTAAAGCTGACCTTGTAAAGCTGATCTCATAAAGCAGACCTCCTAATGCTGACCTCGTAAAGCTGATCTTAATTAGTCGTCTAGGGGCATTATTTCATTTTTGGATAAAAAGACGTGCCCGTTTTAAGCGCAATATTTTGTCACGAAAAGATGCTCGACTATGCTTGGAATTGATAGTTTTGGAAAGAAGACACTCTGACGTTTCCAGAACTGCAAAGATTTTCACTGTGAGTGCCTGAGAACAAAAGCTTCAGGCAAAACCAAGATGTTTGAGCGACCAGGAAATGAACAGGATTTCTGAAGCTACGTTTTCCATGATCGCCTTATATGGCTGTGAATGCGACAGGAATGAACGGACCCTTTCTATCGTTTCCCCAAGGTGTCTGCAGAATTGTGACGTATTTGTAGGCATATCATTGGAAGATTGACCATAAGAGACTACAATTGCCAAGTGTCCCGCACGGTGTCTGCGTGGAAATTGGTGCGCAAAAGTCAGCTACCAGTATTTTTCCATCCGAATCAGAGAAGAATGCAGGCTTCCAGGAACGGCATTTCAATGAAGAGATATATGACAAAACACCTTGAGGATTGATTCAAACAACGTTTTCCATGTTTCAGTCGATATTATGGAGTTAATTCGGAAAAAAGTTTGACGTGTAGGTGACTGAATTTTCGGTTAGTTTCGGTAGCCAAATGCATAGTAACAAAACTGAACGATGTGTCCTACACAAGAATCTTTCAGGAAAAACTGGACATCTGCTATGTAACTGAGAGTCTCCTCATTGAAACATCTGAAGTTCTTCAAAGGTAAATTATTTTATTTGATTCCTTTGCTGGTTTTTGTGAATATGTTGCGTGCTAAATGCTAACGCTAAATGCTAAGCTAGCTATCACCACTCTTACACAAATTATTGATTTTCTCTGGTTCTAAAGCATATTATGAAAATCTGATACGACAGGATTGTTAAGAAAAGGATAAGCTTGAGAGCAGGCATATTTATTTCATTTCATTTGCGATTTTTAGAAATCGCTAACGTTGCGTTATGGTAATGAGCTTGAGGCTGTAGAAATGATACCGCATGCGGGATGGGGCGGACTATGAGGTGCAGACCTCAAAAAGCTAACCTCATTAATCTGATTTCCTAATGCTGACCTCGGAAAGCTGACCTCGTAAAGCTGACCTCGTATATCCTATCTTATAATGCTTATCTTATAATGCAGACCTCATAAAGCTTACATCATAATGTTGACCTCATTAGCTTAACCTCATAAAGCTGACCTCATATTTCTGACCTCATAATGCTGACCTCATTAAGCTGACCTCATTAAGATGACCTCATTAAGCTGACCTCAAAATTGCTGACCTCATAATGCTGACCTCATAATGCTGACCTCATAATTCTGACCCCATAAAGCTGACCTCCTAAAGCTGATCTCATAAAGCTGACCTCATAATGCTGACCCCATAAAGCTGACCTCCTAAAGCTGACTTGATAAAGCTGACCTCATAATGCTGACCTCATAAAGCTGACCTCCTAAAG
Organism: Oncorhynchus gorbuscha; assembly: GCF_021184085.1. Taxonomy (NCBI): domain Eukaryota; kingdom Metazoa; phylum Chordata; class Actinopteri; order Salmoniformes; family Salmonidae; genus Oncorhynchus; species Oncorhynchus gorbuscha. Next base: position 5,715,436 of record NC_060174.1, on the reverse strand, counting down.
CTGACCTCGTAAAGTTGACCTTAAAATGTAGATCTCGTAAAGCTAAACTCATAAAGCTAACCTCCTAATGCTGACCTCCTAAAGCTGACCTCATAAAGCTGACCTCCTAAAGCTGACCTCCTAAAGCTGACCTCCTAAAGCTGATCTCGTAAAGCTGACATCGTAAAGCTGACTCGTAAAGCTGACCTTAAAATGTGGATCTCATAAAGCTAACCTCATAAAGCTGACCTCATAATGCTGACTTTATAAAGCTGACCTCATAAAGCTGACCTCATAATGCTGACCTCATAACGCTGACCTCATAATGCTGACCTCATAATGTTGACCCCATAAAGCTGACCTCCTAAAGCTGACCTCATAAAGCTGACCTCATAAAGCTGACCTCATAAAGCTGACCTCATAAAGCTGACTTTATAAAGCTGACCTCATAATGCTGACCTCATAAAGCTGACCTCCTAAAGCTGACCTCGTAAAGCTGACCTTAAAATGTAGATCTCGTAAAGCTAACCTCATAAAGCTAACCTCCTAATGCTGACCTCCTAAAGCTGACCTCATAAAGCTGACCTCCTAAAGCTGACCTCCTAAAGCTGATCTCCTAAAGCTGATCTCGTAAAGCTGACATCGTAAAGCTGACTCGTAAAGCTGACCTTAAAATGTGGATCTCATAAAGCTAACCTCATAAAGCTGACCTCATAATGCTGACTTTATAAAGCTGACCTCATAAAGCTGACCTCATAAAGCTGACCTCATAAAACTGACCTCCTAATGCTGACCTCATAAAGCTGACCTCCTAAAGCTGACCTCCTAATGCTGACCTCATAAAGCTAACCTCATAAAGCTGATTTCATAAAGCTGACCTCGTAAAGCTGACCTCCTAATGCTGACCTCATAAAGCTGACCTCCTAAAGCTGACCTCCTAAAGCTGACCTCATAAAGCTGACCTCATAAAGCTAACCTCATAAAGCTGACCTCCTAAAGCTGACCTCCTAATGCTGACCTCATAAAGTTAACCTCATAAAGCTGACCTCCTAATGCTGACCTCATAAAGCTGACCTCATAATGCTGACCTCATTAAGCTGACCTCATTAGGCTGACCTCAAAATGCTGACCTCATAATGCTGACCTCATAATGCTGACCTCATAATGCTGAGCCTATAAAGCTGAACTTCTAAAGCTGACCTCATAAAGGTGACCTCATAAAGCTGACCTCATAAAGCTGACCTCATAAAGCTGACTTTATAAAGCTGACCTCATAATGCTGACCTCATAAAGCTGACCTCGTAAAGCTGACCTTAAAATGTAGATCTCGTAAAGCTAACCTCATAAAGCTAAACTCCTAATGCTGACCTCCTAAAGCTGACCTCATAAAGCTGACCTCCTAAAGCTGACCTCCTAAAGCTGACATCGTAAAGCTGACTCGTAAAGCTGACCTTAAAATGTGGATCTCATAAAGCTAACCTCATAAAGCTGACCTCATAAAGCTGACCTCATAAAGCTGACCTCATAAAGCTGACCTCCTAATGCTGTACTCATAAAGCTGACATCCTAAAGCTGACCTCCTAATGCTGATCTCATAAAGCTAACCTCATAAAGCTGATTTCATAAAGCTGACCTCGTAAAGCTGACCTCCTAATGCTGACCCCATAAAGCTGACCTCCTAAAGCTGACCTCCTAAAGCTGACCTCATAAAGCTGACCTCATAAAGCTAACCTCATAAAGCTGACCTCCTAAAGCTGACCTCCTAATGCTGACCTCATAAAGCTAACCTCATAAAGCTGACCTCCTAATGCTGACCTCGTAAAGCTGAACTCCTAATGCTGACCTCATAAAGCTAACCTCATAAAGCTGACCTCCTAATGCTGACCTCGTAAAGCTGACCTCCTAATGCTGACCTCGTAAAGCTGACCTTAAAATGTAGATCTCATAAAGCTAACCTCATAACGCTAACCTCATAAAGCTGACCTCATAAAGCTGACCTCATAAAGCTGACCTCCTAAAGCTGACCTCGTAAAGCTGATCTCATAAAGCTGACCTCGTAAAGCTGACCTCGTAAAGCTGATCTCATGAAGCAGACCTCCTAATGCTGACCTCGTAAAGCTGATCTCATAAAGCTGATCTCATAAAGCTGACCTCCTAATGCTGACCTCATAAAGCTAACCTCATAAAGCTGACCTCCTAATGCTGACCTCGTAAAGCTGACCTCCTAATGCTGACCTCATAAAGCTAACCTCATAAAGCTGACCTCTTAATGCTGACCTCGTAAAGCTGACCTCCTAATGCTGACCTCGTAAAGCTGACCTTAAAATGTAAATCTCATAAAGCTAACCTCATAAAGCTAACCTCATAAAGCTGACCTCATAAAGCTGACCTCCTAAAGCTGACCTCGTAAAGCTGATCTCATAAAGCTGACCTCGTAAAGCTGACCTCGTAAAGCCGACCTCCTAAAGCTGACCTCATAAAGCTGACCTCATAAAGCTGACCTCATAAAGCTGGCCTCATAAAGCTGACTTTATAAAGCTGACCTCATAAAGCTGACCTCCTAAAGCTGACCTCGTAAAGCTGACCTTAAAATGTAGATCTCGTAAAGCTAACCTCATAAAGCTAACCTCCGAATGCTGACCTCCTAAAGCTGACCTCATAAAGCTGACCTCCTAAAGCTGACCTCCTAAAGCTGACTTTATAAAGCTGACCTCATAATGCTGACCTCATAAAGCTGACCTCCTAAAGCTGACCTCGTAAAGCTGACCTTAAAATGTAGATCTCGTAAAGCTAACCTCATAAAGCTAACCTCCTAATGCTGACCTCCTAAAGCTGACCTCATAAAGCTGACCTCCTAAAGCTGACCTCGTAAAGCTGACATCGTAAAGCTGACTCGTAAAGCTGACCTTAAAATGTGGATCTCATAAAGCTAACCTCATAAAGCTGACCTCATATTGCTGACTTTATAAAGCTGACCTCATAAAGCTGACCTCATAAAGCTGACCTCCTAAAGCTGACCTCCTAATGCTGACTTCATAAAGCTAACCTCATAAAGCTGATTTCATAAAGCTGACCTCGTAAAGCTGACCTCCTAATGCTGACCTCATAAAGCTGACCTCCTAAAGCTGACCTCCTAAAGCTGACCTCATAAGGCTGACCTCATAAAGCTAACCTCATAAAGCTGACCTCCTAAAGCTGACCTCCTAATGCTGACCTCATAAAGCTAACCTCATAAAGCTGACCTCCTAATGCTGACCTCGTAAAGCTGACCTCCTAATGCTGATCTCATAAAGCTAACCTCATAAAGCTGACCTCCTAATGCTGACCTCGTAAAGCTGACCTCCTAATGCTGACCTCGTAAAGCTGACCTTAAAATGTAAATCTCATAAAGCTAACCTCATAAAGCTAACCTAATAAAGCTGACCTCATAAAGCTGACCTCATAAAGCTGACCTCCTAAAGCTGACCTCGTAAAGCTGATCTCATAAAGCTGACCTCCTAAAGCTGACCTCGTAAAGCTGACCTCGTAAAGCCGACCTCCTAAAGCTGACCTCATAAAGCTGACCTCATAAAGCTGACCTCATAAAGCTGGCCTCATAAAGCTGACTTTCTAAAGCTGACCTCCTAAAGCTGACCTCCTAAAGCTGACCTCGTAAAGCTGACCTTAAAATGTAGATCTCGTAAAGCTAACCTCATAAAGCTAACCTCCGAATGCTGACCTCCTAAAGCTGACCTCATAAAGCTGACCTCCTAAAGCTGACCTCCTAAAGCTGACCTCGTAAAGCTGATCTCATAAAGCTGACCTCGTAAAGCTGACCTCGTAAAGCTGATCTCATAAAGCAGACCTCCTAATGCTGACCTCGTAAAGCTGATCTCATAATGCTGATCTCATAAAGCTGACCTCCTAATGCTGACCTCATAAAGCTGACCTCATAATGCTGACCTTTTAAAGCTAACCTCATAAAGCTGATTTCATAAAGCTGACCTCCTAATGCTGACCTCCTAAAGCTGACCTCCTAAAGCTGATCTCCTAAAGCTGACCTCATAAAGCTGACCTCATAATGCTGACCTCATTAAGCTGACCTCATTAGGCTGACCTCAAAATGCTGACCTCATAATGCTGACCTCATAATGCTGACCTCATAATGCTGAGCCCATAAAGCTGAACTTCTAAAGCTGACCTCATAAAGGTGACCTCATAAAGCTGACCTCATAAAGCTGACCTCATAAAGCTGACTTTATAAAGCTGACCTCATAATGCTGACCTCATAAAGCTGACCTCGTAAAGCTGACCTTAAAATGTAGATCTCGTAAAGCTAACCTCATAAAGCTAAACTCCTAATGCTGACCTCCTAAAGCTGACCTCATAAAGCTGACCTCCTAAAGCTGACCTCCTAAAGCTGACATCGTAAAGCTGACTCGTAAAGCTGACCTTAAAATGTGGATCTCATAAAGCTAACCTCATAAAGCTGACCTCATAAAGCTGACCTCATAAAGCTGACCTCATAAAGCTGACCTCCTAATGCTGTACTCATAAAGCTGACATCCTAAAGCTGACCTCCTAATGCTGATCTCATAAAGCTAACCTCATAAAGCTGATTTCATAAAGCTGACCTCGTAAAGCTGACCTCCTAATGCTGACCCCATAAAGCTGACCTCCTAAAGCTGACCTCCTAAAGCTGACCTCATAAAGCTGACCTCATAAAGCTAACCTCATAAAGCTGACCTCCTAAAGCTGACCTCCTAATGCTGACCTCATAAAGCTAACCTCATAAAGCTGACCTCCTAATGCTGACCTCGTAAAGCTGAACTCCTAATGCTGACCTCATAAAGCTAACCTCATAAAGCTGACCTCCTAATGCTGACCTCGTAAAGCTGACCTCCTAATGCTGACCTCGTAAAGCTGACCTTAAAATGTAGATCTCATAAAGCTAACCTCATAACGCTAACCTCATAAAGCTGACCTCATAAAGCTGACCTCATAAAGCTGACCTCCTAAAGCTGACCTCGTAAAGCTGACCTCGTAAAGCTGATCTCATGAAGCAGACCTCCTAATGCTGACCTCGTAAAGCTGATCTCATAAAGCTGACCTCATAAAGCTGACCTCCTAATGCTGACCTCATAAAGCTGACCTCATAATGCTGACCTTTTAAAGCTGATCTTGTAAAGCTGATCTCATAAAGCTGACCTCGTAATGCTGACCTCATAAAGTTGACCTCATAAAGCTGACCTCATAAAGCTGATCTCCTAAAGCTGACCTCAGAAAGCCGACCTCATAATGCTGACCTCATAAAGCTGATCTCCTAAAGCTGACCTCATAAAGCTGACCTCATAAAGCTGATCTACTAAAGCTGACCTCATAATGCTGAACTCATAAAGCTGACCTCGTAAAGCTGACCTCATAATGCAGAACTCATTAAGCTGACCTCATAATGCTGACCTCGTAAAGCTGACTTCGTAAAGCTGACCTTAAAATGTAGATCTCATAAAGCTAACCTCATAAAGCAGATTTCATAATGCTGACCTCGGAAAGCTGACCTCGTAAAGCTGACCTCGTATGTCCTGTCTTATAATGCTTATCTTATAATGCAGACCTCATAAAGCTTACATCATAATGTTGACCTCATTAGCTTAACCTCATAAAGCTGACCTCATATTTCTGACCTCATAATGCTCACCTCGTAAAGCTGATCTCATAAAGCTGACCTCATAAAGCTGACCTCCTAAAGCTGACCTCGTAAACCTGACCTTAAAATGTAGATCTCGTAAAGCTAACCTCATAAAGCTAACCTCCGAATGCTGACCTCCTAAAGCTGACCTCATAAAGCTGACCTCCTAAAGCTGATCTCCTAAAGCTGACCTCGTAAAGCTGATCTCATAAAGCTGACCTCGTAAAGCTGACCTCGTAAAGCTGATCTCATAAAGCAGACCTCCTAATGCTGATCTCGTAAAGCTGATCTCATAAAGCTGATCTCATAAAGCTGACCTCCTAATGCTGACCTCATAAAGCTGACCTCATAATGCTGACCTTTTAAAGCTGACCTTGTAAAGCTGACCTCATAAAGCTGACCTCGTAATGCTGACCTCATAAAGTTGACCTCATAATGCAGACCTCATTAAGCTGACCTCATAATGCTGACCTCGTAAAGCTGACATCATAATGTTGACCTCATTAGCTTAACCTCATAAAGCTGACCTCATATTTCTGACCTCATAATGCTGACCTCATAAAGCTGACCTCATAAAGCTGACTTTATAAAGCTGACCTCATAATGCTGACCTCATAATGCTGAGCCCATAAAGCTGACTTTATAAAGCTGACCTCATAATGCTGACCTCATAAAGCTGACCTCCTAAAGCTGACCTCGTAAAGCTGACCTTAAAATGTAGATCTCGTAAAGCTAACCTCATAAAGCTAACCTCATAAAGCTAACCTCATAAAGATGACCTCCTAAAGCTGACCTCGTAAAGCTGATCTCATAAAGCTGACCTCCTAAAGCTGACCTCGTAAAGCTGACCTCGTAAAGCTGACCTCCTAAAGCTGACCTCATAAAGCTGACCTCATAAAGCTGACCTCATAAAGCTGGCCTCATAAAGCTGACTTTATAAAGCTGACCTCATAAAGCTGACCTCCTAAAGCTGACCTCGTAAAGCTGACCTTAAAATGTAGATCTCGTAAAGCTAACCTCATAAAGCTAACCTCCTAATGCTGACCTCCTAAAGCTGACCTCATAAAGCTGACCTCCTAAAGCTGACCTTCTAAAGCTGACCTCCTAAAGCTGACATCGTAAAGCTGACTCGTAAAGCTGACCTTAAAATGTGGATCTCATAAAGCTGACCTCGTAAAGCTGACCTCGTAAAGCTGATCTCATAAAGCAGACCTCCTAATGCTGACCTCGTAAAGCTGATCTCATAAAGCTGATCTCATAAAGCTGACCTCCTAATGCTGACCTCATAAAGCTGACCTCATAATGCTGACCTTTTAAAGCTGACCTTGTAAAGCTGACCTCATAAAGCTGACCTCGTAATGCTGATCTCATAAAGTTGACCTCATAATGCAGACCTCATAAAGCTGACCTCATAATGCTGACCTCGTAAAGCTGACATCATAATGTTGACCTCATTAGCTTAACCTCATAAAGCTGACCTCATATTTCTGACCTCATAATGCTGACCTCATAAAGCTGACCTCATAAAGCTGACTTTATAAAGCTGACCTCATAATGCTGACCTCATAATGCTGAGCCCATAAAGCTGAACTTCTAAAGCTGACCTCATAAAGGTGACCTCATAAAGCTGACCTCATAAAGCTGACCTCATAAAGCTGACTTTATAAAGCTGACCTCATAATGCTGACCTCATAAAGCTGACCTCCTAAAGCTGACCTCGTAAAGCTGACCTTAAAATGTAGATCTCGTAAAGCTAACCTCATAAAGCTAACCTCCTAATGCTGACCTCCTAAAGCTGACCTCATAAAGCTGACCTCCTAAAGCTGACCTCGTAAAGCTGACATCGTAAAGCTGACTCGTAAAGCTGACCTTAAAATGTGGATCTCATAAAGCTAACCTCATAAAGCTGATCTCATAATGCTGACTTTATAAAGCTGACCTCATAAAGCTGACCTCATAAAGCTGACCTCCTAATGCTGACCTCATAAAGCTAACCTCATAAAGCTGAGTTCATAAAGCTGACCTCGTAAAGCTGACCTCCTAATGCTGACCTCATAAAGCTGACCTCCTAAAGCTGACCTCCTAAAGCTGACCTCATAAGGCTGACCTCATAAAGCTAACCTCATAAAGCTGACCTCCTAAAGCTGACCTCCTAATGCTGACCTCATAAAGCTAACCTCATAAAGCTGACCTCCTAATGCTGACCTCGTAAAGCTGACATCCTAATGCTGACCTCATAAAGCTAACCTCATAAAGCTGACCTCCTAATGCTGACCTCGTAAAGCTGACCTCCTAATGCTGACCTCGTAAAGCTGACCTTAAAATGTAAATCTCATAAAGCTAACCTCATAAAGCTAACCTCATAAAGCTAACCTCATAAAGCTGACCTCGTAAAGCTGATCTCATAAAGCTGACCTAAAGCTGACCTCGTAAAGCTGACCTCGTAAAGCTGACCTCCTAAAGCTGACCTCATAAAGCTGACCTCATAAAGCTGACCTCATAAAGCTGGCCTCATAAAGCTGACTTTATAAAGCTGACCTCATAAAGCTGACCTCCTAAAGCTGACCTCGTAAAGCTGACCTTAAAATGTAGATCTCGTAAAGCTAACCTCATAAAGCTGATTTCATAAAGCTGACCTCGTAAAGCTGACCTCCTAATGCTGACCTCATAAAGCTGACTCCTAAAGCTGACCTCATAAAGCTGACCTTAAAATGTGGATCTCATAAAGCTAACCTCATAAAGCTGACCTTATAATGCTGACCTCATAAAGCTGACCTCATAAAGCTGACATCCTAAAGCTGACCTCCTAATGCTGATCTCATAAAGCTAACCTCATAAAGCTGATTTCATAAAGCTGACCTCGTAAAGCTGACCTCCTAATGCTGACCTCATAAAGCTGACTCCTAAAGCTGACCTCATAAAGCTGACCTCATAAAGCTAACCTCATAAAGCTGACCTCCTAAAGCTGACCTCCTAATGCTGACCTCATAAAGCTAACCTTATAAAGCTGACCTCCTAATGCTGACCTCGTAAAGCTGACCTCCTAATGCTGACCTCATAAAGCTAACCTCATAAAGCTGACCTCCTAATGCTGACCTCGTAAAGCTGACCTCCTAATGCTGACCTCGTAAAGCTGACCTTAAAATGTAGATCTCATAAAGCTAACCTCATAACGCTAATCTCATAAAGCTGACCTCATAAAGCTGACCTCATAAAGCTGACCTCCTAAAGCTGACCTCGTAAAGCTGACCTTGTAAAGCTGATCTCATAAAGCAGACCTCCTAATGCTGACCTCGTAAAGCTGATCTTAATTAGTCGTCTAGGGGCATTATTTCATTTTTGGATAAAAAGACGTGCCCGTTTTAAGCGCAATATTTTGTCACGAAAAGATGCTCGACTATGCTTGGAATTGATAGTTTTGGAAAGAAGACACTCTGACGTTTCCAGAACTGCAAAGATTTTCACTGTGAGTGCCTGAGAACAAAAGCTTCAGGCAAAACCAAGATGTTTGAGCGACCAGGAAATGAACAGGATTTCTGAAGCTACGTTTTCCATGATCGCCTTATATGGCTGTGAATGCGACAGGAATGAACGGACCCTTTCTATCGTTTCCCAAGGTGTCTGCAGAATTGTGACGTATTTGTAGGCATATCATTGGAAGATTGACCATAAGAGACTACAATTGCCAAGTGTCCCGCACGGTGTCTGCGTGGAAATTGGTGCGCAAAAGTCAGCTACCAGTATTTTTCCATCCGAATCAGAGAAGAATGCAGGCTTCCAGGAACGGCATTTCAATGAAGAGATATATGACAAAACACCTTGAGGATTGATTCAAACAACGTTTTCCATGTTTCAGTCGATATTATGGAGTTAATTCGGAAAAAGTTTGACGTGTAGGTGACTGAATTTTCGGTTAGTTTCGGTAGCCAAATGCATAGTAACAAAACTGAACGATGTGTCCTACACAAGAATCTTTCAGGAAAAACTGGACATCTGCTATGTAACTGAGAGTCTCCTCATTGAAACATCTGAAGTTCTTCAAAGGTAAATTATTTTATTTGATTCCTTTGCTGGTTTTTGTGAATATGTTGCGTGCTAAATGCTAACGCTAAATGCTAAGCTAGCTATCACCACTCTTACACAAATTATTGATTTTCTCTGGTTCTAAAGCATATTATGAAAATCTGATACGACAGGATTGTTAAGAAAAGGATAAGCTTGAGAGCAGGCATATTTATTTCATTTCATTTGCGATTTTTAGAAATCGCTAACGTTGCGTTATGGTAATGAGCTTGAGGCTGTAGAAATGATACCGCATGCGGGATGGGGCGGACTATGAGGTGCAGACCTCAAAAAGCTAACCTCATTAATCTGATTTCCTAATGCTGACCTCGGAAAGCTGACCTCGTAAAGCTGACCTCGTATATCCTATCTTATAATGCTTATCTTATAATGCAGACCTCATAAAGCTTACATCATAATGTTGACCTCATTAGCTTAACCTCATAAAGCTGACCTCATATTTCTGACCTCATAATGCTGACCTCATTAAGCTGATCTCATAAAGCTGACCTCATAATGCTGACCCCATAAAGCTGACCTCCTAAAGCTGACTTTATAAAGCTGACCTCATAATGCTGACCTCATAAAGCTGACCTCCTAAAGCTGACCTCGTAAAGTTGACCTTAAAATGTAGATCTCGTAAAGCTAAACTCATAAAGCTAACCTCCTAATGCTGACCTCCTAAAGCTGACCTCATAAAGCTGACCTCCTAAAGCTGACCTCCTAAAGCTGACCTCCTAAAGCTGATCTCGTAAAGCTGACATCGTAAAGCTGACTCGTAAAGCTGACCTTAAAATGTGGATCTCATAAAGCTAACCTCATAAAGCTGACCTCATAATGCTGACTTTATAAAGCTGACCTCATAAAGCTGACCTCATAATGCTGACCTCATAATGCTGACCTCATAATGCTGACCTCATAATGTTGACCCCATAAAGCTGACCTCCTAAAGCTGACCTCATAAAGCTGACCTCATAAAGCTGACCTCATAAAGCTGACCTCATAAAGCTGACTTTATAAAGCTGACCTCATAATGCTGACCTCATAAAGCTGACCTCCTAAAGCTGACCTCGTAAAGCTGACCTTAAAATGTAGATCTCGTAAAGCTAACCTCATAAAGCTAACCTCCTAATGCTGACCTCCTAAAGCTGACCTCATAAAGCTGACCTCCTAAAGCTGACCTCCTAAAGCTGATCTCCTAAAGCTGATCTCGTAAAGCTGACATCGTAAAGCTGACTCGTAAAGCTGACCTTAAAATGTGGATCTCATAAAGCTAACCTCATAAAGCTGACCTCATAATGCTGACTTTATAAAGCTGACCTCATAAAGCTGACCTCATAAAGCTGACCTCATAAAACTGACCTCCTAATGCTGACCTCATAAAGCTGACCTCCTAAAGCTGACCTCCTAATGCTGACCTCATAAAGCTAACCTCATAAAGCTGATTTCATAAAGCTGACCTCGTAAAGCTGACCTCCTAATGCTGACCTCATAAAGCTGACCTCCTAAAGCTGACCTCCTAAAGCTGACCTCATAAAGCTGACCTCATAAAGCTAACCTCATAAAGCTGACCTCCTAAAGCTGACCTCCTAATGCTGACCTCATAAAGTTAACCTCATAAAGCTGACCTCCTAATGCTGACCTCGTAAAGCTGACCTCCTAATGCTGACCTCATAAAGCTAACCTCATAAAGCTGACATCTGAATGCTGACCTCGTAAAGCTGACCTCCTAATGCTGACCTCATAAAGCTGACCTCGTAAAGCTGACCTTATAATGCTGACCTCATAAAGCTAACCTCATAAAGCTGACCTCCTAATGCTAACCTCATAAAGCTAACCTCATAAAGCTGACCTCATAAAGCTGACTTTATAAAGCTGACCTCATAATGCTGACCTCATAAAGCTGACCTCCTAAAGCTGACCTCGTAAAGCTGACCTTAAAATGTAGATCTCGTAAAGCTAACCTCATAAAGCTAACCTCCTAATGCTGACCTCCTAAAGCTGACCTCATAAAGCTGACCTCCTAAAGCTGATCTCCTAAAGCTGATCTCGTAAAGCTGACATCGTAAAGCTGACTCGTAAAGCTGACCTTAAAATGTGGATCTCATAAAGCTAACCTCATAAAGCTGACCTCATAATGCTGACTTTATAAAGCTGACCTCATAAAGCTGACCTCATAAAGCTGACCTCATAAAACTGACCTCCTAATGCTGACCTCATAAAGCTGACCTCCTAAAGCTGACCTCCTAATGCTGACCTCATAAAGCTAACCTCATAAAGCTGATTTCATAAAGCTGACCTCGTAAAGCTGACCTCCTAATGCTGACCTCATAAAGCTGACCTCCTAAAGCTGACCTCCTAAAGCTGACCTCATAAAGCTGACCTCATAAAGCTAACCTCATAAAGCTGACCTCCTAAAGCTGACCTCCTAATGCTGACCTCATAAAGTTAACCTCATAAAGCTGACCTCCTAATGCTGACCTCGTAAAGCTGACCTCCTAATGCTGACCTCATAAAGCTAACCTCATAAAGCTGACATCCGAATGCTGACCTCGTAAAGCTGACCTCATAAAGCTGACCTTATAATGCTGACCTCATAAAGCTGACCTCGTAAAGCTGACCTTATAATGCTGACCTCCTAATGCTAACCTCATAAAGCTGATCTCCTAAAGCTGACCTCCTAAAGCTGACCTCGCAAAGTTGACCTCATAAAGCTGATCTCCTAAAGCTGACCTCATAATGCTGACCTCATAAAGCTAACCTCATAAAGCTGATCTCCTAAAGCTGACCTCATAAAGCTGACCTCATAAAGCTGATCTACTAAAGCTGACCTCATAATGCTGAACTCATAAAGCTGACCTCGTAAAGCTGACCTCATAAAGCTGACCTCATAATGCAGACCTCGTTAAGCTGACCTCATAATGCTGACCTCGTAAAGCTGACTTCGTAAAGCTGACCTTAAAATGTAGATCTCATAAAGCTAACCTCATAAAGCAGATTTCATAATGCTGACCTCGGAAAGCTGACCTCGTAAAGCTGACCTCGTATATCCTATCTTATAATGCTTATCTTATAATGCAGACCTCATAAAGCTTACATCATAATGTTGACCTCATTAGCTTAACCTCATAAAGCTGACCTCATATTTCTGACCTCATAATGCTGACCTCATAATGCTGACCTCATAATGCTGACCCCATAAAGCTGACCTCCTAAAGCTGACCTCATAAAGCTGACCTCATAAAGCTGAACTCATAAAGCTGACCTCATAAAGCTAACTTTATAAAGCTGACCTCATAATGCTGACCTCATTAAGCTGACCTCAAAATGCTGACCTCATAATGCTGACCTCATAATGCTGACCTCATAATGCTGACCCCATAAAGTTGACCTCCTAAAGCTGACCTCATAAAGGTGACCTCATAAAGCTGACCTCATAAAGCTGACCTCATAAAGCTGACTTTATAAAGCTGACCTCGTAATGCTGACCTCATAAAGCTGACCTCCTAAAGCTGACCTCGTAAAGCTGACCTTAAAATGTAGATCTCGTAAAGCTAACCTCATAAAGCTAACCTCCTAATGCTGACCTCCTAAAGCTGACCTCATAAAGCTGACCTCCTAAAGCTGACCTCGTAAAGCTGACATCGTAAAGCTGACTCGTAAAGCTGACCTTAAAATGTGGATCTCATAAAGCTAACCTCATAAAGCTGACCTCATAAAGCTAACCTCATAAAGCTGACCTCCTAAAGCTGACCTCCTAATGCTGACCTCATAAAGCTAACTTCATAAAGCTGACCTCCTAATGCTGACCTCGTAAAGCTGACCTCCTAATGCTGACCTCATAAAGCTAACCTCATAAAGCTGACCTCCTAATGCTGACCTCGTAAAGATGACCTCCTAATGCTGACCTCGTAAAGCTGACCTTAAAATGTAAATCTCATAAAGCTAACCTCATAAAGCTAACCTCATAAAGCTGACCTCATAAAGCTGACCTCATAAAGCTGACCTCATAAAGCTGACCTCCTAAAGCTGACCTCGTAAAGCTGATCTCATAAAGCTGACCTCATAAAGCTGACCTCATAAAGCTGACCTCCTAAAGCTGACCTCGTAAAGCTGATCTCATAAAGCTGACCTCCTAAAGCTGACCTCGTAAAGCTGACCTCGTAAAGCTGACCTCCTAAAGCTGACCTCATAAAGCTGAACTCATAAAGCTGACCTCATAAAGCTGGCCTCATAAAGCTGACCTCATAATGCTGACCTCATAATGCTGACCTCATAAAGCTGACCTCCTAAAGCTGACCTCGTAAAGCTGACCTTAAAATGTAGATCTCGTAAAGCTAACCTCATAAAGCTAACTCCTAATGCTGACCTCCTAAAGCTGACCTCATAAAGCTGACCTCCTAAAGCTGACCTCCTAAAGCTGACCTCCTAAAGCTGACATCGTAAAGCTGACTCGTAAAGCTGACCATAAAATGTGGATCTCATAAAGCTAACCTCATAAAGCTGACCTTATAATGCTGACTTTATAAAGCTGACCTCATAAAGCTGACCTCATAAAGCTGACATCCTAAAGCTGACCTCCTAATGCTGATCTCATAAAGCTAACCTCATAAAGCTGATTTCATAAAGCTGACCTCGTAAAGCTGACCTCCTAATGCTGACCTCATAAAGCTGACCTCCTAAAGCTGACCTCCTAAAGCTGACCTCCTAATGCTGACCTCATAAAGCTAACCTCATAAAGCTGATTTCATAAAGCTGACCTCGTAAAGCTGACCTCCTAAAGCTGACCTCCTAAAGCTGACCTCATAAGGCTGACCTCATAAAGCTAACCTCATAAAGCTGACCTTATAATGCTGACTTTATAAAGCTGACCTCATAAAGCTGACCTCATAAAGCTGACATCCTAAAGCTGACCTCCTAATGCTGATCTCATAAAGCTAACCTCATCTGATTTCATAAAGCTGATCTCAAAATGCTGACCTCATAATGCTGACCTCATAATGCTGACCTCATAATGCTGACCCCATAAAGCTGACCTCCTAATGCTGACCTCATAAAGCTGACCTCATAAAGCTGATTTCATAAAGCTGACCTCGTAAAGCTGACCTCCTAATGCTGACCTCATAAAGCTGACCTCCTAAAGCTGACCTCCTAAAGCTGACCTCATAAGGCTGACCTCATAAAGTTAACCTCATAAAGCTGACCTCCTAAAGCTGACCTCGTAAAGCTGATCTCATAAAGCTGACCTCCTAAAGCTGACCTCGTAAAGCTGACCTCGTAAAGCTGATCTCATAAAGCAGACCTCATAATGCCGACCTCGTAAAGCTGACCTCCTAAAGCTGACCTCGTAAAGCTGACCTTAAAATGCAGACCTCAAAAAGCTAACCTCATTAATCTGATTTCCTAATGCTGACCTCGTAAAGCTGACCTCGTAAATCCTACCTCATAATGCTTATCTCATAATGGCGAACTCACAATGCTGACCTCATAAAGCTGACCTCATGAAGCTGACATCATAATGCTGACCCCATAAAGTTGACCTCATAATGCTGACCCCATAAAGCTGACCTCATAAGGCTGACCTCATGAAGCTGACCTCATAAGGCTGACCTCATGAAGCTGAACTCACATTGCATTAAAAATAAGAGGTCTGCATTGGGGAGCTGAACTAAGGGCTTCTGCTGCTGGCCACCGTGTGTTTTGATCGAACTCTCCCCGGCCTCGTCAAACGTAGGTCGTAGGTCGCCCCCCCCTAAACGTAGGTGCCCCCATCAGGTTATTGGTGAACTTAACCACACCCCCGTCCACTGCAGATTTTTCGTGTACATCAGTCTGTCTCCCTACAAGTCAGGTTCAGGAGTTTACGGAGGCCGCCAGTGGATTTAATAACCTGGGTAATAAACCAGCAGCTGGTGACCTTATGATGGGCGATACAGCCTCCAAACGGCGAAGCCCCCAATCTGGTCCTAGTGTCATGGCAGCTGAATATTTGGTCACGGTGTCATGGCAGCTGAATATCTGGTCCCAGTGTCATGGGAGATGTATACGCCACAGTGAAGGTGCTACCAGTGAACCACTCAGGGTTCCCTGAAACCCCGAGTAGTAAGGACCACTTGTAATTGTTTCTCCATGCGCTGGAGAAAAAGCTACGGAGTTTCACCCCTCCATTTTTTCCCCCAATGCATTTTATGTCCTCATTTACAATGCCAAATTCTTTCAGTCTTTTTTTTGTGTGATGGATGATTGGAAACACCCAGTTGTTGTAAAACTGGCCTCCGCTGAACCAGATCACGTTTTTTGCCCCTTTGAAGATGTGATATTCTCCATGTGACATTCTCCTGTGTCATATCAGTCTCATTCTAAAACCTACCGTCTGTCTCTGCCTGCTCAATTTAGTCCCATTCTCGTAACCGAGTGACTTGAAATCTCTAGATTATCTTTTTTTAGATATCTTACTTACCATAAATACAGTACATGACATGAAATGCCTTATTAAACATTTATTATGTAAACTTGACTCGCATTCAAAATGTCTCCTAAATGTAGCTGGCACTGCTCATTAAACTGAAATGTGTATAAACTAGGGTACATGAGACGCTGTTTACTTTGACTCGACCAGAACAATCTCACATCTCCATTCTTCCACCGGATTAATTGGGGTAATTGTCTTGTGTTAGCAACACAAGGTAAATCCAGGCTCCAGAGGAGTCTGAACCAGCCAACCTGGCAGCCAGGAACGATTGGCATCTGGCTGGAGCGCCGTGCAGCCGTCGCTGTGACGAAACAACCAGACCTGCATTCTTGGTAATTGTAGACAGCTTAGCTGGTTTCAAATATCTGAGTGAGTTGGCAAAAAAATGTAAAAAAAAAAAAAACTGCTGCCGTGGCAGCTTTACTTCCTGTTTTGTTTATGTCCTGGTTCAACTGTGTTTAACCTGGATTTTATTGATGTATTTCCTGCCACTGCAACAAATTCTATAATGTAATATAATTGTCTTATTCACATTCTCTCTCTAGCGCACTGTTACATCTGATGGTCTTTTGGCAGTGTTGTGGAGATATGTCAACTACAGGGCAGGGCCTCTATCAACGACTCAGCACTTCCTGTAAAACACTCACTCTGGACTAGTGACCATTAGAGTGGCCATCTATCAGTGAAGTGTGGGAGGGGGGGCTTGCAGGACCCCCTGATGACATATGAGGGACACCCAAGGGATGCCCCACACCAGGACCACCTCCCATGACTTATGACCTCATCCCTCTGAGTCCCGTCATTGTCCTGCTTAACCCTGACCTCAGCTGCCAGCGTTTACATACACTCTGTTGGAAGAGGAAGGGAAAGGGAAATGGTCTCTTTATTTTATCACACATTTCTATCAATCTCTTTTGCAGAAAATGTCCTCTTTTGCTGAAAATGCCCTGTTAGTTTGTAGCACATGGCGTGAAGGGAAAAGTTATGTTGGATGTGGAGGTTTGAATGTTGTACCCCCACAGCTGCAATATGTGGAATATATTGGGATGCACAGCATTCGATGCATCATATTCAGTGACTAATCTGTTGATTTTCACTAATTGTATTCATTTGAAACAGTGGGATAAATTACAGTCGATAGCAATCCTCAATGACTTCATTCATTTTTTTTTAGGGTGATGGTTTGAGGAATAAATGCAAACCATAGGCTTTTGGTTGAAAATGAAAGAAAGCTGCTATTTAAAAAAAAAAAAAGAAGAAGAAGTTTTAAACGTAATCAAGATGCCTCTCCACACTTCCACACAGACATCTGGTAAATATTGACGGCTGCCGCCTCCGACGTCCTCTTCAACCGCTGGGCTCTTCAACCGCTGGGCTCTTCAACCGCTGGGCTCTTCAAATATAAAAAAGGGAGAGAACGCAAACTCTGCTACTTATACTTACTCTCCCCCCCTTCTCCCACTCCTCATGAATAACTTCCCCATTGTCTCTCTTGTTGGTCTGAAAAATAAGGCCGGGGGGGGGGTGGATGGAAGACTAAGGGCTCTATTTAATCTGGAAAGCTGAACCGTTACAGATTCTGTAATAGAAATGTAAAAGGTCATTTCTGATTTAGGCTTCGTACGCAGCGTGTACCTGCTAAAAGAGGGAACATTTCCTTTTAAAATGTCACCAGTTTCAGTCAAGTTGGGAAAGAGAAAGAGGGAAAGAGAAAGAGGGAAAGAGAAAGATGGAAAGAGAAAGAGGGAAAGAGAAAGATGGAAAGAGAAAGATAGAAAGAGGGAAAGAGAAGATGAGAAAGAGAAAGAGGGAAAGAGAAAGATGAGAAAGAGAAAGATGAGAAAGAGAAAGATGGGAAAGAGACAGATGAGAAAGAGGGAAAGAGAAAGAGAAAGATGGGAAAGAGAAAGATGAGAAAGATGAGAAAGAGGGAAAGAGAAGATGGGAAAGAGAAAGATGGGAAAGAGGGAAAGAGAAAGATGAGAAAGAGAAAGATGGGAAAGAGAAAGATGAGGAAGATGAGAAAGAGGGAAAGAGAAAGATGAGAAAGAGAAAGATGGGAAAGAGAAAGATGGGAATGAGAAAGATGGCAAAGAGAAAGATGGGAAATATGGAAAGAGAAAGATTGGAAAGAGAAAGATGAGAAAGAGGGAAAGAGAAAGATGGGAAAGAGAAAGATGGGAAAGATGGAAAGATAAAGATGGGAAAGAGAAAGAGGGAAAGAGAAAGAGGGAAAGATAAAGATGGGAAAGACAAAAATGGGAAAGAGAAAGATGAGAAAGAGAAAGATGAGAAAGATGGAAAGAGAGAGATGAGAAAGATGGAAAGAGCATGATGGGAAAGAGAAAGAGGGAAATAGAAAGACGGGAAAGAGAAAGATGAGAAAGAGGGAAAGAGAAAGATGGGAAAGAGAAAGATGAGAAAGGTAGGAAAGACAAAGAGGGAAAGAGAAAGATGGGAAAGAGAAAGATGGGAAAGAGGGAAAGAGAACGATGGGAAAGAGAAAGATGGAAAGAGAAAGATTGGAAAGAGAAAGAGGGAAAGAGAAAGATGGGAAAGAGAAAGATGGGAAAGATGGAAAGATAAAGATGAGAAAGAGAAAGATGGAAAGATTAAGATGGGAAAGAGAAAGAGGTAAAGAGAAAGATGGGAAAGAGAAAAATGGGAAAGAGAAAGCTGAGAAAGAGAAAAATGGGAAAGAGAAAGATGAGAAAGAGAAAGATGAGAAAGAGGGAAAGAGAAAGATGGGAAAGAGAAAGATGAGAAAGGTAGGAAAGACAAAGAGGGAAAGAGAAAGAGGGAAAGAGGAAGATGGGAAGAGAAAGAGGGAAAGAGGAAGATGGAAAGAGAAAGAGGGAAAGAGAAAAAGATGGAAAGAGAAAGATGGGAAAGAGAAAGGTAGGAAAGAGAAAGAGGGAGAGAGAAAGATGAGAAAGACGGAAAGAGAAAGAGGAAAGAGAAAGAGAAAGAGGGAAAGAGGGAAAGAGGGAAAGTGAAAGAGGGAAAGAGAAAGAGGGAAAGAGAAAGATGAGAAAGATGAGAAAGAGGGAAATGAATTCATGCAATGTGGATAGAATAAAACTTTCAAGTACATAAATGGTACAGGAGAAAACAGACGGGCAAATAGCCTGGCAGGTCAAGTGACCCTACATCATTCACATGTTCTACTTCAAAATCCCATTGTCCCTTTTGAATCCTATCACCCCCCCCCCTCCCCTTCCCTTCCCTCGAATGAGCTTCATTAGGATTTAAGACCATACTGAGTATGTTTTGGTTAGACTAAGTGGTTGGCTATGTGCATTTTGGAAGCCACCAATGCCCGTGGGACTCGTTGAAGCATTTGCGATTGATCCATTTCCATGACTGCTGCAACACTTAACAGTGGTCAAACGTTACCAGAGAAACAATGGTCCTTTTTCACTGTGGGGAGATCCTGATTTGAGGAATGTGACCTTGTGGTTGACAGGGAACCACAAACTTTACGATCCCCTTTCCACCCTTCTCCAATTTTTTTTTCCATTTCAACTACATTTGTTTTTCATTTGAGAAAAAAAAAAAGCTCTGTTTCTCTTCTGTGAAAACACAGTGTCCCAGGAGGCGTTTGAACTGGCTAGTATCATCGCAGCCAGGTCACATTGTGATGATCTCAACTCACAATATCAGACACCCTGCCTCCAGAAAACAGTGGGTGATTTGTGACACAGGAGATACCCTGCATTGTCCTTTCTTCGTAAAAGTTCCAGCCCTGCACATTGTATCTGTGGATAGATAGCATACATTTTACACACTATTGTGGATGGATGGACAGACAAGGTTAATGCATGAGTGAATACAGGCAGATAAACAACAGAATGAAACATGATCTATGCTAGGCGAAGGAAACGCACACAGTGGATAACATTGGCAAGCTGTGTCTTCCAGATGTACCTTATGAGAAAAGCAAGAACATGGAAGTACAGAATCACTGTTCTGGAAGGAGGTCATTATTGTAATGACGTTTTAACAGAAACAACAGTTTTACCGGTTGAAATAAGCAAATTTAAAAAAATGTTTTATTTATTTAACTAGGCAAGTCAGTTAAGAACAAATTCAAATTTACAATGACACTGGACCAATTGTAAGCCGCCCTATGTGACTCCCCATCACGCAGCCTGGAATTCAACCAGGGTCTGTAGTAACACCACTAGCACTGAGATGCAGTGCCTTAGACCGCTGCGCTGTTCGAGAGCCCATGACAATTTTATTACAAAAAAATGTCTCTAGACAACACATTTAAAGGTTTTGCATCAATCCCATGGTTAAAACAGACCTGCATGCATGATTATGTGTGTTTTACCACATTCTGCATTCATGTTTAGGGGGATGTGTCCTCAATAAGAGGGTAGTGAACAAAACCAGAGTCGTCCTGATTGTTTAGGGGGATGTGTCCTCAATAAGAGGGTAATGAACGAAACCAGAGTCATCCTGATCGTTTAGGGGGATGTGTCCACAATAAGAGTGTAGTGAACAAAACCAGAGTCGTCCTGATTGTTTAGGGGGATGTGTCCTCAATAAGAGGGTAATGAACGAAACCAGAGTCGTCCTGATCGTTTAGGGGGATGTATCCTCAATAAGAGGGTAATGAACGAAACCAGAGTCATCCTGATCGTTTAGGGGGATGTATCCTCAATAAGAGGGTAATGAACGAAACCAGAGTCGTCCTGATCGTTTAGGGGGATGTGTCCTCAATAAGAGGGTAGTGAACGAAACCAGAGTCATCCTAATTGTGGCTCTAACAACTTGGTTGAACTATTGCTACATTATACTAGTTTAGGGGGAAATAATTATCCACATATTCTCACAGACTGACCTGCCAATGGCATGTATGAACGAAGAATTAACATAAATTGCAGAGAGGTGTGCAATTACTCCAGTGCTGAGACGATCCTAAATTATTTTGACTCTTTTGACTCAAAGATATTTCACGTTTTCATTTTTTTTTGGATCATTTAATTAAACAGAAGTTTTGAGGTCCAAACGAGAGAAGTGTTTTAGAGGTAATGGATTTCAGGGAGTAGTCTTGAAACAGTCGTGACTGTTGTATTACACTGGATGATAATATGGTGTATGTGGCTCCGCTCTGACCTTTGACCTCATGCGGTGGAGACAGGATGTTGACAGTAAAACCAAACAAGTTGTACCTATGGATGATACTTGTGTGCACCTCCAACTGAGAAAAGTCACCCTACTGAAGATGACGGTAAGCGGTTAGGGTCATGGTTAGGGTTTAGGGTAGGGTTTAGGGTTAGGGTTTAGGGTAGGGTTTAGGGTAGGGTTTAGGGTAGGGTTTAGGGTAGGGTTTAGGGTAGGGCTTAGGGTAGGGTTTAGGGTAGGGCTTAGGGTAGGGTTTAGGGTAGGGTTTACGGTAGGGTTTAGGGTAGGGCTTAGGGTAGGGTTTAGGGTAGGGCTTTAGGGTAGCGTTTAGGGTAGGGTTTAGGGTTAGGGTTTAGGGTAGGGTTTAGGGTAGGGTTTAGAGTAGGGTTTAGGGTAGGGTTTAGGGTAGGGTTTAGGGTTAGGGTTTAGGGTAGGGTTTAGGGTAGGGTTTAGGGTAATGGTTTATGGTTAGGGTTTAGGGTAGGGCTAGGGTTAGGGTTAGGGTTAGGGTTTAGGGTTAGGGTTTAGGGTAGGGTTTAGGGTAATGGTTTAGGGTAGGGTTTAGGGTAGGGTTTAGGGTTAGGGTTTAGGTTAGGGTTTAGGGTAGGGTTTAGGGTAGGGTTTAGGGTAGGGTTTAGGGTAATGGTTATGGTTAGGGTTTAGGGTAGGGTTTAGGCTAATGGTTATGGTTAGGGTTTAGGGTGGAGTTTAGGGTAGGGTTTAGGGTAATGGTTATGGTTAGGGTTTAGGGTAGGGTTTAGGGTAATGGTTATGGTTAGGGTTTAGGGTAGGGTTTAGGTTTAGGGTAATGGTTATGGTTAGGGTTTAGGGTAGGGTTTAGGGTCATGGTTATGGTTAGGGTTTAGGGTAGGGTTTAGGGTAATGGTTATGTTTAGGGTAGGTGTAACAATGTGTTTTGAGAGTCTGGAAGCAAGTTCAGGGAGTGAGTGTTTTAATAAATAAACACAACATGATACAAAATAAGAAACACAAACAACACACAGACATAAAACAGAAACAATATCACCTGGAGAAGGAACCAAAAGGGAGTGACATATATAGGGAAGGTAATCAGGGAAGTGATGGAGTCCAGGTGAGTCTGATGATGCTCAGGTGCGCGTAACGATGGTGACAGGTGTGCTCCATAATGAGCAGCCTGGTGACCTAGAGGCCGGAGAGGGAGCACACAGTGACAGTAGGGAATTTCCAAGGAACCAACTTTAGCAGTTACCCATCCCACTGTTGAGAGGATTTGGGTTTTGTAAATATACGTATTTTAGGATTTGGGGGTTTTAGGTTAGGATCAGGCAACGTAAAAGCTATAGTGATGGTTCAATGTAATAGCATGATTAGGTGATCTAAGCAGAAAGACAAGTACTCTACATTACCAAAAGTATGTGGACACCGGCTTGTCGAGCGACTCATTCCAAAATCATGGGCATTAATATGGCATTGGTCCACCCACCTTTACTGCTATAACAGGCCTCCAGTCTTCTGGGATGGCTTTCCACTAGATGTTGGAACATTGCTGCTATAACAGGCCTCCAGTCTTCTGCATTAGTGAGGTCGGGCTCTGATGTTGGGCGATTATACCTGGCTCTGCAGTCGGCGTTCCAATTCATCCCAGAGGTGTTCGATGAGGTCGAGGTCAGGGCTCTGTGCAGGCCAGACAAGTTCTTCCACACCGATCTCAACAAACCCTTTCTGTATGGACCTCGCTTTGTGCACGAGGGCCTTGGTATTCTGAAACAGGAAAGGGCCTTCCCCAAACTGTTGCCACAAATTTGAAAGCACAGAATCGTCTAAAACTGTCATTGTATGCTGTAACGTTAATATTTCCCTTCACTGGAACTAAGCGGCCTAGCCCGAACCATGAAACACATTCCCAGACCATTATTCCTCCTCTACTGAACTTTACAGTTGGCACTATGCATTCGGACAGGTAGCGTTCTCCTGGAAGCTGCCAAAACCAGATTCTTCTGTTGGACTACCAGGTGGTGAAGCATGATTCATTGCTCCAGAGAACCATGGATCCAGAGTTCAATTGCGGCGAGCTTTACACCACTCCAGCCTACTACGCTTAGCATGGCTCAAGGTGATCTTAAGCTTGTGTGCGGCTGCTCGGCCATTGAAACCCATTTCATGAAGCTCCTGACAAACAGTTACTGTGCTGACGTTGCTTCCAGAGGCAGTTTGGAACTCGTTAGTGAGTGTTGCAACCGAGGACAGGCGATCTTTACACACTACACGCTTCAGCGCTTGGCTGTCCCAATCTGTGAGCTTGTGTGGCCTACCACTTTGCGGCTGAGTCGTTGTTGCTCCTAGACGTGTTCACGTCACAATAACAACACTTAGCCGAATCCACCTTTTTGAAGGGTTGTCCACATGTTATCGATCGATTGATTGATTGATTTTATAAATATTATTCCAATCATTTATTCTATTCCCTTTATGTAAGATCATTACATCTACAAGAAGCCAGCAGCAGTGCAGAAACCAACGCTGGAGACATTTGAGCTTATAGGATGTTGTATTGACAGATATAAATCACCTTTACGGTCGTGTGGGTTAGTTTATATCCAGAAATAGCTAGATACGAGAAATGATAGAGTTCGGGAAGAAGTATTTTTTCCAACGTTCTAATGCTGCGGTTTCCTGTGACAACCCGTTCCCACGTAGTTTATTTGTCAAACCCATCCATTAATAAAGAGCACTGAAAATGAACAACATAGTGCCTGTAGTTACAATATAAATTGCCATGTTGTTTTAATGGCTGCAGGTTTGTAGCTGTGAAGACAAAGAGGGTGGTTCTCCTGGCTACCTTGGTTAAACTGATGAAACCGTGTCTATTTAGACTTTAATGGTAAAACAACTAACCGAAAGAATAGAATCAAATAGATGAGCGCTGCTTCCTGTGGTTATGTTTCTACTTCTTCTCAATGTTTTTCTTTGACAAATCACCCTTGTAGAGGAACATGCTCCGCGGCAGAGAGGAGGCTCTCAACATACAGCATGGAGGAGCTTCTCACATATCCCACGCGGGAGACGTGTTAAAGGTACTGGCAGTTAATCCCGACACGATGGAGACAGATGTTGAGAATGTTCAGAGCTCTCTCTTTGTGCCACTTTCAAACTCATCCCACATTCATTCTCCTCGACTGTCTCTTGTTCTGCTTGCTGTCTTCCCTTGCCTCTGGCTCTTGAGTTCATCGTTGTGCATTCTTTTCCACACGTCACTGGCTTCCGTATTCTGTCTCTTTGACGATGCAGGGAGGGGGAGGGATTTCCTGTTGATGTCTCCCATAGTTTCCTTTCTTTTCCCCTTTGGTCATTTCTCATTGCAGATAAAAGTGACCTGTTTCAATTCCTCATACCGTGCTGTCAGGGGGCTCGTCAAGTTCAGTTTACTTAAACTTGTTTAATCTCTTGTTGTTTTCAAAGCATAATACTCTTCTCTCTATTTTAATATGGTACAATAGCACAATCTTTGCTTAGCAGGCACTTTTCAAATGCTGTATGCATAGTTAGGGTTTTTACACCTTTCTCCATTTACCCAGCTGGAAAATTACTAGAGCATTAGAAGCCACACTAAGAACATAACAGTCAATGTTTAGGCTAGCTATTGACATCAATATGTCGGCTAGCCATTGGCATCATTATGTCGGCTAGCTATTGGCATCAATATGTCGGCTAGCCATTGGCATCAATATGTCGGCTAGCCATTGACATCAATATGTCGGCTAGCCATTGACATCAATATGTCGGCTAGCCATTGGCATCAATATGTCGGCTAGCCATTGGCATCAATATGTCGGCTAGCCATTGGCATCAATATGTCGGCTAGCCATTGACATCAATATGTTGGCTAGCCATTGACATCAATATGTCGGCTAGCCATTGGCATCAATATGTAGGCTAGCCATTGGCATCAATATGTAGGCTAGCCATTGGCATCAATATGTCGGCTAGCCATTGGCATCAATATGTCGGCTAGCCATTGGCATCAACATGTCGGCTAGCCATTGGCATCAATATGTTGGCTAGCCACTGGCATCAATATGTCGGCTAGCCACTGGCATCAACATGTCGGCTAGCCATTGACATCAATATGTCGGCTAGCCATTGGCATCAATATATCGGCTAGCCATTGACATCAATATGTCGGCTAGCCATTGACATCAATATGTCGGCTAGCCACTGGCATCAATATGTCGGCTAGCCACTGGCATCAATATGTCGGCTAGCCATTGGCATCAATATGTCGGCTAGCCATTGACATCAAAATATGTCAGCTAGCCACTGGCATCAATATGTCGGCTAGCCACTGGCATCAACATGTCGGCTAGCCATTGACATCAATATGTCGGCTAGCCATTGGCATCAATATATCGGCTAGCCATTGACATCAATATGTCGGCTAGCCATTGACATCAATATGTCAGCTAGCCATTGGCATCAATATATCGGCTAGCCACTGGCATCAACATGTCGGCTAGCCATTGACATCAATATGTCGGCTAGCTACTGGCATCAATATGTCGGCTAGCTATTGGCATCAATATGTCGGCTAGCCATTGGCATCAATATGTCGGCTAGCCATTGACATCAATATGTCGGCTAGCCATTGGCATCAATATGTCGGCTAGCCATTGGCATCAATATGTCGGCTAGCCATTGGCATCAATATGTCGGCTAGCCATTGGCATCAATATGTCGGCTAGCCATTGACATCAATATGTCGGCTAGACATTGGCATCAATATGTCGGACATCAATAGCCATTGACATCAATATGTCGGCTAGCCATTGACATCAATATGTCGGCTAGCCATTGGCATCAATATGTCGGCTAGCCATTGACATCAATATGTCGGCTAGCCATTGACATCAATATGTCGGCTAGCCATTGGCATCAATATGTCGGCTAGCCATTGACATCAATATGTCGGGTAGCCATTGGCATCAATATGTCGGCTAGCCACTGGCATCAATATGTCGGCTAGCCATTGGCATCAATATGTCGGCTAGCCACTGGCATCAATATGTCGGCTAGCCATTGACATCAATATGTCGGGTAGCCATTGGCATCATTATGTTGGCTAGCTACTGGCATCAATATGTCGGCTAGCCATTGGCATCAATATGTCGGCTAGCCACTGGCATCAATATGTCGGCTAGCCATTGGCATCAATATGTCGGCTAGCCATTGGCATCAACATGTCGGCTAGCCACTGGCATCAATATGTCGGCTAGCCACTGGCATCAATATGTCGGCTAGCCACTGGCATCAACATGTCGGCTAGCCATTGACATCAATATGTCGGCTAGCCACTGGCATCAATATGTCGCCTAGCCACTGGCATCAACATGTCGGCTAGACATTGGCATCAATATGTCGGCTAGCCATTGGCATCAATGTCACTACCATAAATTCTGTGCAGTACTGTAATGTCATGTTGAGACGTTTAACACATCGTCCAGCATTGTTAAGATATGATGCCCCCTTGCAGACCTATGCCGTGTATAGTCCACTTGGAACACGCCCAATATATTCCTGCTTGACTAGGCTTTGTTCACATGACATCTCACTTTTTCAAGGTGGCGGACGTAGAACAGGCCATGCAGTCGCTAACGATGCGTCAGAGCTAATGGATTTGTCCCAGGCGTCCGAGAAACAACAGACCCGGAGATGAAATGGATGGGAGTGTTCAGAACCTCTCTCCTTCATCTTCATTTCATCTCAAAGGGAAGGGCGTGTTCAGAACCTCTCTCCTTCAAGAGAAGAAGAGAAAAAATGTGAGCGAGCGAGGAATGTTTCACATCTCACCTCATCCCCGACACAGCTTCCATCCATCATCCGTGGCAGCCTAAATCCCCCTCTTTCACTCCACAAAGGGAGGAGACTGAGTTCATAATTAAGGGGGCTTTATTAAAGAAAATTGAATTCTTTACAAGGGAGATAATTGACTGGAAAGGAGCCACTGTGTCTTCGTTTGGGTTTGTCTTCTTCTGTCTTTTGAAACCTTTATGGTTTCTGGTTGTTTTCTTCTGTTTTGAACATTGGTTGGGTCTTGTGAATACATGTGGCGTAGACCAAAGGGCCTCAGTCTCAAGCCAGGGACTAGAGTCAGGTTTCAAGCCAGAGGTCAGTGTGGGAAATCTGGGGGAAAGGCAAGGAGAGGTGAGGGTACTGGGGTTAGCCAAAAAGGGCCAAAAAAGAAGGGCTATCAAACTTCTTTTATTGGGTCTCTAATGTCATCATTCAAGTAAAACAAATGTACAACCGGCGTAATAAAACTAATAAACGTAATAAAAATTCAATGTAAAGTTCTGCTTTAATTGTAGTAATTATTTTATGATAAAATACATGTGACCGCGTCATCGGGGGGGAGGGGCCAACCTGGTTGGGAACCAGATGGTCAGCGAGGGTTTCTGCTCTCTCTTCTCATGTTCAGCTCATAAAAAGGGAATAAAATTGTGTTGCGAGGCTGAAATAGAGGTTTATAACAACCCAGGACTAGAACTCCTCTTTGTCTTGACCCCATGAAAAACTTTACCTCTTCCCTGCCCACTATTATATATATTGTTGTTCTGAGTTAGTAAAAGTGCAGTTGTGTTAGTTTTTTTGTTGTTGTTGTTGCTGAAATGACAACAAAGCCTTCCAGTGAATTGTACAGAGCCCAGGGCTGAATCCTGCTTCATTTTTAATGCTGTAGCTTTTTACTCTTTAAACGATTGAGAGATTTTGTGTCATACACAGATTCTGTGTACTAGAAATATTTAGCAATGACATTGAATATTATATTATATGATGTACAGTGCCTTGCGAAAGTATTCGGCCCCCTTGAACTTTGCGACCTTTTGCCACATTTCAGGCTTCAAACATAAAGATATAAAACTGTATTTTTTTTTGTGAAGAATCAACAACAAGTGGGACACAATCATGAAGTGGAATGACATTTATTGGATATTTCAAACTTTTTTAACAATCAAAAACTGAAAAATTGGGCGTGCAAAATGTTTATATATATAGTTTTATATCTTTATGTTTGAAGCCTGAAATGTGGCAAAAGGTCACAAAGTTCAAGGGGGCCGAATATTTTCGCAAGGCACTGTATATTCTGTGCTCAGTCAAATAGGTTCAAGGTGACTAAATATGTTGTAACAAATAAATACACAGGTTTAAGATGTGTTTATTGGTTATGGAATAATCAGCCACGCGAGTACAATACAGTGGAGTAGAATACAGTGGAGTAGAATACAGTGGAGTAAAATACAGTCGAGTACAATACAGTCGAGTACAATACAGTCGAGTACAATACAGTCGAGTAGAATACAGTCGAGTAGAATACAGTCGAGTAGAATACAGTCGAGTACAACACAGTCGAGTAGAATACAGTCGAGTACAACACAGTCGAGTACAATACAGTCGAGTACAATACAGTCGAGTACAATACAGTCGAGTACAATACAGTCGAGTAGAATACAGTCCGGGGCAGAACTGATTGATTTACTGTAAGAGCGTAAACCATGCATAATTCAAGTTAACCTGCTGTCTCTTCCTTTATAGATGAGCAAATCTCTTTCAAACACAAGGCTGAGAGGCTGAGAGATGTCAAGAGAAACACTACTTAAAAAGCCTTAAAAAAGTAAAGCAGGAAATGAAAAAAGGAGTTAGGTAATCAATCATGACCATGCATTCCCGAGCTGAGGGGTCAGGGTGGGGTCAAGAGCCGAAAGGTCAGGGCCGATGGATGGCGAGGCACAGCTGTGTGCAATGAGTAGCCCATCGGGGTTGCCACTGGATGACCCCTCGAGTCACCACTTCCCCAAACTTTCTACCCATAACACATCTGGGCCACATAGGAGCTCTGTAGCAGACGCGTATCAGAAGAACAGAGAACACTTATCTTCGTGTAATAACCCATTCCTTCTCCAACCAACGTCTCCTCCCCCTTCATCTACACTGATTGACGTGTATTTAACAGAGTGACATCAATAAGGAATCAAAATGTTCACCTGGATTCACCTGGTCAGTCTGTTCCCATGGAAATAGCAGGTGTTCCTAATGTTTTGTTCACCCAGTGTACGTCTCTGTTGTCTCTCAGGAAATGTAACGGGTGAGGTGTCAGTGATGATTTAAGGGAGACCAAGGGAATTGGGAGAAAGGGGAAGTGGAACGAAGGAGTCATACGGTCCTGGTTTTTGGAAAGTCAATCGATTTAAAAGTGTGTTTCAAATTCCATAAATTATCAATTATATTCATCAGGGGGGAGGGTTCCTATAAGATAGTCTGAATGGTTATAAGGACATGAACCGTGTGATGAATCGCTCATACGGGGTGACCACCAGTCAAATTAAATACAATTGTATTTTTTACATTGCTTGGTAAACAACAGGTGTAGACTAACACAAAGGAGAGAGAAACATGGATGTAATAGAAATACAATAACACTGAGAATAGATATACAATGAGTAACAATAACATGGCTGTATACATGCGGTGCCAGTACCTAGTCCATGTGCAGGGGTATGATGTAATATAGGTAGATATGTACATATAGGTAGGGGTGAAAGTGACTAGGCAACAGGATAGATAATAAACAGTTTGGAGCAGAAGTATTTGATGAGTCAAAAAGGGTCTACGCAGATAGTCTGGGCAGCTATTGGTCCACTACATCATAAGGATTAACGGTTTTGAAATGTTGTCCTACATCTAGGAGATACAGTGCATTCTGGAAATTTTGCAAACATTTCTAAAAAAACAAAACATTTTTTTGCTTTGTCATTATGGGGTAATGTGTGTAGATTGATGTTTGTTTAATCAATTTAATCGAATTACGGTGTAAAGTAACAAAATGTGGAAAAACTCAAGGGGTATGAATACTTTTCCGATTGCACTGTATTAGAAAGCTCAGGAAATATGTTATTTTTTTGGACACACATTTAACCTCTTACCTTTTTTGGGCACACAGCTGTTGTTGCCTACCATCAGCGCAACTGTGGAGAGGGGGGCCTGTCAGGAAGTCCAGGATCCAGTTGCAGAGGGAGGTGTTCAGTCCCAGGGTCCTGAGCTTAGTGATGAGCTTGGAGGGCACTATGGTGTTGAACGCAGTCTCAGGACCTTTAACCTCACCACTCTCTCTCTGTGTGTGTGTGTGTGTGTGTGTGTGTGTGTGTGTGTGTGTGTGTGTGTGTGTGTGTGTGTGTGTGTGTGTGTGTGTGTGTGTGTGTGTGTGTGTGTGTGTGTGTGTGTGTGTGTGTGTGTGTGTGTGTGTGTGTGTGTGTGTGTGTGTGTCAGCTGTATATCAGTGTGAGTGTGAGCGTGTGTGTGTGTCAGCTGTTTATCAGTGTGAGTGTGTGAGTGTGTGTGTGTGTCAGCTGTATATCAGTGTGTGTGTGTGTGTGTGTGTGTGTGTGTGTGTGTGTGTGTGTGTGTGTGTGTGTGTGTGTGTGTGTGTGTGTGTGTGTGTGTGTGTGTGTGTGTGTGTGTGTGTATATTCATTCAATCTTCCTTTCTATAGTAAGTGTGTGAGTGTATATGTATCAGGGGAGGCTGGTGGGAGGAGCTATAAACATGATGTAAACTACATTCCTCCTATAGCTCCTCCTATAGCTCCTCCCACTAGCCTCCTCTGATACGCTGTGTTTTGTCTTCCTGACCTCGTCTACTCTCCAGACGCGAGCTCAAAGCCCACCAATTAACCAGCAGCCAGCTCCCTTCTCCTCAACTGCAGCATTACCATAATATATTGGATTTATCAAACAGCCCGTCGTGCTTGTTCTTTCCCTCCACCTGTTAGTGATGCACTCAAACCCCAAATGCAAACGAGGCCTTGGGCCCAGCTGAGCTGGGAGATGCATCTTCAATGTCTGTGGAGCAGATGTCTCCCCTCCCCCGAGACCCTATCTGAGAGGAATCAATAAATAAGGCATCTCTGGGCAGATGGATGTGGTGAGGAGGAAGTGAAGGAGAAAAGGACAGGATCCTGATCAGTTCCTGTCAGGTTGGGTAAGGGGATGCGCGGAAGGAGGAAGGAGGAAGAGAGAGGGAGAGAGAGCGGAAGAGAGGAAGAGAGAGAGAGAGAGAGAGAGAGAGAGAGAGAGAGAGAGAGAGAGAGAGAGAGAGAGAGAGAGAGAGAGAGAGAGAGAGAGAGAGAGAGAGAGAGAGAGAGAGAGAGAGAGAGAGAGAGAGAGAGAGAGAGAGAGAGAGAGAGAGAGAGAGAGAGAGAGAGAGAGAGAGAGAGAGAGAGAGAGAGAGAGAGAGAGAGAGAGAGAGAGAGAGAGAGAGATGCTGTGAGCATGTAAACAGGCCCAACTCCCACTCTTTCACTAGCCCAAGCCAATGGCATGTACCAGATGCTCAGCAGGCTCTGCTCACAATTATTGGCCTGAGGCCAAACCACACGACAAACAATATTAGACACATTATGGAGCACAAAGCCTTCACTATCTCATCCTGGAATATCCAAGGCCTGAGGTCATCTGCCTTTGGCCTAAAGAGCAGGAACCTGGAATTCACCATAGAAAAGGGAAATATAGACATTGTCATCCTACAAGAAACATGGTATAGAGGAGACGTACACACTGGTTGCCCTCTAGGTTACAGAGAGCTGGTAGTCCCATCCACCACACTACCAGGTGGGTGGTATAGAGGAGACGGACCCACTGGTTGCCCTCTAGATTACAGAGAGCTGGTAGTCCCATCCACCAAACTACCAGGTGTGAAACAGGGAAGAGACTCAGGGGGTATGCTAATTTGATATAGAGCAGACCTAACTCACTCGATTAAATTAATCAAAACAGCAACATTTTACATCTGGCTTGAAATGAATAAGGAAATGATCTCAACAGAGAAAAATGTCCTCCTGTGTTCTACCTATATCCCCCCACTAGAATCCCCATATTTTAATGAAGACAGCTTCTCCATCCTGGAGGGGGAAATCAGTCATTTTCAGGCCCAGGGACATGTACTAGTCTGTGGCGACCTAAATGCCAGAACTGGACAAGAACCTGACACCCTCAGCACACAGGGGGACAAACACCTGCCTGGAGGTGACAGCATTCTCTCCCGCAAATGCCCCACTAGACACAAATATGACAACTTAACCAACAAAAACAGGTTACAACTCCTGCAGCTCTGTCGCATGCTGGGTATGTACATAGTCAACGGTAGGCTTCGAGGGGACTCTTACGGTAGATACACCTATAGCTCTGTTGCATCCTGGGTATGTACATAGTCAACGGTAGGCTTCGAGGGGACTCTTACGGTAGATACTCCTGCAGCTCTGTTGCATCCTGGGTATGTACATAGTCAACGGTAGGCTTCGAGGGGACTTACGGTAGATACACCTATAGCTCTGTTGCATCCTGGGTATGTACATAGTCAACGGTAGGCTTCGAGGGGACTCTTACGGTAGATACACCTATAGCTCATGTCTTGGCAGTAGTACTGTAGACTACTTTATCACTGACCTCAACCCAGAGTCTCTCAGAGCGTTCACAGTCAGGCCACTGACACCCCTATCAGACCACAGCAAAATCACAGTCTACTTGAACAGAGCAATACTCAATCATGAGGCATCAAAGCCAAAGGAACTGAGTAACATTAAGAAATGGTATAAATGGAAGGAATGTATTGTGGAAAGCTACCAAAAAACATTTAGGCAACAACAAATTCAATCCATTTTAAATATAATAATAATAATAATAATAATAATATAATAATATATGCCATTTAGACAACTTCCTGGACAAAACGTTCCACTGTAATAGTGAAGATGTTAACTTGGCAGCAGAAAATCTTAACAGTATATCTGACATCTCAGCTTCCCTATCAAAGCTAGAAATTTCAAATAGAAAACTGAAATTGAACAACTAATGACAAGTGGTTTGATGAAGAATTCAAAAACCTAAGAAAGAAATTGAGAAACCTGTCCAACAAAAAAGAGACCCAGAAAACCTGAATCTACGCCTTCACTATGTACGGAAAAAGCTCACTGTAATTGAAGAATCCTTAGACTCTAACCACTTCTAGGAAAACTGGAAAACACTAAACAAACAACAACACTAAGAGTTATCCATCCAAATGGAGATGTCTGTGTCAACCACTTCTCCAATCTTTTTGGCTCTATAACAAAGAGCAAACAGCAAAAACATATACATGATCAAATACAAATCTTAGAATCAACTATTAAAGACTACCAGAACCCACTGGATTCTCCAATTACCTTGAATGAACTACAGGACAAAATAAAAACCCAGAAAGGCCTGTGGTTTTGATGGTATCCTCAATTAAATTATAAAATATACAAACAAAACCTTTCAATTGGCTATACTTAAACTCTTTAACATCATCCTTAGCTCTGGCATCTTCCCCAATATTTGGAACCAAGGACTGATCACCCCAATCCAGAAAATTTGAGATACATTTGACCCCAAAACTACTGTGGCACATGTGTGGCACCGCAACCTTGGGGAAAATCCTCTGCATTATCATTGACAGCAGACTTGTACATTTCCTCAGTGAAAACAATGTACTGAGCAAATGTCAAATTGGCTTTTTACCAAATGATCATACAACAGACCACGTATTCACCCTGCAAACCCTAATATACAAACAAAAAATCCAATTGAATTTTTTAAAAAGCCTTTGACTCAATTTAGTATGAGGGACTGCTATACAAATTGATTGAAAGTGGTGTTGGGGGTTAAACATTATAAAATACATGTACACAAACAACAAGTCTGCTCAAGAGCGGCACATTAGCAGATTATGAGGTGGTGAGAGGAGAGGGACGGGATCTTCATGAGCCAAACCTATTGCGCATTTAGAGTGGTGTGTGAGCCAATAGAGAGTCCCACCCTTTAAAACATGTCATCCCGACCCAAACAGAGATGTGTGTGTCCAATGGCCGAAGCGACCAATAGAGGTGCAGCCAAGTCGAGCGGCAGCCTGAGCCCTCTTGCCAATTGTCAGCCTCTCTTCTCTCTTTTTTTCTCCTTCTCCGTGTGCCCACACAAGCCATTTTAAAGAGCTCGACCTGCGGTGACACGGAAGGCAATGCCAGCAGGTGTGAGAGAGAGAGAGAGAGAGAGAGAGAGAGAGAGAGAGAGAGAGAGAGAGAGAGAGAGAGAGAGAGAGAGAGAGAGAGAGAGAGAGAGAGAGAGAGAGAGAGAGAGAGAGAGAGAGAGGGAGAGAGAGAGAGAGAGAGAGAGAGAGAGAGAGAGAGAGAGAGAGAGAGAGAGAGAGAGAGAGAGGGAGAGAAAGGGAGAGAGGGAGAGAGGGAGAGAGAAAAAGAGAGAGAGAGAGAGACAGAGAGAGAGAGACCTGGGCACACTGCAATAAGTCTCAAGCAAGGGACACAGACCAGATGCCATGCCGTTAATACCAAGGGTCCCGGTGTTTCCAAACATAATCAAATCAGAGGCCGTCAAGTGGAAAAGTAGTTACGTGTTACGCATAAGGGGGGGATGTGATATTTGTTGGGAGGGGTGCCCCATGCGTATCCTGTGGACACAGCAAAGTCAGCAGTACTTCCACTCTTGGTTTAAAGAGGAAGTCAAACATGTCCAATGTCTGGTCCTAGTGGACTTTATACTGGTTCAGATCTACAATTTTACAGAAATAACTATCTGAATCAGATGATTAAACTTCTTCACTCTGAATTACTTGAGAGACTGTCAATGTCAGCAGCAGGTGAAAGTCAGCAGCAGATGAAAGCAGATGCCTGTTTAGGGCCTGAGAGGCCTAAGTGTGTGTGTGTTTGTGTGTGTGTGCGTCTGTTTCTGTGTGTGTGTGTCTGTGTGTCTGTGTGTATGTCTACGTGTGTATGTCTACGTGTGTATGCCTCAGAGGCAGCAGGTTTGGGATACCCAGCTGGCACTCTGGGTGATCCGAGCAAGGCACCTCAGATCAAAAGGAGAGAGGCGGGGACGTGGTGGGGATGGATGGAGGGAGGGAGGGACACTCTAGCCTGAGAGACAGAGAGAAAAAGGGAGAGAGAGGAAAAGAAAGAGAGAGAAAAAGAGAGAGAGACATGATATGACATTTGAAATGTTTTTATTCTTTTGGAACTTCTGTGAGTGTAATGTTTACTGTTCATTTTTATTGTTTATTTTACTTTTGTTATTTATCTACTTCACTTGCTTTGGCATGTTAACATACGTTAATAAAGCCCTTGAATATAATTTAATTGGGGGGGGGGGCGACCACTGCAGGCATGATGGGAAGTAAAATGAGCTGTAGAGCTGGCCCTGAGTGCCCTGTAGTTCCCCGACCAATTAGCATGCCTCAACTTGGCCCATAATATCAACTCAACTTGGCCCATAATATCACCCCAAAAATACAGATATGATATGTTAGAGAGTCTGCAATATTATTTTGGTTTGTAACAAAACATGTCTTGTGTTACAGTTATGTGTCACTCTCTGGGGTGATGTTTCCCCTAGGTACAGACCTACAATCAGTATCACCTCACCCAATCAAATCTAATCAAATCAAAATTGTATTTGTCACATGCACCAAATACAGCAGGTGTTGACCTTTGCGTGAAATGCTTAATACAACAGGTGTTGACCTTTGCGTGAAATGCTGAATAGAACAGGTGTTGACCTTTGCGTGAAATGCTTACTTACATGCCCTCAACCAACAAGCAATTTTAGGAAAATATAGTTAAGAAACAATTTATTTAATAAACTAAAGTAAAATAAATAAATAAATAAAAGTAACACAATAAAATAACAATAATAAGGCTATATACAGAGTGTTCCGGTACCGGGTCAATATGCAGAGGTAGAGGCTAGTCGAAGTCATTTCTACAGTTGTTGCTCAAATAAAAGTTTTGAGTTTATGCTGCGGGACGTAGAGGTAATTTGTGGTTCATTCTTTTTCATAGTCTTTAATAAAGAAATGTTTTGGTTATCCTGACTTGGACAGCTTGTATTAAAGTAGTCCATTATGGGCTATTAGCAGGACAGTAGACTTTCGCCATCACCTCTCTGTATCTGTACACTTTGTGCAGGGAAATTGATCAGCATTAAAATCTTAATGGCTGGGGCCTCCCGAGTGGCGCAGCGGTCTAAGACACTGCAGTGCAAACTGTGTTGCTACAAATACTGGTTTGATACCCGTGCCGGCAGCGACCGGGAGACCCATGAGGCGACGGTGGGCTTCTGGTTTCTCTCCCTCTAAAAACAGAAAGAAATAATTCTAAATAACAAAGTACTAAAAATGTCTCACCCAATGTTCTCGCTCACTTTAAGTTATTTGAAAACAAAATCATCTTCAAAATACCGTTGTTTTTTTAACAAAAATGATGATTATTATTTTTAATTCATTATTAATTCATTTAGAATGATGTAAAAGCCCCTTAGATAGTCACAAGCATAGCTGGCTGTGAATTCTGCAAACAATGTTTCTAGGATGTGTTATTAGCAGGACAATATATATTGGTCATATTGGTCATGGCTCCCGAGTGGCTCACAATAGGATTGCCTTGCAGTTCTCCAACTTTATCCACTGAGATAGTGGTGGGTGCACTAGGTTCAGGGCACGAGGGCAGGGGGCACGGGAAGAGCCGCAGAGCAGCGCACAGGAGACGGAACTAGCCCATGGGGAAATGAGGAGGAAGAGGAAGGGGGAATGGGGGTGGACCCTCACCCCGCCCCACTGGGTAGCACAGAGCAACACTTAAAGGGGCATTGCACTAATAATTGCGCTGACTAGGTAAACGTTCCGGTGTTCTTGGTGCCTGTCTGTACCTTCTAACTAAACAATTTAACTAATAATGGCGCGAAAAATGCCCCTTTGATATTAATTGGGAGGATAGAAATGAATAAATATTAAAGTGCTAGACCTCTCACTGGGGAGACAGGGTGGCCTAGTGGTTAGACCTCTCACTGGGGCGGCAGGGTAGCCTAGTGGTTAGACCTCTCACTGGGGCGCCAGGGTAGCCTAGTGGTTAGATCTCTCACTGGGGCGGCAGGGTAGCCTAGTGGTTAGATCTCTCACTGGGGCGGCAGGGTAGCCTAGTGGTTAGACCTCTCACTGGGGCGGCAGGGTAGCCTAGTGGTTAGACCTCTCACTGGGGCGGCAGGGTAGCCTAGTGGTTAGACCTCTCACTGGGGCGGCAGGGTAGCCTAGTGGTTAGACCTCTCACTGGGGCGGCAGGGTAGCCTAGTGGTTAGACCTCTCACTGGGGCGGCAGGGTAGCCTAGTGGTTAGACCTCTCACTAATGGCGTCAGTCAAAATAAATACATCAATCGAAAATGACATGAAAAGCGCACATTTGTAAATCCCAAACAATAAAAGTATTTGGAAAGGTAGATAAAAATTATTTGTGACATTGTGGTTACAATAAAGAATGTAAACAAGATGTAAACAAGATACTTTGTTTTTATTTACAGTAGTGATGGACAGCTGGAGGCATTTTGAAAACAGGTTTTGAAAAACTCATTTTTCACGAGTGTACTGTAGCAGGTGTGGCACTATTAGCAGGACAATACTCTTTTTAGCCCGTCTACTGTTGGTGTGAAAATCTCCCAACTTGCAATGAAGTCGATGCTTAAGTACTCTAAAGTGTTACATTTACAACTCGAAGCAGCAGTACAGCATTTCTTAACAGCCTAATAGAAGTTTTTTTTACTTACAATTTGTGACGTAGAAGTCCGTCACTGGCCGCGGGCAGCATTTGGTTCTTTAACGCACACACATATTCTTCACTCCTCCCTGCGCCATTATAAGATAAGTTAACAATGTGGGTCGACACACAAATTAACTTCTGTCTTGGTGCATGCATTTCACACCTGTCAGTGTTCATATTTGAGAGATACAATAATTATTATACTTATCAATGTTGTGGATGAGCGCATTGTTTGTTTGTTCTGTTCCTCTCTCTCCATCTCTGTAGCTTCCGGGTATGCTGGAAAAGGACCCGAGCTAAGGGAATTGGGTTGGCTTTATAGTGCCTGTCCCAAATGGCTCAGTAATGCATATGGGCATATTGAAAGATATTGTCAGTAGTGAGGTAATGTTGTAAATGTTATGTTGTGATATTGTTTAAAACCGTGTTGCAATGTATATCCTTTAGCATGTTTAGGTCATGGAAAAGGTAGGTTTGTATTGTTAATTGATTAATTAATTAGGGTTAATTGTTCTGAGGGGAGGGGCTAGCCCTACAAAAGGAGCCTCTCTTTCAGTCATGGGGAGGTTTTTGTTTTGGATTGAGCTGTGGATGGGGCGGCATTGTTTTTAAGCTGTCCCATAAGGTAGACGTTGATGGCAGTACTGTTGTTTTTTTGTTCCGGAATCACTTGTAAATAAACACCTTTGCACAGAAGAACTTTTGCGGTTCCGCCATCTTTTTATTTTGATAGAGGTTAGGTTATCCAGTTTAGCCTTCTGGCCTACTCTACGTGACACAATTGCAACCTGTCCAAAACGTAGCATCCTATATAAAACAATAATTTAAAGTTAATAAGTCTGTCTGTGTCGGGATAGCCTGCTCTTGTAGCGGCCGGACAAACAGAACATACTGTCAGCAAAAAGAAAGGAGGACCAAGGCACTCTTCATATAATATAATTCATTAAAATGCCTTTATTTGTATGGCATGTTCAATAGAAGAAAAGTTTTTTTTAAATCCAACGCCTTTCGGCTGCATGGCCTTCGTCAGGGAGTACAAAAAAATAATACAATGTCCTCTTTTGAACAGCTTTTCAATTGGCCCTAATTGGACAACACCCAGTAAGCAATACTATACACATTAAAGGGTGAAATACTGTAGCTATGTGATCATAGATATACAACTCCAAGCTAGAAGTATCAGGACACTTCTAAAATTAAATATAGTAAATGTAGTGTCAAGAATAAGAAAACAATATCTTCCCTAGTACACTAGAACACAGCAAAACATGAACAACAACAGTCTAAACAGAGCTGAGGGAAATTGAGCAAAATGTTCACGAGATGACAACAAATGGACCAATCACGACCCTACAGGAAGGGTGAGAAATCCATATCTTCATTTAAACCAGGGTATTTAGTGGCCTGTAGTTTGTAAATCCATATCTTCATTTAAACCAGGGTATTTAGTGGCCTGTAGTTTGTAAATCCATATCTTCATTTAAACCAGGGTATTTAGTGGCCTGTAGTTTGTAAATCCATATCTTCATTTAAACCAGGGTATTTAGTGGCATGTAGTTTGTAAATCCATATCTTCATTTAAACCAGGGTATTTAGTGGCCTGTAGTTTGTAAATCCATATCTTCATTTAAACCAGGGTATTTAGTGGCCTGTAGTTTGTAAATCCATATCTTCATTTAAACCAGGGTATTTAGTGGCCTGTAGTTTGTAAATCCATATCTTAATTTAAACCAGGGTATTTAGTGGCCTGTAGTTTGTAAATCCATATCTTAATTTAAACCAGGGTATTTAGTGGCCTGTAGTTTGTAAATCCATATCTTCATTTAAACCAGGGTATTTAGTGGCCTGTAGTTTGTAAATCCATATCTTCATTTAAACCAGGGTATTTAGTGGCCTGTAGTTTGTAAATCCATATCTTCATTTAAACCAGGGTATTTAGTGGCCTGTAGTTTGTAAATCCATATCTTCATTTAAACCAGGGTATTTAGTGGCCTGTAGTTTGTAAATCCATATCTTCATTTAAACCAGGGTATTTAGTGGCATGTAGTTTGTAAATCCATATCTTCATTTAAACCAGGGTATTTAGTGGCCTGTAGTTTGTAAATCCATATCTTCATTTAAACCAGGGTATTTAGTGGCCTGTAGTTTGTAAATCCATATCTTCATTTAAACCAGGGTATTTAGTGGCCTGTAGTTTGTAAATCCATATCTTAATTTAAACCAGGGTATTTAGTGGCCTGTAGTTTGTAAATCCATATCTTAATTTAAACCAGGGTATTTAGTGGCCTGTAGTTTGTAAATCCATATCTTCATTTAAACCAGGGTATTTAGTGGCCTGTAGTTTGTAAATCCATATCTTCATTTAAACCAGGGTATTTAGTGGCCTGTAGTTTGTAAATCCATATCTTCATTTAAACCAGGGTATTTAGTGGCCTGTAGTTTGTAAATCCATATCTTCATTTAAACCAGGGTATTTAGTGGCCTGTAGTTTGTAAATCCATATCTTCATTTAAACCAGGGTATTTAGTGGCCTGTAGTTTGTAAATCCATATCTTCATTTAAACCAGGGTATTTAGTGGCCTGTAGTTTGTAAATCCATATCTTCATTTAAACCAGGGTATTTAGTGGCCTGTAGTTTGTAAATCCATATCTTCATTTAAACCAGGGTATTTAGTGGCCTGTAGTTTGTAAATCC
The DNA here is from genome assembly GCF_021184085.1 of Oncorhynchus gorbuscha. NCBI lineage: Eukaryota > Metazoa > Chordata > Actinopteri > Salmoniformes > Salmonidae > Oncorhynchus > Oncorhynchus gorbuscha. The sequence goes on along the minus strand of NC_060174.1, from coordinate 5,674,784 downwards.
ATATCTTCATTTAAACCAGGGTATTTAGTGGCCTGTAGTTTGTAAATCCATATCTTCATTTAAACCAGGGTATTTAGTGGCCTGTAGTTTGTAAATCCATATCTTCATTTAAACCAGGGTATTTAGTGGCCTGTAGTTTGTAAATCCATATCTTCATTTAAACCAGGGTATTTAGTGGCCTGTAGTTTGTAAATCCATATCTTCATTTAAACCAGGGTATTTAGTGGCCTGTAGTTTGTAAATCCATATCTTCATTTAAACCAGGGTATTTAGTGGCCTGTAGTTTGTAAATCCATATCTTCATTTAAACCAGGGTATTTAGTGGCCTGTAGTTTGTAAATCCATATCTTCATTTAAACCAGGGTATTTAGTGGCCTGTAGTTTGTAAATCCATATCTTCATTTAAACCAGGGTATTTAGTGGCCTGTAGTTTGTAAATCCATATCTTCATTTAAACCAGGGTATTTAGTGGCCTGTAGTTTGTAAATCCATATCTTCATTTAAACCAGGGTATTTAGTGGCCTGTAGTTTGTAAATCCATATCTTCATTTAAACCAGGGTATTTAGTGGCCTGTAGTTTGTAAATCCATATCTTCATTTAAACCAGGGTATTTAGTGCCTGTAGTTTGTAAATCCATATCTTCATTTAAACCAGGGTATTTAGTGGCCTGTAGTTTGTAAATCCATATCTTCATTTAAACCAGGGTATTTAGTGGCCTGTAGTTTGTAAATCCATATCTTCATTTAAACCAGGGTATTTAGTGGCCTGTAGTTTGTAAATCCATATCTTCATTTAAACCAGGGTATTTAGTGGCCTGTAGTTTGTAAATCCATATCTTCATTTAAACCAGGGTATTTAGTGGCCTGTAGTTTGTAAATCCATATCTTCATTTAAACCAGGGTATTTAGTGGCCTGTAGTTTGTAAATCCATATCTTCATTTAAACCAGGGTATTTAGTGGCCTGTAGTTTGTAAATCCATATCTTCATTTAAACCAGGGTATTTAGTGGCCTGTAGTTTGTAAATCCATATCTTCATTTAAACCAGGGTATTTAGTGGCCTGTAGTTTGTAAATCCATATCTTCATTTAAACCAGGGTATTTAGTGGCCTGTAGTTTGTAAATCCATATCTTCATTTAAACCAGGGTATTTAGTGGCCTGTAGTTTGTAAATCCATATCTTCATTTAAACCAGGGTATTTAGTGGCCTGTAGTTTGTAAATCCATATCTTCATTTAAACCAGGGTATTTAGTGGCCTGTAGTTTGTAAATCCATATCTTCATTTAAACCAGGGTATTTAGTGGCCTGTAGTTTGTAAATCCATATCTTCATTTAAACCAGGGTATTTAGTGGCCTGTAGTTTGTAAATCCATATCTTCATTTAAACCAGGGTATTTAGTGGCCTGTAGTTTGTAAATCCATATCTTCATTTAAACCAGGGTATTTAGTGGCCTGTAGTTTGTAAATCCATATCTTCATTTAAACCAGGGTATTTAGTGGCCTGTAGTTTGTAAATCCATATCTTCATTTAAACCAGGGTATTTAGTGGCCTGTAGTTTGTAAATCCATATCTTCATTTAAACCAGGGTATTTAGTGGCCTGTAGTTTGTAAATCCATATCTTCATTTAAACCAGGGTATTTAGTGGCCTGTAGTTTATAAATCCATATCTTCATTTAAACCAGGGTATTTAGTGGCCTGTAGTTTGTAAATCCATATCTTCATTTAAACCAGGGTATTTAGTGGCCTGTAGTTTGTAAATCCATATCTTCATTTAAACCAGGGTATTTAGTAGCCTGTAGTTTATAAATCCATATCTTCATTTAAACCAGGGTATTTAGTGGCCTGTAGTTTGTAAATCCATATCTTCATTTAAACCAGGGTATTTAGTGGCCTGTAGTTTGTAAATCCATATCTTCATTTAAACCAGGGTATTTAGTGGCCTGTAGTTTGTAAATCCATATCTTCATTTAAACCAGGGTATTTAGTGGCCTGTAGTTTGTAAATCCATATCTTCATTTAAACCAGGGTATTTAGTGGCCTGTAGTTTGTAAATCCATATCTTCATTTAAACCAGGGTATTTAGTGGCCTGTAGTTTGTAAATCCATATCTTCATTTAAACCAGGGTATTTAGTGGCCTGTAGTTTGTAAATCCATATCTTCATTTAAACCAGGGTATTTAGTTGCCTGTAGTTTGTAAATCCATATCTTCATTTAAACCAGGGTATTTAGTGGCCTGTAGTTTGTAAATCCATATCTTCATTTAAACCAGGGTATTTAGTGGCCTGTAGTTTGTAAATCCATATCTTCATTTAAACCAGGGTATTTAGTGGCCTGTAGTTTGTAAATCCATATCTTCATTTAAACCAGGGTATTTAGTGGCCTGTAGTTTGTAAATCCATATCTTCATTTAAACCAGGGTAGTTAGTGGCCTGTAGTTTGTAAATCCATATCTTCATTTAAACCAGGGTAGTTAGTGGCCTGTAGTTTGTAAATCCCAAAACTTTCCCCTTTTCTAATTGAGGATGGAACATGATCAATGCCCACAGCTTGTAGGGAGTCTTCATTGCCTACCCGTATGGCGTACTTGTGTTCCGCTAAGCGGTCTTGAAGGCGTCTCTTTGTCTGTCCAATGTAGAACACCTTGCACTGTGGACATTCCAATCTATAAATGACATGAGTGGTTTTGCAGTTAATGAAATGCTTGACGTAATACTCCATTTTGCAAGCTGTGTCAACAAAATTGTTCTTCTGTGCTATATTTCTGCAATGGTTACATTTAAAAGAGTTCTTGGGTTTGTGGTCAAGCCACATTTTTTGAGAGTCACCCGGAAGATAACTGTGGACTAATTTCTCATTTAAGGTAGGACATCTCTTGATATTCCCAAAACCGCATGCGGGAGCGTAATCATCGCCTGACAATAATTAGCATAACGCAACCGACATAAATATCCCTAGAAAATATTCCTATTCATGAAAATCACAAATTAAATATATGGAGACACAGCTTAGCCTTTTGTTAATCACCCTGTTATCTCAGATTTTCAAAATATGCTTTACAGCCAACGCTAGACAAGCATTTGTGTAAGTTTATCATAGCCTAGCATAGCATTATGCCTTGCTAGCAGCAGGCAACCTTGTCACAGAAATCAGAAAAGCAATCAAATTAAATCGTTTACCTTTGATTAGCTTCAGATGTTTTCACTCACGAGACTCCCAGGTAGATAGCCAAAGTTCATTTTTTCCCAAAATATTATTTTTGTAGGCGAAACAGCTCCGTTTGTTCCATAATATCGACAGAAACATGGCAAACGTTGGTTAGAATCCTTCCTCAAGGTGTTTTTCTAATATCTATTCGATAATATATCCGTTGGGACAATTTGTTTTTCACTAGGACCGATTGGATTAATGACTACCTCTGTATTTTACGCGAGAATCTCTCTCGGAGCCTACGGCAATTCTTCAACAGAAATGCGTAAAACTACGTCACAATGCTGTAGATACTTTGGGGAATACGTAGAAAGCGTAAGCTCGTTGATGGTACATTCACAGCTGAATAGGGAGTCATTGGAACGCAGCGCCTTCAAAACCTGGGGCACTTCCGGATTGGATTTTTCTCAGGCTTTCGACCTGCAACATCAGTTCTGTTATACTCACAGACAATATTATTACAGTTTTGGAAACGTTAGAGTGTTTTTTATCGAAGGTTGTCAATTATATGGATATTGTAGCATCTTTTCCTGACAAAATAATCCCGTTTAAAATGGGAACGTTTTTTTTCTCCAAAAATGAAAATACTGCCCCCTAGCACCAAGAGGATTTATTCAAGCTTATGACTGGCTCAGGAAAGACTTGGCGTAGTAGCGTTTAACTTTGGATGATTCCCCAATTATTTGTAATGATTCTTTTAATGTTCTCCGCTTCAGTGCTATATTTTGTAACAAAATACACTCTCTCTTTCTGATGTGTCACGAGGCACTCCCCTTCACAACAAGTTCTCTCTGTCAAGTAATTCAGCCCTCATACCTGCATCTTTCAGGACCTGAATGCTGTGGCCCCGATTCAAGAAGCGATTTTCCAGTTCAACAGATTTGACACTGTAGTCTGTTTCCTGATTACAAAATCTGCGGACTATTTGGAATTGGCCATATGGAATATTCTCTTTTAGCCTTTTGGGGTGAAAGCTGTCTGCCCTCAGAATGGTATTCCCATCTGTAGGCTTCCTAAAGATTGATGTGTGCAAACAACCTGTCATTTTTACTGATGTCGAGGTCCAAAAAATGTATGTTATCCTTGCTGTTCTCCATAGTTAGTTTGATGCGAGGGTTAATGAATGTTATCCTTGCTGTTCTCCATAGTTAGTTTGATGTGAGGGTTAATGAATGTTATCCTTGCTGTTCTCCATAGTTAGTTTGATGTGAGGGTTAATGAATGTTATCTATGTACTCCATAGTTAGTTTGATGTGAGGGTTAATGAATGTTATCCTTGCTGTACTCCATAGTTAGTTTGATGTGAGGGTTAATGAATGTCCAAACATTGTCAACACATAAAATGCCAGTTTCTTTAATGTGCTGTATTCCTCTGAGCCACCCACAACGTACACAGAGACTCGGCACTCCTGAACGCAGCTTTGGCTCGAGGTCTGGAATTCAATCAGCTCAGTTTGAATTGCGGACTCATCCAGAGAGGCCATAGTTTTCTTAGCAAGAGAGGAGTACTCTCCACCTGAGCGGACTGTGAGAGGATCACGTACAAATGCAATGATATCTATAGGCATGCTGTAGTTGTAATGAATACTCAGGGAGAAAAAGGTGTAGATTCACACGCAGAGCGCGGCAGGTGTTTATTTCACCTTCGCAGAAGGCAGGAATTGTGGTCACAGGCAGGCAAAGGTCATACACAGGCAGGCAAAGGTCATACACAGGTAGGCAGGCGGGCAAAGGTCATACACAGGTAGGCAAACAGGCAGGTGAATCAAAACTAGGACTGAAGGTTATAACTGTTTCTCACAAACGAGCTAGGAAAAGTCTAAACAAACAATACCTCACAAAGGCATAAACAGAATGAACTGAACTGAATAAGGAGCTGATGAGACCAGGTGAGTAACTAACACAGGTGAAATCAATGAATACAAATGAAAGACATGGACCCAATACCGGTCTTCAGGCCCATAACCTTCTCAGTCCACTAGATAGTGGATGCGACCTCTCAGGCGTTTGGAATCAAGGATGGCCTGAATGGCATAGGCAGGTTCCCCTCAGACATCCAACGGTGGAGGTGCACTGCGGGTTGAGACTGAAGGAGGGGCGGCAGCGTAGCCTAGTGGTTAGAGCGTTGGACTAGTAACCGAAAGGTTGCGAGTTCAAACCCCCGAGCTGACAAGGTACAAATCTGTCGTTCTGCCCCTGAACAGGCAGTTAACCCACTGTTCCCAGGCCGTCATTGAAAATAAGAATATGTTCTTAACTGACTTGCCTGGTTAAATAAAGGTTACATAATTTTTTTTTTTTAAGAATGAAGAGGACTGTACGTGGCCGGTTTTAACAGAGACACATGGAAGGATGAGGGGATTTTATAATGATGGGGTAACTGGAGGCGGTACGTGACATGGTTGATGTGATGGGTTCTTAAAGGGAGGACAGAACTTTTTGCAGAGGAGGCAGAGCCAGATGTCTCTGGTAGAGAGCCACACAAGCTGTCCGGGGTGAAAGTGTGGCTTAGGTTGGCGGTGTCTGTCGGCAAAGCGTTTCTGGGTATTAGAAGCTTCCTGCAGATGGCGGTAAGTGGTCTCCCATACCTGCTCACTACGCCAAAACCCGTCGTCAACAGCTAGGACAGTAACAGGCTCAGCCTCGCAGGAAGCATGGGGGGTTGGTAACCAAGTACGCACTGAAACAGAGTAAGGTGGAGTGATGAATGCAAGAGTGAGTTCGGAGTGTATTTGGCCCAGGCCATATACACATTCCAGTCGTGTGGAGTGGCGGAGGTACTTTACTATTTCTTGGTTCAGGCGTTCCGTCTGCCCGTTGGTCTGGGGATGGTAACCGGAGGAAAGGCTGAGGGCGACCCCCAGTCGGTCACGGAAGGCCTGACACACCCGCGAGACAAAATGGGGCCCGCGGTCAGAGGCGATGTCTTCCAGAATCCCATACAGACGGAAAACCTGCTGGAACATACGCTCAGCCAAATCTATGGCGTAAGGTATATGAGGAAGATGAACAAGACAACACATTTTTGAAAAACGGTCTACTATGACAAGGACAGTGGTGTTACCAGAGGATTCAGAGAGGTCTGTGATGAACTGAACAGCTATGTGGTTCCAGGGTCTGTGAGGGACTGGCAAAAGTTTACCGGAAGGGAGACGACGAGGGCATTTGGTTTGGGCACAGACTGGACAGGACTGGACAGGTGAGTACGCAATCCCTTACGTCGGATGTCAGTGAGGACCACCAGAACTTACGCGCTAGAAGTTCGGTGATTTGTGTAATGCCCGGATGTCCTGACCCCAATGACGTGTAACACAATTGTATCAGTTGGGGTCCAACAGCTGCTGGTACGTAACTCCTCCCAGCTGGTGTCTCAGGAGGAGCCGGGTCTGAGTTTGGGCTTCTTCTATGGCAGAGTGAAACTCCCACTGTAACGGTCCCATAATGCAAGAGGAAGGAAGAATGGGTGTAGCGTCTGAGTTACTGGTCGGAAGGTCAAACTGGCGGGAGAGAGCATCAGCTTTTACGTTTCTCTTTCCAGGGATGTACAGTGCCTTGCGAAAGTATTCGGCCCCCTTGAACTTTGCGACCTTTTGCCACATTTCAGGCTTCAAACATAAAGATATAAAACTGTATTTTTTTGTGAAGAATCAACAACAAGTGGGACACAATCATGAAGTGGAACGACATTTATTGGATAATTCAAACTTTTTTAACAAATTAAAAACTGAAAAATTGGGCGTGCAAAATTATTCAGCCCCTTTACTTTCAGTGCAGCAAACTCTCTCCAGAAGTTCAGTGAGGATCTCTGAATGATCCAATGTTGACCTAAATGACTAATGATGATAAATACAATCCACCTGTGTGTAATCAAGTCTCCGTATAAATGCACCTGCACCGTGATAGTCTCAGAGGTCCGTTAAAAGCGCAGAGAGCTTCATGAAGAACAAGGAACACACCAGGCAGGTCCGAGATGCTGTTGTGAAGAAGTCTAAAGCCAGATTTGGATACAAAAAGATTCCCCAAGCTTTAAACATCCCAAGGAGCACTGTGCAAGCGATAATATTGAAATGGAAGGAGTATCAGTCCACTGCAAATCTAACAAGACCTGGCCGTCCCTCTAAACTTTCAGCTCATACAAGGAGAAGACTGATCAGAGATGCAGCCAAGAGGCCCATGATCACTCTGGATGAACTGCAGAGATCTACAGCTGAGGTGGGAGACTCTTTCCAGTCTTCACATAAAGGTTATGATCAAAGAGCTGTTGAAGAACCTTTTGCACATACTTTGTGTGTTCCTTCAGGAAGTAAATCAGGATGTCATCAATGTAGACGAAGAGAAAGTGGTTGTTCATATCCTGGAAAACCTTGTTCATAAAGGATTGGAAGATGGATTGGAAGACGGCGGGGGCGTTCGTAAGGCCGTAGGGCATGACCAGGTATTCACCCTCATGCGGTGATAATCTTCGCCTTCCATTCTTCGTCTTCACGTATTCGGACAAGGTTATATGCACTTCGCAGGTCAAGTTTTGTGCAGATGTTGGAGCGGCCCACTTGCTCAAGGCTCGCTGTGATTAGAGGAAGAGGAAAACGGATCTGGACCATGGCGTCATTCAGGTAACGGTAATCAATACATGGACAGAGACTACAATCCTTTTTTTCCAGCGAAGAAGAAGAAGCTGGACGCAACCGGGGAAGGACGAATTAAACTATTTCCGTGTGCTTCTTCAATTGTAGTTCTCGATTGTCTCATTTTCCAGGATAGATAGGGGGTAAACACAGCCCTTCTTCTTCGGGTCCCCAGGACCAGGATTGAGAACCACTGCTCTAGGGAGATGGGGCATATTGAACATGATCCAGGTCTCTAGAGAGATGATGCACATTGAACATTACCCAGGTCTCTAGGGAGAGGGGGCATATTGAACATGATCCAGGTCTCTAGGGAGAGGGGGCATATTGAACATGATCCAGGTCTTTGAGGAAGCAAATTGAACACGACCCAGATCTCTAGAGAAAGGGAGCATATTGAAAATGAGCCAGGTCTCCAGAGAGAGGACGCACATTAAATAATAATAATAATAATATATGCCATTTAGCAGACGCTTTTATCCAAAGCGACTTACATTCTACGTATGGGTGGTCCCGGGGATCGAACCCACTACCCTGGCGTTACAAGCGCCATGCTCTACCAACTGAGCTACAGAAGGACCATTAAACATGATCCAGGTGTCTAGAGAGAGGAGGTATACTGAACATTGCCCAGGTCTTCTCTAGAGAGAGAACGCATATTAAACATTATCTAGGTATTCTCTAGAGGGAGGAGGCATATTGAACATGACCCAGGTCTCTAGGGAGAGGGGGCATATTCAACATTATCTAGGTATTCTCTAGAGGGAGGAGGCGTATTGAACATTATGTAGATATTCTCTAGAGGGAGGAGGCATATTGAACATTATGTAGATATTCTCTAGAGGGAGGAGGCATATTGAACATGACCCAGGTCTCTAGGGAGAGGGGGCATATTCAACATTATCTAGGTGTTCTCTAGAGGGAGGGGGCATATTGAACATTACCCAGGTCTCTAGGGAGAGGAGGCATATTTAACATGATCCAGGTCTCCAGAGAGAGGGGACATATTGAACATTACCCAGGTCTCTAGAGAGAGAGGGGACATATTGAACATTACCCAGGTCTCTAGGGAGAGGAGGCATATTGAACATTACCCAGGTCTCTAGGGAGAGGGGGCATATTGAACATGATCCAGGTCTCTAGAGAAAGGGGGAATTTGAGAGGATCCTGACTGGATGCCACTGTAGCTACCCCCAATGCAGTCTGGAAAGGATTAATGTTTCTTTAGACAGTGTAACCAGTTACTAGGTGAGTCAGAAGACATCAGTGCTCCAGTGGAAGGAAATTAAGTGTAATGACAGGGAAGGAGAAGATGATGGTGTGAGCCCGAATGGGACTGCTTGTTCTAACATTGTAACACGAGGTAAATCCTGGGGGAACAGCATATCTTTTCCATTTAATAAAATGTCTGATTTAAACAATAGTCTTCAAATTTTACTCTATTACTGTAATCCCACAGTAAGCTTTGCTCTAACCCTAACCCTAAACCGAACCATAACCATAGCAAAGCAACAGAGTTTAACACTAAACCTAACCATAGCATAGCAACTGAGTTTAACCCTAAACCTAACCATGGCATAGCAACAGAGTTTAACCCTAAACCTAACCATAGCATAGCAACAGAGTTTAACACTAAAACTAACCATAGCATAGCAAACAGAGTTGAACCCTAAACCTAACCATAGCATAGCAACAGAGTTTAACACTAAACATAACCATAGCATAGCAACAGAGTTGAACCCTAAACCTAACCAGAGCATAGCAACAGAGTTTAACACTAAACCTAACCATAGCATAGCAACAGAGTTGAACCCTAAACATAACCAGAGCATAGCAACAGAGTTTAACCCTAAACCTAACAATAGCATAGCGAGAGATTGGAATACAGATGAATTTGTTTTATTAATAGTTTGACTCTTGTGCGTCTGGACGTCATCTATAGGATACAAAGAAAATACAGTTTGAAACGCTGGATTATTGACATATTGAGTTAGTCCACTCTAATCTCCAATGGAACACAGAGCATGTTGAGTTAGTCCACTCTAATATCCAATGGAACACAGAGCATGTTGAGTTAGTCCACTCTAATCTCCACTGGAACACAGAGCATGTTGAGTTAGTCCACTCTAATCTCCAATGGAACACAGAGCATGTTGAGTTAGTCCACTCTAATCTCCAATGGAACACAGAGCATGTTGAGTTAGTCCACTTTAATCTCCAATGGAACACAGAGCATGTTGAGTTAGTCCACTCTAATCTCCAATGGAACACAGAGCATGTTGAGTTAGTCCACTCTAATCTCCAATGGAACACAGAGCATGTTGAGTTAGTCCACTCTAATCTCCAATGGAACACAGAGCATGTTGAGTTAGTCCACTCTAATCTCCAATGGAACACAAAGCATATTGAGTTAGTCCACTCTAATGTCCACTGGAACACAAAGCATGTTGAGTTAGTCCACTCTAATCTCCACTGGAACAAATAGCATATTGAGTTAGTCCACTTTAATCTCCAATGGAACACAGAGCATATTGAGCTAGCTGTGCCATCAGAGACTCTGGGTTCGCACCCAGGCTCGGTCGTAACCGGCTGTGACTGGGAGGTCCGTGGGGCAACGCACAATTGGTCTAGCGTCGTCCGGGTTAGGTAGGGCTTGGCCGGTAGGGATATCCTTGTCTCATCGCGCACCAGCGACTCCTGTGGCGGGCCGGGCGCAGTGTGCGCTAACCAAGGTTGCCAGGTGCATGGTGTTTCCTCCGACACATTGGTGTGGCTGGCTTCCGGGTTGGATGCGTGTTAAGAAGCAGTGCGGCTTGGTTGGGTTGTGTATCGGAGGATGCATGACTTTCAACCTTTGTCTCTCCCAGCCCGTACAGGAGTTGTAGTGATGAGACAAGATAGTAGCTGCTAAAACAATTGGATACCATGAAATTGGGAAGAAAAAGGGGCAAAAATATGTATATAATAATAAAGGTAAAAAAATGTATATCTAATACAAATAAAGTAAGTAGACCTATTACATTAACAATACATGGTTGTATGTCTGGCCTGCCAACATTGTTCTTCTTCGACCATATAATATTTCTAAACTTGAATTTTGTTGGTGTAGCACTTGCGAGGCACAGCTGAGCATACATTTTTATTTTTCTATTTTACTGAACTGCATCCGATGGTCATGGTGCTTTCAAGACATTGGGAAATGTAAAAAAAAATCAAATCATTACATCGGAAATCTTCAGGTCGCAAAGTCAGAGCTCTAGAAAGATACCTGAGTTTACGACTTGGAATTCCAAGATGGATGACTGTTCAAAACAATTTTTTACCAGTTTGATAAAAAAACTTTTTTTTACTAGTTCTTGAACTCACTGAAGTTGGAAGTCGTAGATTTCAGCGTTCCCAGTTGTCTTGAACTCTCTGAAGTTGGAAGTCGTAGATTTCAGCGTTCCCAGTTGTCTTGAACTCACTGAAGTGGGAAGTCGTAGATTTCAGCGTTCCCAGTTGTCTTGAACTCACTGAAGTTGGAAGTCGTAGATTTCAGCGTTCCCCTGTTGTCTTGAACTCACTGAAGTTGGAAGTCGTAGATTTCAGCGTTCCCAGTTGTCTTGAACTCTCTGAAGTTGAAAGTCGTAGATTTCAGCGTTCCCAGTTGTCTTGAACTCTCTGAAGTTGGAAGTCGTAGATTTCAGCGTTCCCAGTTGTCTTGAACTCTCTGAAGTTGGAAGTCGTAGATTTCAGCGTTCCCAGTTGTCTTGAACTCTCTGAAGTTGGAAGTCGTAGATTTCAGCGTTCCCAGTTGTCTTGAACTCTCTGAAGTTGGAAGTCGTAGATTTCAGCGTTCCCAGTTGTCTTGAACTCTCTGAAGTTGGAAGTCGTAGATTTCAGCGTTCCCAGTTGTCTTGAACTCTCTGAAGTTGAAAGTCGTAGATTTCAGCGTTCCCAGTTGTCTTGAACTCTCTGAAGTTGGAAGTTGTAGATTTCCGTGTTTCCAGTTGTTTTCTACAGGGCATTAGACTCATCGGAGGGAGGGAGAAAGCAGCAGCCCCACAGTTCCTGCTCTCTCCTTCCTCCTACTCCAGTGAGATTTACCAGAGAGAGGGGACACTAATTTATGTTGTTCCTATGACCAGAAGAAGTGGAATATTCCTTGATAATAAAATACACAACGAGCTGCTATTAACAATAAAAATGCAGGGCTATCGATACACTTGCCAACTCTTTCATTGCAGCTGCAGCGCGAGTGGAAGTAGGGAGAAGAGTTTTTTATGTTTTGTAATCGTGTTGAATACAAACAGTGTTGGCAGAGCTGAATAAAAACGTAGAAATGACCTCACTCGTAAAAATAGGAGCTCTTCGTGTATTCTTTGACAGTCTCTCTCTCTGGTCATGCTTTTAAAGGTTAGGAAATCTCAAGTAGGCTAGTATGAAACTTTGCTGTGGCTGGGTTCATGGAAGCTGTAGGCACGGTGACTTCAACTATCTGATTGAGCGGCAGGGTAGTCTAGTGGTTAGAGCGCTGGACTAGTAACCGAAAGGTTGCATGTTCAAATCCCCGATTTGACAAGGTACAAATCTGTTGTTCTGCCCCTGAACAGGCAGTTAACCCACTGTCATTGAAAATAATAATTTGTTCTTAACTTACTTGCCTAGTTAAAGAAAGGTTAAAAAAAAAATTGAGCAGTGCAGTAGGCAAACTCGATTTAGCCACAGCTCTCCCTGCCTGAGTTGTCTTTCAAACAAATGGTTCAAATAGATAACACTTTGCCTACCTGGTGCCCAGGGCTTTGAAATAAGTGCCAACAGCAAATCACCAACAACAACAAAAAGAATCGCAAGCCTTTATCGTTGGCTTTTCTACAGAGATGTTGGAGGATCGACTAGAAATGGCTTAAAGATCACAGTAGACCGGTTGGTGACCACTGATATACAGTAGGTTATTCAAATATTGTGCTGTTTGGCATGCTATTGTCATTAGTTCACATCCATTTCCAATACATTATTGAAAACTAGAATGTCTTCTTGAAGATTTACCTGCATAGAAAGTGAAAGTGAAAATAATACAAAGTATTCTGACTTCAATATATGACCAGCTGAGTTATAGGACCAGCTGAGTTATAGGACCAGCTGAGATATAGAACCAGCTGAGATATAGGACCAGCTGAGTTATAGGACCAGCTGTTCCACTGGATGATATGAATGGACCAGCTGTGTTAAATGTAATGGAGATATAGGACCACCTGCCAGCTGAGTTAGGACCAGCTGAGTTATAGAACCAGCTGAGTTATATGATACGCTGAGTTATAGGACCAGCTGAGATAAAGGACCAGCTGAGTTATAGGACCAGCTGAGATATTGGACCAGCTGAGATATTGGACCAGCAGAGATATAGGACCAGCTGAGTTATAGGACCAGCTGAGTTATAGGACCAGCTGAGATATAGGACCAGCTGAGATATAGGACCAGCGGAGATATAGAACCAGCTGAGATATAGGACCAGCTGATGTCAGGATTTGGCCAGGGTTGTTCCGGTTTTTGGTCACTAGATGCCCCCATTGTGCCTTTTGACCTTTTTTTTCCCTTGATCCCCATTATTATTTGCACCTGTGCCTCGTTTCCCCTGATTGTATTTAAACCCTTTGTTTTCCTCTGTTCTTTGCTCTGTGTTTGTATGTTAGCACCCAGCCCTAGTAGTCTGAGAACTCTTGGTGATCCCGGTGGACTCTCTTGTGGAATTATGTTTTTTGTTCTTGTTTTTTTTATTTTATTGAGTATCTTTTGAGGCTTTTTGTGCTTTACCTTCCACCTTGTGGATTTACCTTTTTTTGTCTTGGAGGATTACCTTTGTTCTTGTGGAATTCCTTTTGAGGTTGTGGAGTTACATGTTTTCCTGAAGGAATTCATTTTTTACTTCATTAATTACACCGTCTCAAGTACTGCTGTGTCTGCCTCATCTTCTGGGTTCTGCCGACTATTCGTGGCTCAGTTGGTTAAGTGACTGTTTCTCACTCCGGAGACCCGGGTTCGGAACCGGGTCCTGACAGCTGAGATATAGGACCAGCTGAGATATAGAACCAGCTGAGATATAGGACCAGCTGAGATATAGGACCAGCTGAGATATAGAACCAGCTGAGATATAGGACCAGCTGAGATATAGGACCAGCTGAGATATAGGACCAGCTGAGTTATAGGACCAGCTGAGTTATAGGACCAGCTGAGTTATATGACCAGCTGAGTTATATGACCAGCTGAGTTATATGACCAGCTGAGTTATATGATACGCTGAGATATTGGACCAGCTGAGTTGTAGAACCAGCTGAGCTATAGGACCAGCTGAGATGTAGTACCAGCTGAGTTATAGGACCAGCTGAGATCAGCTGAGATATAGGACAAGCTGAGTTATATGACATGCTGAGAGATAGGACCAGCTGAGTTGTAGGACCAGCTGAGCTATATGACCAGTTGAGATATATGATACTGAGATATTGGACCAGCTAAGTTGTAGGACCAGCTGAGATATAGGAGATATTGGACCAGCTGAGTTGTAGAACCAGCTGAGCCAGCTGAGATATGAGATATAGACCAGTTGAGTTATAGGACCAGCTCAGTTACAGGACCAGCTCAGTTATAGGACCAGCTGAGATGTAGTACCAGCTGAGTTATAGGACCAGCTGAGATATAGGACCAGCTGAGATATAGGACCAGCTGAGAAATAGGACCAGCTGAGATATAGGACCAGCTGAGATATATAACCAGCTGAGTTATATGATACGCTGAGTTATAGGACCAGCTGAGATATAGAACGCTGAGTTATATGATACGCTGAGTTATAGGACCAGCTGAGATATAGGACCAGCTGAGTTATAGGATAAGCTGAGTTATAGGACAAGCTGAGTTATAGGACCAGCTGAGTTATAGAACCAGCTGAGTTATAGGACAAGCTGAGATAAAGGAGAAGCTGAGATAAAGGACCAGCTGAGTTATAGGACCAGCTGAGTTATAGGACCAGCTGAGTTATAGGACCAGCTGAGTTATAGGACCAGCTGAGATGCAGGACCGGCTGAGTTATATGACCAGCTGAGTTATATGTTATGCTGAGAGATAGGACCAGCTAAGTTGTAGGACCAGCTGAGTTATATGATACGCTGAGATATTGGACCAGCTGAGTTGTAGAACCAGCTGAGTTGTAGAACCAGCTGAGCTATAGGACCAGCTGAGTCATAGGACCACCTGAGATATAGGACCACCTGAGTTATAGGACCAGCTGAGATACAGGACCAGCTCAGTTACATGACCAGCTGAGTTATAGGAGCAGCTGAGTTATAGGACCAGCTGAGTTATAGGACCAGCTGAGTTATAGGACCAGCTGAGATATAGGACCAGCTGAGATATAGAACCAGCTGAGTTATATGATACGCTGAGATATAGGACCAGCTGTGTTGTAGGACCAGCTGAGCTATATGATACGCTGAGATAAAGGACCAGCTGAGTTATATGACCAGCTGAGTTATATGATATGCTGAGAGATAGGACCAGCTGAGTTGTAGGACCAGCTGAGCTATATGACCAGCTGAGATATATGATACACTGAGATATTGGACCAGCTAAGTTGTAGGACCAGCTGAGTTATATGATACACTGAGATATAGGACCAGCTGAGTTGTAGGACCAGCTGAGTTATATGATATGCTGAGATAGGACCAGCTGAGTTGTAGGACCAGCTGAGCTATATGACCAGCTGAGATATATGATACACTGAGATATTGGACCAGCTGAGTTGTAGAACCAGCTGAGCTATAGGACCAGATTAGTTACAGGACCACCTGAGATATAGGACCAGCTGAGATATAGGACCAGCTGAGTTATATGATACGCTGAGATATTGAACCAGCTGAGCTATAGGACCAGCTGAGATATAGGACCAGCTCAGTTACAGGACCACCTGAGATATAGGACCAGCTGAGTTATATGATACGCTGAGATATTGAACCAGCTGAGCTATAGGACCAGCTGAGATATAGGACCAGCTCAGTTACAGGACCACCTGAGATATAGGACCAGCTGAGTTATAGGACTAGCTGAGTTATGGGACCAGCTGAGTTATGGGACCAGCTGAGTTATAGGACCAGCTGAGTTATAGGACCAGCTGAGTTATAGGACCAGCTGAGTTATAGGACCAGCTGAGTTATATGATACGCTGAGTTATATGATACGCTGAGTTATATGATACCAGCTGAGTTATAGGACCAGTTGAGTTATAGGACCAGCTGAGTTATAGGACCAGCTGAGTTATATGACCATCTGAGTTATATGACCATCTGAGATATAGGACCAGCTGAGTTATAGTACCAGTTTTGTTATAGGACCAGCTGAGATATAGGACCAGCTGAGATATACTGTCACGCCTTGGTCATTGAATTTTGTGTTTTTGTTATATGTTTGGGTGGGCCAGGGTGTGACATGGGTTTATATGTTGTGTTTCTTATTTGGGTTTGTATTATTTGGGATCGCGGCTGATTAGGGGTGTTGTTAGGCTTGGCTGCCTGAGGCGATTCTCAATTAGAGTCAGGTGCTTATCGTTGTCTCTGATTGGGAACTGTATTTAGGTAGCCTGAGTTCGCTTTGTATTTTGTGGGTGTTTGTTCCTGTCTTTGTGTAGTATTCACCAGATAGGCTGTAATTAGGTTTCACGTTCCGTTTGTTGTTTTCGTATTTCAGTTATTTCATGTACCGTCATATCTTTCATTAAAGTCATGAGTAACCACCACGCTGCATTTCGGTCCGACTCTCTTCATTCAACAGACGAACGACGTTACATATACAGTATATCACAAAAGTGAGTACTCGCCTCACATTCATGTGACAACACCGAATAAATGACACTTTGCTACAATGTGAAGTAGTGAGTGTACAGATTGTATAACAGTGTAAATTTGCTGTGCCCTCAAAATAACTCAACACACAGCCATTAATGTCTAAACCGATGGCAACAAAAGTGAAAATGTCCAAATTGGGGTGAATGGAGAGCAGGTCTGTTAAATTTGGTGTCATCGCTCTCATACTCCCTCATACTGACAGGTCACTGGAAGTTCAACATGGCACCTCATGGCAAAGAACTCCCTGAGGATCTGAAAAAATAATTGTTGCTGTACATAAAGATAGCCTGGGCTATAAGAAGATTGTCAATACCCTGAAACTGAGCTGCAGCACGGTTGCCAAGACTATACAGCGGTTTAACTGGACAGGTTCCACACAGAACAGGCCTCGCCATGGTCGACCAAATAAGTTGAGTGCACTTGCTCAGCGTCATATCCAGAGGTTGTCTTGGGAAATAGACGTATGAGTGCTGCCAGCATTGCTGCAGAGGTTGAAGGGGTGGGGGGTCAGCCTGTCAGTGCTCAGACCATACGCTGTACACTGCATCAAATTGGTCTGTATGGCTGTCGTCCCAGAAGGAAGCCTCTTCTAAAGATGATGCACAAGAAAGCCCGCAAACAGTTTGCTGAAAACAAGCAGACTAAGGACATGGATTACTGGAACCATGTCCTGTGGTGTGATGAGACCAAGATAAACTTATTTGGTTCAGATGGTGTCAAGCGTGTGTGGCGGCAACCAGGTGAGGAGTACAAAGACAAGTGCGTCTTGCTTACAGTCAAGCATGGTGGTGGGAGTGTCATGGTCTGGGGCTGCATTAGTGCTGCCGGCACTGGGGAGCTACAGTTCATTGAGGGAACCATGAATGCCAACATGTACTGTGACATACTGAAGCAAAGCATGATCCCTCTCCCTATCGGAGGCTGGGCCGCAGGGCAGTATTCCAACATGATAACGACCCCAAACACACCTCCAAGACGACCACTGCCTTGCAAAGAAGCTGAGGCTAAAGGTGATGGACTGGCCAAGCATGTCTCCAGACCTAAACCCTATTGAGCATCTGTGGGGCATCCCCAAATGGAAGGTGGAGGAGTGCAAGGTCTCTAACATCCACCAGCTCCGTGATGTCGTCATGGAGGAGTGGAAGAGGACTCCAGTGGCAACCTGTGAAGCTCTGGTGAACTCCAGGCCCAAGAGGGTTAAGGCAGTGCTGGAAAGTATTGACACTTTGGGCCCAATTTGGACATTTTCACATAGGGGTGTACTCACTTTTGTTGCCAGAGGTTTAGACATTAATGGCTGTGTTGAGTTATTTTGAGGGGACAGCAAATGTACACTGTTATACAAGCTGTACACTCACTACTTTACATTGTAGCAAAGTGTCATTTCTTCAGTGTTGTCACATGAAAAGTAATACTCAAATATTTTAAAAAATGTGAGGGGTGTACTCACTTTTGTGATATAGTGTAGGTCCAGATAAGATAAAGGACCAGCTGAGTTTTAGAACCAGCTGAATTATTAGGACCAATAAGAGTTTCAGTTGACCGTTATGCAAATATACCTTTGCCACTGTCTTTACCGCATGAGCAGTCATAGGTAGATGAGTTCATATTCTTTGCTAGTTACAGAGTTATTAGCCCAGCTATAGATCATTTGTAGTCAGTAATGGGGGAGTAATTGTTTCCTACAAGAACACAACATGTGTGCATTTCTATATTTGAAAAGTGAGTCAAATAGCTTTTCTCTTAAAGGCTTGAATAAACTAAGTAGCCAATAGGCAGAGGGGAGCATAATGTGTCTTTCTCTGTAATAACGGTATGGGAATAATAATGCATTTTATTTTGTAAAGTGGTTTCTTGCATCAAATAACACAACACCATTTTCAGTCACCTCCTTGTCAAATCAAATCAAATCATTTGTATTCGTCACATGCGCCGAATACAACAGCTGTAGGTAGACCGTGAAGGAATTACGTACAAGTCCTTAACCAATAATTCAGTTCAAGAAATAGAATTTAAAAAATATTTACTAAATAAACTAAAGTAAAAAAAAAACATTTTAAAAAATAACACAAGATAACTGACATAAAAATAACGCGGCTATAAACAGGGGGTACCGGTACCGAGTCAGTATGCAGGGGTACAGGTTAGTAACGAGGCTATAAACAGGGGGTACCGGTACCGAGTCAGTGTGCAGGGGCACAGTTTAGTAACGCGGCTATAAACAGGGGGTACCGGTACTGAGTCAATGTGCGGGGGCACAGGTTAGTAACGCGGCTATAAACAGGGGGTACCGGTACCGAGTCAATGTGCGGGGGTACAGGTTAGTAACGCGGCCATAAACAGGGGGTACCGGTACCGAGTCAATGTGCGGGGGTACAGGTTAGTAACGCGGCCATAAACAGGGGGTACCGGTACCGAGTCAATGTGCGGGGGTACAGGTTAGTAACGCGGCTATAAACAGGGGGTACCGGTACCGAGTCAATGTGCAGGGGTACAGGTTAGTAACGCGGCTATAAACAGGTGGTACCGGTACCGAGTCAATGTGCAGGGGTACAGGTTAGTAACGCGGCTATAAACAGGTGGTACCGGTACCGAGTCAATGTGCAGGGGTACAGGTTAGTAACGCGGCTATAAACAGGGGGTACCGGTACCGAGTCAATGTGCAGGGGCACAGGTTAGTAACGCGGCTATAAACAGGGGGTACCGGTACCGAGTCAGTATGCAGGGGTACAGGTTAGTAACGAGGCTATAAACAGGGGGTACCGGTACCGAGTCAGTGTGCAGGGGCACAGTTTAGTAACGCGGCTATAAACAGGGGGTACCGGTACCGAGTCAATGTGCGGGGGCACAGGTTAGTAACGCGGCTATAAACAGGGGGTACCGGTACCGAGTCAATGTGCGGGGGCACAGGTTAGTAACGCGGCTATAAACAGTGGGTACCGGTACCGAGTCAATGTGCGGGGCACAGGTTAGTAACGCGGCTATATACAGGGGGTACCGGTACCGAGTCAGTGTGCAGGGGTACAGGTTAGTAACGAGGCTATAAACAGGGGGTACCGGTACCGAGTCACTGTGCAGGGGCACAGGTTAGTGCAGGGGGTACACAGGTTGCAGGGGTAAGGTTAGTAACGAGGCTATAAACAGGGGGTACCGGTACCGATAAACAGGGGGTATAAACAGGGGGTACCGAGTCAATGTGCAGGGGTACAGGTTAGTAACGTGGCTATAAACAGGGGGTACCGGTACCGAGTCAATGTGCAGGGGCACAGGTTAGTAACGCGGCTATAAACAGGGGGTACCGGTACCGAGTCAATGTGCGGGGGCACAGGTTAGTAACGCGGCTATAAACAGGGGGTACCGGTACCGAGTCAATGTGAGGGGGCACAGGTTAGTAACGCGGCTATAAACAGGGGGTACCGGTACCGAGTCAATGTGCGGGGGCACAGGTTAGTCAAGGTCATTTATGAAGTGACTAGGCATCAATAATAAACAGCGAGTAGCAGCAGTGTAAAAACAAAATGGCGGGGGTCATCAATTTAAAGCTAAGTTGGGACCAGGCCAGCTAAGTTATAGGACCAGGTGAGTTATAGGACCAGGTGAGTTATAGGACCAGGTGAGTTATAGGACCAGGTGAGTTATAGGACCAGGTGAGTTATAGGACCAGGTGAGTTATAGGACCAGCTGTTTGGCCTCCATCAAATGCGTTGGCATGCCTTGCAGACTGCCTGTTAGCACAAGGACACTTCGGGCTAGTCTGGCTGCACTGGTAGGACACTTCGGGCTAGTTTGGCTGCACTGGTAGGACACTTCGGGCTAGTCTGGCTGCACTGGTAGGTCAGGGGAAAAGAGAAAAAGAGTGCCCCTGATTTTAGAACTCTCTCAGGTATTTCCTTCAATCTATTCAGGGGGGATACGCTATATATAACTGTTTTTAGATTGATCAGGTAGTTCCTGATTGATCAGGTATCTCTTCAGGGGGGATACGCTATATATATAACTGTTTTTAGATTGATCAGGTAGTTCCTGATCGATCAGGTGTCACGCCCTGGGCATTATATTTTGTGTTTTTGGAATATGTTTGGGTAAGCCAGGGTGTGACATGGGTTTATATGTTGTGTTTTCGTATTGGGGTTTGTAGTAATTGGGATTGTGTATGATTAGGGGTGTGTCTAGTTAGGCTTGGCTGCCTGAGGCGATTCTCAATTGGAGTCAGCTGCTTATCGTTGTCTCTGATTGGGAACCGTATTTAGGCAGCCTGAGTTTGCGTTGTATTTTGTGGGTGTTTGTTCCTGTCTCTTTGTTAGTCACCAGATAGGCTGTAATTAGTTTCACTCGTTTGTTGTTGTCTTATATCAGTTATTTCATGTACCGCGATATATTTCATTAAAGTCATGAGTAACCTACACGCTGCATTTCGGTCTGACTCTCTTCATACAACAGACGAACGACGTTACATCAGGTATCTCTTCAGGGGGGATACGCTATATATATAACTGTTTTTAGATTGATCAGGTAGTTCCTGATTGATCAGGTATCTCTTCAGGGGGATACGCTATATATAACTGTTTTTAGATTGATCATGCAGTTCCTTTAATCTCTTATATACTGTACAGATCATATGTACACAAGCTGTACACTCTATACTGTAGAATACACACATTCATATGACTGTAGGATGTGAAATTATATTTCTTGTTTTCCAAAACAAAAACATCCTTCTCCTTGTCACACTGTCTGGTTGAGATACCAAACCACGGTCATTGGTCAAAGTACAGACCCCACAAGTTGACAAGCATGCAGTTTTAGTTGGCTAATCACAAGATTCGACAAACAATCTATTCTGACAGGTTTTTTTTCAGTACAACGCCAGACACATAGGCACCAGTAAGAATTCTGCTAATCTCTTAGCTTTGTGAATCTGTTTATTGATGCAGAATATCTGATGAGTCCAACATCTGGTTTTAATACACTCTTAGATTTAAAAAATATGCTGTCTAGAACAGGAAAAAGGGTCCACATAGGACCATCATTTCAAAAACCCTTTTGGTTCCAGGAAGAACCATTTCGGTTCCAAGTGGAAATCCTTTTGGGTTTTACCTGGAACCAAAAAGGGTTCTAATATAATATAATAATAATATAATAATAATATAATAATATAATATATGCCATTTAGCAGACGCTTTTATCCAAAGCGACTTACAGTCATGTGTGCATACATTCTACGTATGGGTGGTCCCGGGGATCGAACCCACTACCCTGGCGTTACAAGCGCCATGCTCTACCAACTGAGCTACAGAAGGACCATAGAAAATAACTCCCATTGAGAGAAAGACAGTCTACGTTCAAAGGTTGTGCAGATGAACCAGTAGTAAACTCACAGTTGTTTTGTGACTGTGCGCATCTAAAAAGGTGAGAAGAGTCGGACAGCCCAAAAACTATTTTGGAACCCTTTTCTTTCTAAGTGTAGATTCCTTTTTCATTCCAAAGAGCCTGTGTATACTATTTGAAAGGTCCAAACTGTCTATGTTCTCAATCAAAACTGAAGATGCGTGATTCAGCAGAACTAAATGTATCTGACCACATTTTCCGCCACTATACATTAATGTTTAGGTAATGTAGTTATTTTTGTGAATCATCTAGGTTCTGACTGATTGTATTTCACACGGTCTCCAGCTCTTTTTTCAGAGCGCCATAGTTAAATCTCCGTAGCTCATTCTTGAATCTCCATAGTTCATTCTTGGTTCTCCATAGTTCATTCCTGGTTCTCCATAGTTCATTCCTGGTTCTCCATAGTTCATTCCTGGTTCTCCATAGTTCATTCCTGGTTCTCCATAGTTCATTCTTGGTTCTCCATAGTTCATTCCTGGTTCTCCATAGTTCATTCTTGGTTCTCCATAGTTCATTCCTGGTTCTCCATAGTTCATTCTTGGTTCTCCATAGTTCATTCCTGGTTCTCCATAGTTCATTCTTGGTTCTCCATAGTTCATTCCTGGTTCTCCATAGTTCATTCTTGGTTCTCCATAGTTCATTCCTGGTTCTCCATAGTTCATTCTTGGTTCTCCATAGTTCATTCCTGGTTCTCCATAGTTCATTCTTGGTTCTCCATAGTTCATTCCTGGTTCTCCATAGTTCATTCTTGGTTCTCCATAGTTCATTCCTGGTTCTCCATAGTTCATTCCTGGTTCTCCATAGTTCATTCTTGGTTCTCCATAGTTCATTCCTGGTTCTCCATAGTTCATTCTTGGTTCTCCATAGTTCATTCCTGGATATTACTGGAATCTCACAGAAGTTCTGTTCGTGCATGATTTTTATTAAGTTGTCCCACAGTCTGTGAATAGGTAGCCTGGAATCTACTGTTCTGTTCCTGAATGTTTTATTAAGTTGTCCCACAGTCTGTGAATAGGTAGCCTGGAATCTACTGTTCTGTTCCTGAATGTTTTATTAAGTTGTCCCACAGTCTGTGAATAGGTAGCCTGGAATCTAGCTCTGTTCCTGAATGTTTTATTAAGTTGTCCCACAGTCTGTGAATAGGTAGCTTGGAATCTACTGCTCTGTTCCTGAATGTTTTATTAAGTTGTCCCACAGTCTGTGAATAGGTAGCTTGAAATCTACTGTTCTGTTCCTGAATGTTTTATTAAGTTGTCCCACAGTCTGTGAATAGGTAGCCTGGAATCTACTGCTCTGTTCCTGAATGTTTTATTAAGTTGTCCCACAGTCTGTGAATATGTAGCCTAAGCCTATCCTTTCTGCGGAATGCAAACCAGACAATATACATTTGAATTTGAAAATTGATAAATCCCTCTGAATTGAGCCAATTACGAGGACTCATGCAGAGCCTGCAGCCTGTGGCTAAATTCTCCCCAGCTGGAGAAAGGTTTGACTGGGTACTATAACTCCTGCAGGTTTGACTGGGTACTATAACTCCTGCAGGTTTGACTGGGTACTATAACTCCTGCAGGTTTGACTGGGTACTATAACTCCTGCAGGTTTGACTGGGTACTATAACTCCTGCAGGTTTGACTGGGTACTATAACTCCTGCAGGTTTGACTGGGTACTATAACTCCTGCAGGTTTGACTGGGTACTATAACTCCTGCAGGTTTGACTGGGTACTATAACTCCTGCAGGTTTGACTGGGTACTATAACTCCTGCAGGTTTGACTGGGTACTATAACTCCTGCAGGTTTGACTGGGTACTATAACTCCTGCAGGTTTGACTGGGTACTATAACTCCTGCAGGTTTGACTGGGTACTATAACTCCTGCAGGTTTGACTGGGTACTATAACTCCTGCAGGTTTGACTGGGTACTATAACTCCTGCACTCTCTGTCGCAGCCTGCCCGCATACATCACAATCAGAAAGTATTCACACATCTTGACTTTTTCCACATTTTGTTGTTTTACAAGGTGGGATTTAAAATGGATTTGTCTTAATTTGTTTGTTTTGTCAACGATCTCAGTAAAATACTCTGTAATGTCAATGTGGAAGAAAAAGAATACACTAATATATGTTGATTACATACATATTCGACCTCCTTAGAGGCATCTTTGACAGGGATTATAGCTGGCTTTCTGGGTGAGTCTCTAAGAGCTTTGCACACCTGGATTGTACAATATTTATTCATCAAGCTCTGTCAAGTTGGTCGCGTATCATTGCCAGACAGCCATTTTCAAATCTTGTCGATTTTAAGTCAAAACTGTAATTAGGCCACTCAGGAACATTAAATGTTGTCTTTGTAATGTCATCTTCGTAAGCAATTTCAGGGTATATTTTGCCTTGTGTTTTAGGTTATTGTCCCACTGAAAGGTGAATTCATCTCGCAGTGTCTGTTATAAATCAGACTGAACAAGTTTTTTGTCAAGGATTTTGCCTCTGCTTAGCTCTATTCCTTTTTTTATTAAAAAAACTCCCTCCTCCTTGCCAATGACAAGCATACCAATAACATGATGCAACCACCACCAAAATATGAAGTGTTACTCAGTGATGTGTCGTGTTGGATTTGCTCCAAACAACATGTTGTATTGAGAACAGTCAATAGTAGTTCATTGCTTTGCCACATTTTTAGCAGTTTTACTTTAGTGCCTAATTGCCAACAGGATGTATGTTTTGGAATAGTTTTATTCTGTACAAGCTTTCGTCTTTTCACTCTGTCATTTTAGGTTAGTATTGTGGAGTAACTACAATGTTGTTAATCCATCCTCAGTTTTCTCCTATCACAGCCATTTAACTCTGTAAATGTTTTAAAGTCACCATTGGCCTCATGTTGAAATCCCTGAGCGGTTTCCTTCCTCTCTGGCAACTGAGTTAGGAAGGACGCCTGCATCTTTGTAGTGACTGGGTGTAATGATTCACCATCCAAAGTGTAATTAAAACCTCTTAAGGATCCGCCCCTTTTTTTCCATTTTCATCCTAAAATGATATACCCAAATCCAACTGTCTGTAGCTCGGGCCCTGTAGCAAGGATATGCATATGCTTGGTACCATTTGAAAGGAAACACTTTGAAGTTTGTGGAAATGTGAAAGGAATGTAGGTGAATATAACACAATAGATCTGGTGAAAGATAAAGTCACCATTGGCCTCATGTTGAAATCCCTGAGCGGTTTCCTTCCTCTCTGGCAACTGAGTTAGGAAGCCTGCATCTTTGTAGTGAAAAAAAAAATGTTGAGGTTGTATTTTTGTTGTTGCCATTCATCCAAAGGGCCTTAAGTGCTCAGTTGAAGCCAGTAATACTCCTGATATCAGTACTAACTCAAGCATGTCGTTTCCCCCTTTATCTGTGGAAACAAAACATAGGCTCATCCTAAATAAGCAATTTCCCTAAAGATGTAATGGGTTTGTCTAAACACAGAGGGGCCCCCACCCCCCTTCTCTAATGGAGGATCCCAGTCCTATCCCTCTCTAATGGGGGGTTCCAATCCTATCCCTCTCTAATGGGGGGGTCCCAATCCTATCCTCTCTAATGGAGGATCCCAGTCCTATCCCTCTCTAATGGGGGATCCAATCCTATCCCTCTCTAATGGAAGATCCCAATCCTATCCCTCTCTAATGGGGGGTCCCAATCCTATCCCTCTCTAATGGAGGATCCCAGTCCTATCCCTCTCTAATGGGGGGTTCCAATCCTATCCCTCTCTAATGGAAGATCCCAATCCTATCCCTCTCTAATGGAGGATCCCAATCCTATCCCTCTCTAATGGGGGGTTCCAATCCTATCCCTCTCTAATGGAGGGTCCCAATCCTATCCCTCTCTAATGGGGGGTCCCAATCCTATCCCTCTCTAATGGGGGGTCCCAATCCCATTCATCTCTAATGGAGGGTCCCAATCCTATCCCTCTCTAATGGGGGGTCCCAATCCCATTCCTCTCTAATGGAGGGTCCCAATCCCATTCCTCTCTAATGGGGGGTCCCAATCCCATTCCTCTCTAATGGAGGGTCCCAATCCCATTCCTCTCTAATGGAGGGTCCCAATCCCATTCCTCTCTAATGGAGGGTCCCAATCTTATCCTCTCTAATGGAGGGTCCCAATCCCATTCATCTCTAATGGGGGGTCCCAATCAGTGGGTCCATTACATATATTTACATTAGGACCCAAATAAATAACATGGCCTCTTTTTTTCCTTGTTCACCCCCTCCCCTCCCCCTCCTTTTTGTTTGATGTGGCCAATGAATTGCTTGTCGGTAACTGCTCCTGTTTAGCCGATTGGTCCGTCTGAGGAGGAAGCTAGTTATTGGGTTGACGTTGTATGTATGTTTCCTGGAGTCAAAGGTCAGGGTCAGCACCTCTGTTCTGCATTTTTGTTTTGTTTAACCTACCATACAATACTAAGAACATTGAAAGGTGTCTTTTTTGGGCTTGTTGGAATAGGCTCAGTCAAGGACGTCTCGGGTCTGACTTTGGTTTCCTCAATGAAAAGCGTGTTTCTTTAATCGTTCAAATTACAACAGCCGAGCAGAATTATGCTTCGCAAACTGGGAAACAGCCCATTCATAGGTGGCTCATTTCCCCTGCCGTCAAGTAGATACAGAGTATATGACTCACCACAAATACAACCTGTAGCTACAGATTGATCCAGTGCATCAAATCCCTTAAGATCTGGAAAGCCTCACAAAAATCTTCATAATGGTGATATTTACTTGCGTCCATCATAGAGCTCATAGCATCCAATAAGTGAAAACGTTAAAAAATGAAAAATGTTTCATTCAGCTAAGTCGATTAATTGAAGGTGTGGTAAAAGGAGATTGTACTGGAATGTTCCACTAAAAGTGATCGATTCTTGACTACGAATGCATTGGGCTCCCGAGTGGCACAGTGGTCTAAGGCACTGTATCTCAGTGCTAGAGGTGTCACTACAGACACCCTGGTTTGAATCCAGGCTGTATCACAACTGGCTGTGATTGGGAGTCCCATATTGCGGCGCACAATTGGCCGGTGTAGGCCGTTATTGTAAATAAGAATTTGTTCTTAACCGACTTGCCTAGTTAAATGAGAAACTGTATTACTCATGTGTTGGGATCACACACATGTGACCACTGTTGACCACCACAGCATTATATTCATGGTATTTTGTATTGAATGTATTGATATGCCTGTTTGATTCCAGACAATGTGGTTGATTCATAATGTATTGAAAATGCCTGTTTGATTCCAGACAATGTGGTTGATTCATAATGTATTGAAAATGCCTGTTTGATTCCAGACAATGTGGTTGATTCATAATGTATTGAAAATGCCTGTTTGATTCCAGACAATGTGGTTGATTCATAATGTATTGAAAATGCCTGTTTGATTCCAGACAACGTGGTTGATTCATAATGTATCGATATGCCTATTTTGATTCCAGTCAATGTGGTTGATTCATAATGTATTGATATGCCTATTTGATTCCAGACAATGTGGTTGATTTATAATGTATTGAAAATGCCTGTTTGATTCCAGACAATGTGGTTGATTCATAATGTATTGAAAATGCCTATTTTGATTCCAGACAATGTGGTTGATTCATAATGTATTGAAAATGCCTGTTTGATTCCACTCAATGTGGTTGATTCATAAGGATCGAACAGGTGAGTCCATTGAGTGTTCTGTCTTGCTCTCACTTGTAAATGTTTCTATTGGCGAGTTCATTTATTGTTACACAAAATATTTATTTGCATTACCAAAGCATAGTGACACAAAAAAAACATTATTGTAAGTTTAAAATTTGCCATTTAATTGAAGATACTGGAAAAGTATAGCATTAGCAATATAATTGCCAGTGATTGTTGTTCTGGAAATGGCTCATTGGTTAATTGGCAACTCTTTTCATTGAGAGTGTAGGGACTGACAGTGAGAGCAGACCACTACCTCCATCGGTCTCACGTAGTCATGCCCCCTGCAATTACAGGTCCAATCCTAAGCGTCACATGTGCATCTGAAACCATTGCAGAGCCGAGTCAATGGGGACATTGTGTCTGGCTGAGCAGACAGAGTGGAGTCCCAACCTTGGTTCCTTCTGAGAGGAATCCCAACCGGACAAACTAAATGTACAGGAAGTAGCATGTATTCTGCTTCCTGGTTCAAGGGCTAATTCCTGTCTCTGACTATTTGACCTTTGACCTAGTTGGTGTGTAATGGGATACCCCTGGATCGTCATCTTAACGTGTTAAGTCCAAGTGAAGAGGTAAACAGTCTGGGACAATGAGATACACACATACGTTGGTCCAATTACAGTGTTATGACTACTAGTAAATGTTTTGCCTGTGACTCTCACTGAAGGCATATATTTTTGAGAGGCAAGTGGTTCAGGATGTAGTGCATTAGACATAAGACATGTTTTATTTTTTGGGGGGGGGGATATATTCCATCCATAAAATTGTTGTTTTTGAAATGGATCAAAAGCCATGATTGATTTCCGATGTAATTTTAGGTGATAAAGAATTAAGATTAAATAAGAGAACACCCCATTTAGTATTGACAGCAAGGCAATTGTGTTTTGTAATGACATTCCCTTTTTTTAATGAAATTTTTAAAAGCACGTAAAATGAATTACTTTTCATTTTATTTTTTTGCTGACGATGCAAGCCTTCATTCAAATGTGTAGTTGAATAAATTACATGTTTTAGGGCACAATCTGTTGCTGTGTGTTCAATAGTTGATGAATATGTTGAGACCAACCCACTCTATTCTTCTAATAAAGTGAATAGGCAGTCTGTTCATAAATCATTTATATTAAACTTTGTTGGCGCATGTGATCTGGCATCGAGCCCACTCAGGAACAGGTGTTTTTTAATAACTGTGAACTTCCTGGGTAGTCAAGGAGCTATATTACCCTACAACTCTCTGACCACATGACCAAGGGACAACTTGTACCTGCCAAACGATGGAAAAGTATTGGTTAACAAGGGTGTGTAAGTCTGAAACAACGCAGGTACTGTATACTGATGGAGTATGGGCTGTCAGCGTTCTCTCTCTCTCTCTCTCTCGCTTTGTCTCTCTCTCTCTCTTTGTCTCTCCCTCTCTCTTTGTCTCTCCCTCTCTTTGTCTCTCTCTTTGTCTCTCTCTTTGTCTCTCTCTTTGTCTCTCTCTTTGTCTCTCTCTTTGTCTCTCCCTCTCTCTTTGTCTCTCCCTCTCTCTTTGTCTCTCTCTCTTTGTCTCTCTCTCTCTTTGTCTCTCTCTCTCTCTTTGTCTCTCCCTCTCTCTTTGTCTCTCTCTTTGTCTCTCTCTCTCTCTCTCTTTGTCTCTCTCTTTGTCTCTCTCTTTGTCTCTCTCTTTGTCTCTCCCTCTCTCTTTGTCTCTCCCTCTCTCTTTGTCTCTCTCTCTCTTTGTCTCTCTCTCTCTCTTTGTCTCTCCCTCTCTCTTTGTCTCTCTCTTTGTCTCTCTCTCTCTCTTTGTCTCTCCCTCTCTCTTTGTCTCTCTCTCTTTGTCTCTCTCTTTGTCTCTCTCTCTCTTTGTCTCTCTCTCTCTTTCTCTCTCTGTGTTATGAGTCTGGTTACTATACTTGGACAGTCAAGACTGGCTGGGACTTTGCCTGGAGTGTTTCCTGTGCTAGTCAAGGATAACAACGTAGCATTGACTTGGGAGCGCACACAAACACACCAGGACACCAGCAAACCATTTCTTTTAGAGAGCCTAACCAGAGGAGGTCCATGCTATCTATCATAACGGACTGAAATCGGTCACACAGGAAATCCAAAAATAAACCATTTAAAAGAACATGTGAGGTTTAGCATGCTTGGCCATACCCTTTGTCGATGCAATTTTTCAAGAAGCCATCCGAAAATGGGCAGTGGTGATGTCAGCGACTGAAAGAACCCTTTATCCTATTACCTGTCAATCAGAGAGCTAGGATTAAATTACCCAGGGTACCTCTGGTGTCCAATTACCCACATCGCAAGGCGAGGTGTCAAAATATTGATTCAATTAATGTTTCCACTCCAAATAATGACACTTGCTGAAGACTTATGACCACCTAGATAAAGGCTGAACTAATCAAGTGTGGCAATGATGAACAGGGTGACATTTGGGACTCGTACCAAAGCCTTGTGGCGGAACTCTCAGAGCACTCGACACACACAACGGAGATCCTAAGAGAGCAGTGATGTGATCCGTCTCATCCTATTGATCTACTTCAATTTCACTTGGCCTTTTTAGCTAAGGGTGCATCTGAGCGGCCTTTTAACTAAGGGTGCCACGGAGCTGCCTTTTTAACTAAGGGTGCCTCTGAGCTGCCTTTTAGCTAAGGGGGCCTCTGAGCGGCCTTTTAACTAAGGGTGCCTCTGAGCTGCCTTTTAGCTAAGGGGGCCTCTGAGCGGCCTTTTTAACTAAGGGTGCCTCTGAGCGGCCTTTTTAGCTAAGGGGGCCTCTGAGCGGCCTTTTAACTAAGGGGGCCTCTGAGCGGCCTTTTAACTAAGGGGGCCTCTGAGCGGCCTTTTAACTAACGGTGCCTCTGAGCGGCTTTTAACTGAGGGTGCCTCTGAGCGGCTTTTAACTGAGGGTGCCACGGAGCTGCCTTTTAAATAAGGGTGCCACTGAGCTGCCTTTTAAATAAGGGTGCCACTGAGCTGCCTTTTAGCTAAGGGTGCCACGGAGCTGCCTTTTAGCTAAGGGTGCCACGGAGCTGCCTTTTAGCTAAGGGTGCCACGGAGCTGCCTTTTAGCTAAGGGTGCCACGGAGCTGCCTTTTAGCTAAGGGTGCCACGGAGCTGCCTTTTAGCTAAGGGTGCCACGGAGCTGCCTTTTAGCTAAGGGTGCCACGGAGCTGCCTTTTAACTAAGGGTGCCTCTGAGCGGCCTTTTAACTGAGGGTGCCACGGAGCTGCCTTTTAGCTAAGGGGACCTCTGAGCGGCCTTTTAGCTAAGGGGACCTCTGAGCTGCCTTTTAAATAAGGGTGCCACTGAGCTGCCTTTTAGCTAAGGGTGCCTCTGAGCTGCCTTTTAAATAAGGGTGCCACTGAGCTGCCTTTTAAATAAGGGTGCCACTGAGCTGCCTTTTAGCTAAGGGAGCCACTGAGCTGCCTTTTAGCTAAGCGTGCCTCTGAGCTGCCTTTTAACTAAGGGGACCTCTGAGCTGCCTTTTTAACTCAGGGTGCCACTGAGCTGCCTTTTAACTAAGGGGGCCACTGAGCTGCCTTTTAACTAAGGGGGCCACTGAGCTGCCTTTTAACTAAGGGGACCTCTGAGCTGCCATTTTAACTCAGGGTGCCACTGAGCTGCCTTTTAGCTAAGGGTGCCTCTGAGCTGCCATTTTAACTCAGGGTGCCACTGAGCTGCCTTTTAGCTAAGGGGGCCACTGAGCTGCCTTTTTAACTGAGGGTGCCACCAGTGATCTCCTGGTTCTGAGGTAATGAGTGTTGACCAATCAGGGCTACTTGGGATTGTACGAATAGAAAAAAAACGTCTCAACTCAATTCACCTTAAAACACTTTAGTTGGATTCTTTCTCTTCACAAATGGCTATGTGATAACTGCAGCTCAATGGCTGTAACTGTTGTTGACACTTTCAATACCTTTTGGAAACACAACACATTTTAATAAGGAGGATGGGGATCCACCCAGAATCATTTGGGTTCCTGGATCCTTTCACAGCATTATAAGGCTGCGTTGAGCCAGTGTCTTATCAATGACCCAAGCCCAGATCAGGTAAAATCCTCTACCATTGTGTCACTGAGTTGTCATAATGCTTCAGCAAATGTACATTATCCGAGGGGCGTTGTAAGACACAATGTATGTAACCTAGTTTATGTCCCTCTAACTGACCTGAATGCCTCTGCGTAAGCTACAGCTATTGTATGCAGTAATCATGTGTCTATGAACCAGAGTTATACTGTTAGCACTGAGGCGGTTTGCCCTAGAAAGAAAGAAGTCCACTGTGTGCAGCTCACTCTGCACTAACAAAAATAACATGAGAATATCTACTTTTACTAAGCTTCATAGTAAAACAATGAAAACAGATGGCATTCATATTCTGACATATCTCTGAAACACACTTAGAGAATACCTTTGATACAGTGGTAGCAATACATGGCTATAACATCTACCGAAAAGACAGAAATGCCAATGGGGGTGGTGTTGCGGTCTTTATAAAGGACCACATTCCTGTCAAGATTAGAGAAGATCTAATGTTAAATACTGTTGAAGTAATATGGCTACAGGTTCATCTGACTCACCTAAAGCCCATTCTGGTGGGAAGCTACAATAGACAATAGACTAAAAGTCAGTATCTGGATAACATGTGTGAAATGCCTGATAACGTACAGTGGTTGCTCAACTTAAAGTTTTGAGATTATGCTGTGGGATTTAGCGGTAATTTGTGATTTAGTACGGTCACTGCATCACTGATTATGCTTTTGGGTTCGAAGGCGCTAATGTGTCTCTAACTGACAATATTTTTTTATATATTTTTTTATTTTACCTTTATTTAACCAGGCAAGTCAGTTAAGAACACATTCTTATTTTCAAACGACGGCCTGGGAACAGTGGGTTAACTGCCTGTTAAGGGGCAGAATGACAGATTTGTACCTTGTCAGCTCGGGGGTTTGAACTCGCAACCTTCCGGTTACTAGTCCAACGCTCGAAAAACTAGGCTACGCTGCCGCCCCAAAATAAACCAAATAGAAACTGATAATTGTGCACAACTTCAAAATTGAATTTCAATTAACTGAATGATGAGGATGAAGAAGGTGATATAATTTAGAACAAACGCGCACTACGGGAAAAATACACTTGTCAGAAAATGTCTTAGTAAAACAGCTGGTAAAAAAGTAAGGTTTTTGTTCTAAGAGAAACCAAAAGTACCTGGATGGATATACATTATTATAGTCTCTAAAAGGACCAGGATGTACAGTATTATAGTCTCTAAAAGGACCAGGATGTACAGTATTATAGTCTCTAAAAGGACCAGGATGTACAGCATTATAGTCTCTAAAAGGACCAGGATGTACAGCATTATAGTCTCTGAAAGGACCAGGATGTACAGTATTATAGTCTCTAAAAGGACCAGGATGTACAGGATTATAGTCTCTAAAAGGACCAGGATGTACAGTATTATAGTCTCTAAAAGGACCAGGATGTACAGCATTATAGTCTCCAAAAGGACCAGGATGTACAGTATTATAGTCTCTAAAAGGACCAGGATGTACAGTATTATAGTCTCTAAAGGACCAGCATGTACAGTATTATAGTCTCTAAAAGGACCAGGATGTACAGAATTATAGTCTCTAAAAGGACCAGGATGTACAGTATTATAGTCTCTAGAAGGACCTGGATGTACAGTATTATAGTCTCTAGAAGGACCTGGATGTACAGTATTATAGTCTCTAGAAGGACCTGGATGTACAGTATTATAGTCTCTAAAAGGACCAGGATGTACAGTATTATAGTCTCTAAAGGACCAGCATGTACAGTATTATAGTCCCTAAAATGACCAGGATGTACAGTATTATAGTTTCTAAAAGGACCAGGATGTACAACATTATAGTCTCTAAAAGGACCAGGATGTACAGTATTATAGTCTCTAGAAGGACCTGGATGCCATGTACAGTATTATAGTCTCTAGAAGGTCCAGGATGTAGAGTATTATAGTCTCTAGAAGGACCAGGATGTACAGTATTAAAGTCTCTAAATGGAAAAATATTACCACTGTCTCTTGTCCGTGTCACTTTCCAGATTTGCCTTAACAAAAAATGCCTCTTACATATTAACTTAGAATCCTCCAATCTAAGTGTAATTATTACAGGAGAGTCATATAGATTGCAAAATAGTTGGAAAGAGATTTTCAATGGCGCATGGTTTATGAATTCACACCCAAATTTCCTTTCCTCATGAACAATATACTGCGCTTCACAATTATTAGGCAAATTGTATTCCTCAGGATTAATTGTATTGTTGAATAAACTCAATGCTCTCAGTCAAACCAAAATGTTATTGAACCTCAAACCTGAACGTTTAACAAAGGAAAAGTGAGTTTTGTCTTAATCCGGGGAATGTATTAGTGTGCACATGTATTTGGCAAACTAAATTCCAAAAATAATTTATCCCGACTCACTTGTTTATTCTACATTTTTAGAGTAAGTATAACAAATACGTAACACAAAATTAGAGTTAAATAACATTTTGGGCCTGTCACGCCCTAGTCGAAGTATATTGTGTTTGTCTTTATTTATTTGGCCGGGGTGTGACATGGGTTTATTGTGGTGGGTAATTCTGTAATGGTTCTCTTCTATCTCCTCCTCTGACGAAGAGGTGGAACAAGGATCGGACCAAAATTTATATAAAGAATGATAGTAAAAAGCTTTGGAGCACCTTAAATTAAATTTTGGAAAAAAAGGAAAACTCTGCTCCATCATTCATTGAATCATTGAATGGCTCATTCATTACAAAACCAAATGCTATTGCCAACTACTTTAATGAGTTTTGAAATGACAAGATTAGCTAAATTAGGCATGACATACCAGCAACAAATGCTGACCACACATCCAAGTATTTTTTACCAAATTATGAAGACAATAATTGTCATTTGGAATTCTGTAATGTGAGTGTGGAAGAGGTGAAAATAAATATTGTTGTCTATCAACAATGACAATCCAACAGGGTCTGAAAACTTGGGTGGAAAATGACTGAGGACAATATCAGATGATTTTGCCATGATTTTACCTGTTACCTTGATACAGTTGAAGAAAAAAATGGCATTTGACCAGATACAACGCTATTTTACAGTAAACAAATTGACAACAGAGGTTCAGCACACGTATAGGGAAGGACATTCAACAAGCCCAGCACTTATACAAATGACTGATGATTGGCTGAGAGAAATTGATTAAAAAAAACTATTATGGGTCTGTTTTGTTAGGCTTCAGAGCAGCTTTTGACATTATCGATCATAGTCTGCTGCTGGAAAAACGTATGTGTTATGGCTTTACACTTCCTGCTATATTGTGGATAAAGGGTTACCTGGCTAACAGAACACAGAGGGTTGTTCTTTAATGGAAGCCTCCAACATAATCCAGGTAGGATCAGTAATTCTCAGGGCAAATGTTTAGGCCCATTACTTTTTTCAAAAATGTTCCATGTAGAATCAGGAATTCCCCAGGGAAGCTGCCTATGCCCCTTACTTTTTTCAATCTTTACTAAAGACATGCCACTGGCTTTAAGGATGACATGCCACTGTCTATGTATGCGGATGACTCAACACCGTACATGTCAGCTACTGAAACACTTTTTTAATTTTAATTTTAATTTAACTAGGCGAGTCAGTTAAGAACAAACTCTTATTTACAATGACGACCTACCCCAGCCAAACACTAACCCGGACGACGCTGGGCCAATTGTGCGCAGCCCTTTGGGACTCCCAATCACAGCCAGTTATGCTACAGCCTGGAATCAAACCAAGGTCTGTAGTGACACCTCTAACACTGAGATGCAGTGCCTTTAGACCGCTGCGCTACTCGGGAGCCTAAAACTTAACAAAGAGCTGCAGTTAGATTCAGAATGGGTTGCAAGGAATAAGTTAGTCCTAAATATTTCAAAAACTAAAAGCATTGTATTTGCAACAAATCATTCACTAAACCCTAAACCTCAATTAAATATTGTAATAAATCATGTGAAAATTCAGCAACTTGAGATGACTAAACTGCTTGGAGTAACCCAGGATAATAAACTGTCATGGTCAAAACATATTGATACAACAGTAGCTAAGATGGGGAGAAGTCTGTCAGTAAAAAAGCACCGCTCTGCCTTCTTAACAACACCATCAACAAGGCAGGTACCATAGTTCCTAGTTTTGTTATACCTTTGACTTCTGTTCAGTCGTGCGGTCAGGAGCCACGAAGAGAGACTTGGGAAAATTGCAATTGGTTCAGAACAGGGCACCGCAGTTGATAGTAGAGGAAACCATTAATACATTCATCCATGAGCTAATTTTAAGAATATACATGTTATTTTCTCTTGGCTCAAAGTAGTGGAGAGAGTCTCAAAGTAGTGGAGAGAGTGACTTCATCACTACTTGTATTTGTGAGAGGTCTTGACATCTGTCTGTTTAAATGACTATCACTCAATGCATACCCCACAAGACATGCCACCAGAGGTCTCTTCACAGTCCCCAAATCCAGAACAGACTATGGGAGGCGTACAGTACAGATATGACTACATAAAACTCTATTCCACATCAAGTAACTGAT
Organism: Oncorhynchus gorbuscha; assembly: GCF_021184085.1. Taxonomy (NCBI): domain Eukaryota; kingdom Metazoa; phylum Chordata; class Actinopteri; order Salmoniformes; family Salmonidae; genus Oncorhynchus; species Oncorhynchus gorbuscha. The sequence goes on along the minus strand of NC_060174.1, from coordinate 5,638,431 downwards.
GCAGCAGTAGAATCAGATGTAAAACAACACCTTATGGAACAGCAGGGAGTGTGAAGCAACACAAACAGGCACAGACACATGTGCAAACATACACACACACACGATAACTCACGCATTAAAACACACACGTACACATTTTGTGTTGTAGGTGTGAGGTAGTGTTGTGAAATCTGTAATTAATGTTTTAAAGAAATTGTATAACTACCTAAATTGTGCTGGACCCAGAAAGAGTAGCTGCTGCCTTGGCATAATAAATACAAATACCTTAGGGCAATTATTATTAAGGCTTCAGAAGTGCTTCTAATAAAATACAGGCACAGAGAAATATTTGGACAAGAAATATAACATTTTATAATATGGTGATAAACCATATAGCACACTAACGACAGGGGGGCTCCCGAGTGGCGCAGCGGTCTAAGGCACCGCATCCCAGTGGTAGAGGTGTCACTACAGACACTGGTTCGATTGCAGGCTGTAACACAACCGGCAGTGTTTGGGTGACCCATAGGGCAGTGCACAATTGGCCCAGCATCGTCCTGGTTAGGGTTTGGCCGGGCCAGGCCGTCACTGTAAATACAAAAATTGTTGGTAAGTGACTTGCCTAATGGAAAATATATGTCGTCACAATGGCGGTTTTGCATAGATTTGTATCTTACCCACTCCATCCTCATATTAACACTATGTTGTTAAACTTTGGGTAGCCACGTCAAAGAAATATCACCAGCTGTTTTGGATACTTGTGAGAATTCTTCTAATTGTAATTTTGGACACTGTGAGAAGAACCATTTGACTTCTAGTGTGTGTGTGTGTGTGTGTGTTGCTTTAATATACCCACTAGCAGCTTCTCTGAATTGATAGCGCTACCAACTGAAGTGGCGTGGTCAAGTGGTCTATAGGAGGATTAAGTTACGACTCTTTTCCACCAATCGCTCCAGAATATTTCCAAATTAATCATGAGATGCACATCTGTGGGAGGTAGGGGTGCTGAGGGTGCAGCTCCTGATACAATTAAAAAATATATATACACAGTATATATATATATATATATATATATACACACAGTATATATATATATATATATATATATATATATATATATATATATATATATATATACACAGTATATATATATATATATACACAGTATATATATATATATATATATATATACACAGTATATATATATATATATACACAGTATATATATATATATATATATATATATATATATATATATATATATATATATATATATATACAGTATATATATATATATATATATATATACACAGTATATATATATATATATATATACACAGTATATATATATATATATATATATATATATATATATATATATATTTATTTACACAGTACCAGTCAATTGTTTGGACACACCTACTCATTCAAGGGTTTTTTCTTCATTTTTTCAAACTATTTTCTACATGGTAAAATAAAAAATAAAATAAAAATCCAAATAAATAAATAAAACATATATATACATTATTTGAAATGAAATTAAATATCGTAGATTTGATGTCTTCGCTATTATTCTACTGTGTAGAAAATAGTAAAAAATAAATGAAGACCCTGGAATGAGTAGGTATGACTACTGTATATAAAATACATCCACCAAATTATTACACTAGGCCTTTATCACCCAGAAATATCCTCCCACAACCATGACTAAAAACGGTATTTTGTATAAAGTCTAGGGAATGGCCTCCTGTGTCTGAAATGGGCTTACAACAACCATCTTGTATTAAAGGTACAACATGGCTCTTTGAGAAACATTCCTGCATTAAATAACAACGAAACTACAAAGTTGGACACCTTGTTACTGCCTTACAAGTTCCTCAGAGACTAGAACAGTGGTTTTCTGGGGGGGTGGGGGAAACAAAGTGTAAATAACAGGTCTGTCTCTATCTCTATCTTACGGCCAGTCAAGCGCAGTGACATGGTTTAACGAAACCTGCAACACATTTAAACATTTACTGGTAGAGAAGGGAGAAAAAAAAATACTTCTGAAACATTTCATGCCAGAACTGTTTCGCGGCGCCAGGGGGACGAAATTGGTTTACAAGTTGATGCATTAGGAAAAACACTGATGAAAACATGATTAAAAGCACAGGGCTATCCCAGGGTGCCAGCGAGACCACATATTAATCACGAGCACACAGACAGGTAATAGGGGCTGTGGACAGCAGGTCACAGACAAATAATCGGCACATTTTCCTTGAAAGGAGACGATAGCTAATTCGCACCAGACCGACCGCAAAGTTAGATAGCAACGCTTGTTTATGAAAAGGGACAAGGGGTATTACCTCAGTATTTTATGGCAGTTTGGGGACAGCTCCATTGATATTTTAAAGTGTTGCTGTGTTAAAGTGAACGGGCCAAGAAGTGTCTAGCTGGCTCTGTCCAGTCTTGCTCCGTCCAAGCCTCCGAGCAGGTGTGTGTGTGTGTGTGTGTGTGTGTGTGTGTGTGTGTGTGTGTGTGTGTGTGTGTGTGTGTGTGTGTGTGTGTGTGTGTGTGTGTGTGTGTGTGTGTGTGTGTGTGTGTGTGTCTGTGTGTCTGTGTGTGTGTGTGTGTGTGTGTGTGTGTGTGTGTGTGTGTGTGTGTGTGTGTGTGTGTGTGTGTGTGTGTGTGTGTGTGTGTGTGTGTGTGTGTGTGTGTGTGTGTGTGTGTGTGTGTGTGTGTGTGTGTGCTTCTATGTATTACTTGGACTTTTGTTGAAATCTGTATATGGTTAAGTTGGTTGGGTCAGGTATTTAGCATTTAGCAAAGAGTAAATAACAACAATCCTGCTACGTCCAAAACATTTACCACAGTCTAACAGATATCTGACCAGGACACATTTACCACAGTATAACAGATATCTGACCAGGACACATTTACCACAGTCTAACAGATATCTGACTAGGACACATTTACCACAGTATAACAGATATCTGACCAGGACACATTTACCACAGTCTAACAGATATCTGACTAGGACACATTTACCACAGTCTAACAGATATCTGACTAGGACACATTTACCACAGTCTAACAGATATCTGACTAGGACACATTTACCACAGTCTAACAGATATCTGACCAGGACACATTTACCACAGTCTAACAGATATCTGACCAGGACACATTTACCACAGTCTAACAGATATCTGACCAGGACACATTTACTGCTATTTAACAGATATCTGGCTAGGAAACACTTCAAACTTTCAGACTAGGGAAAAGGAGTCTTGCCATTTGAGAACACATCATTCAGCTTTTGTGCCATTTCTCAAGCTACATGAGTTTCTTTTTAATAATCTTGGAATTACAACAACAAAAATGTAAATGATAGGCAGTTGTTTCTTTACCGGGTATGTATTCCGTTGGCTGACATGAGCAGAAAATTACTGCAACGGCCATACAAGTATTTACTCTACATACCCCAATTAAGCCTGTCGAGGTTAAAAACGTTTAGTCCTTCTAACAAATTGCTGCTCTTGTGGTAAGCTGGCTGGCAGAGAATCTATTGCTAAAACTTTAACTGTGCACACCTGTGTCTGAGAAAGGGTCTGCTTGACTGGATCACTGCTGCGTCTATGCGCTATTATCGACCTTTGTCTAATGCAGAAAACAAACTGTAGTCTTTTTTTACAATTTTTAAAATATTGGTACACAACCAGTCAAAGGTTTTAGAACAAAAGCTTTATTTTTAGTATTTTCTACATTGTATAATAATAGTGAAGACATCAAAACGATGAAATAACACATATGGAATCATGTAGTAACCAAAAAAAGTGTTAAATAAATCTAAATATATTTAAGATTCTTCAAAGTAGCCACCCTTTGCCTTTATGACAGCTTTGCACACTCTTGGCATTCTCTCAACCAGCTTCATCTGGAATGCTTTTCCCACAGTCTTGAAGGAGTTCCCACATATGCTGAGCACTTGTTGACTGCTTTTTCTTCACTCTTACGGTCCAACCCATCTCTGTCACGGCCACCGTCGTGGAAATGACCGGACCAAGGTACAGCGTGGTGAGCGTACATGTTCCTTTATTTATGTAAATGTCGCCATCAAAATAAGAAACAAAGAAATGACCGTGAAGCTGACTAGGGCTATACAGGCCACTAACAAAGTGAACTACCCACAAAATACAAAGGAAAAAAGACTGCCTAAATATGATTCCCCATCAGAGACAACGGTAGACAGCTGTCCCTGATTGAGAACCAAACATAGAAACAGAAAACATAGAAATAAAGTGACTGGAATGCCCACACTAGTCACACCCTGGCCTACCCAAAATAGAGAATAAATCGTCTCTATGGCCAGGGCGTGACAATCTCAAACCATCTCAACTGGGTTGAGGTCAGGTGATTGTGGAGGCCAGGTCATCTGATGCAGCACTCCATCACTCTTCTTCTTGGTCAGATAGCCCTTACACAGCCTGGAGGTGTGTTGGGTCATTGTCCTGTTGAAAACAAACGATGCAAACCAGATACTTGTATGAGTCGGTATTCTAAAGCGTTTTACCGGTAGTGTAGTCCCGACACAAATCTGAGGTTGGTACCCAAGAGTTTGAGAGTTTGACTTGTGTAAATATTTTCAACAAGTAAAACAAAAACGTGTATCACATCGACTGGTTTGATATGTTCACCTCTGAAGGTAAATCATGTACTTACATTCAGTAATCTGGCTCTGATTTGTCATCCTGAGGGTCCCAGAGATAAAAATGTAGCATAGTTTTGTTTGATAAAATCTATTTTTATGTTCAAATGTAGGAACTGGGTTTTACAGTTTGACCCCACTGTTGTCTCTGGCTCCACACCCAAACCTGCCCAGCCATCTAGATGTGTGAAAGTTAGTGTATAAACTCTGTATGATCCATCATGTAGGACATTCCTGGGAGTGTGTAAACTTAAATGTTTTTTTAGCATATCATTTTTGTATGTTCTCTAACGTGTTATAATCTCCTACATTATTTTCACATTTCCACAACACTCGTAAGTGTTTCCTTTCAAAAGGTATCAAGAATATTCATATCCTTGCTTCAGGTCCTGAGCTATAGGCAGTTAGATTTGGGTCCTGAGCTATAGGCAGTTAGATTTGGGTCCTGAGCTATAGGCAGTTAGATTTGGATCCTGAGCTATAGGCAGTTCGATTTGGGTCCTGAGCTATAGGCAGTTAGATTTGTGTCCTGAGCTATAGGCAGTTAGATTTGGGTCCTGAGCTATAGGCAGTTAGATTTGGGTCCTGTGTCATGTTTTGTCTTATAGTGTCTTGTCATTTTGCTTTTCCTTCTGTTCGTTTTCCCCCTGCTGGTCTTTTTAGGTTCGTTCCCCTTTTTCTCTCTCCCTCCCTCTCTCTCTTCTCTCTATCGTTCCGTTCCTGCTCCCAGCTGTTCCTATTCCCCTAATCAATCATTTAGTCTTCCCACACCTGTTCCCTATCTTTTCCCCTGATTAGAGTCCCTATTTCTCCCCTTGTTTTCCGTTTCTGTCCTGTCGGATCCTTGTATACTGTTCACCGTGCTGTGTCTTTGTATCGCCCTGTCGTGTCGTGTTTCCCTCAGATGCTGCGTGGTGAGCAGGTGTCTGAGTCTGCTACGGTCAAGTGCCTTCCCGAGGCAACCTGCAGTTCATTATCGAGTCTCCAGTCAGTTCTCGTGATTACGAGTGAAATTGTTTCTTATGCTTTATTTACCACTCCGATTTGTCTAGGAGTATTGCTATTTCCTTAAACTGGATTAAAGACTCTGTTTTCGCCAAGTCGCTTTTGGGTCCTCATTCACCTGCATAACATCCTAAGCTATAGGCACTTAGATTTGGGTCCTGAGCTATAGGCAGTTAGATTTGGGTCCTGAGCTATAGGCAGTTAGATTTGGGTCCTGAGCTATAGGCAGTTAGATTTGGGTCCTGAGCTACAGGCAGTTAGATTTGGGTCCTGAGCTATAGGCAGTTAGATTTGTGTCCTGAGCTATAGGCAGTTAGATTTGGGTCCTGAGCTATAGGCAGTTAGATTTGGGTCCTGAGCTATAGGCAGTTAGATTTGGGTCCTGAGCTATAGGCAGTTAGATTTGGGTCCTGAGCTACAGGCAGTTAGATTTGGGTCCTGAGCTATAGGCAGTTAGATTTGGGTCCTGAGCTATAGGCAGTTAGATTTGGGTCCTGAGCTATAGGCAGTTAGATTTGAGTCCTGAGCTATAGGCAGTTAGATTTGGGTCCTGAGCTATAGGCAGCTAGATTTGGGTCCTGAGCTATAGGCAGTTAGATTTGGGTCCTGAGCTATAGGCAGTTAGATTTGGGTAAGCTATAGGCAGTTAGATTTGAGTCCTGAGCTATAGGCAGTTAGATTTGGGTCCTGAGCTATAGGCAGCTAGATTTGGGTCCTGAGCTATAGGCAGTTAGATTTGGGTCCTGAGCTATAGGCAGTTAGATTTGGGTCCTGAGCTACAGGCAGTTAGATTTGGGTATGGGTATCAATTTAGGCGAAAATGTAAAAAAAAAAAAAGGTTTTCGATCTTTAAGAGGAACCAATCATCATCCAGGATTAGACCCACCCGTTGTATAATTATGATCACTCTCCTCACAGTGAGCTCATGCCTGAGTAACCAAAGTGAGGGGCTATTGGGTGATGTACAGTAACCACGTTTTCATCAACAGTTTCTATGCGAGTAAAGTCACACCATATAAAATCATTACTGCTGTGATGGAAACAGTTTAGGTGAAAAAAAATAAAAATAAAGACAAATAAAAAGCAGACAAAATAGTTTGTTTGTTCGACATAGTGGGATCTTTTTGTTTCGGTGGAAATGCCTATACGATAACCATCACATCAAAGTAAACTTAGAGTCACACGATGACATAGTGTGTGGTCCTCCCACTACGACTCGGGAAACCATGCAGTCTATTAGGTTAGAGATGAAATACATTTACCTCACAGGGTGATGAAAGTGTACGGTGATGAGCTTGATGCTCCTTTCCCCAAAAATATAGAGGGTCTTAATCTGGTGACATGATGATCAATGCTGGACTGCTGTTTGACGAAATAATGTATCTATAATAATCCATAGTTATCTATAATAATCCATAGTTAACCATAGTTAGCTATAATAATCAATAGTTGTCTATAATAATCAATAGTTAACCATAGTTATCGATAGTTAGCTATAATAATCCGTAGTTAACCATAGCTTTATATAATAATCCATAGTTATCTATAATAATCCATCGTTATCCATAGTTGTCTATAATAATCAATAGTTATCTATAATAATCAATAGTTATCTATAATAGTCCATAGTTATCTATAATAATCCGTAGTTAAACATAGTTATCTATAATAATCAATAGTTATCTATAATAATCAATAGTTATCTATAATAATCCATCGTTATCCATAGTTATCTATAATAATCAATAGTTATCTATAATAATCAATAGTTATCTATAATAATCAATAGTTATCTATAATAATCAATAGTTATCTATAATAGTCCATAGTTATCTATAATAATCCGTAGTTAAACATAGTTATCTATAATAATCAATAGTTATCTATAATAATCAATAGTTATCTATAATAGTCCATAGTTATCTATAATAATCCATCGTTATCCATAGTTATCTATAATAATCAATAGTTATCTATAATAATCAATAGTTATCTATAATAGTCCATAGTTATCTATAATAATCCGTAGTTAAACATAGTTATCTATAATAATCAATAGTTATCTATAATAATCAATAGTTATCTATAATAATCAATAGTTATCTATAATAATCCGTAGTTATCCATAAAAATCCATGGTTATCTATAATAATCAATAGTTATCTATAATAATCTGTAGTTAAACATAGTTGTCTATAATAATCCGTAGTTAACCATAGTTGTCTATAATAATCCGTAGTTAACCATAGTTGTCTATAGTTATCTATAATTATCCATAGTTATCTATAGTAATCCAAAATAATCCATAGTTAACCATAGTTATCTATAGTAATCCAAAATAATCCATAGTTAACCATAGTTATCTATAGTAATCCAAAATAATCCATAGTTAACCATAGTTATCTATAGTAATCCAAAATAATCCATAGTTAACCATAGTTATCTATAGTTGTCCATAATAATCCATATTATTCCATAGTTTCCATATTATTCCATAGTTTCCATAGTTTCCATAATAGTGTTCACTATTCCACTATGTCATGGTTTCTTTTCTGCAACAAGTCATGTTGGTGGAAACACACCCCTGGTGGGGAAAATGAACATATTTTCAGAATATTTTCGCATGAAAATATGTCGCCAATTGTATGAGAACGTAGCTAGTTGACGAGTCAGAAAGTTATTTAACTTCATTGGAAGGGATGAGAAGTTGTTATGTCTGCTGATAGTAAGGAGATATGACTAATGGGACTCTTTTGAAAAGGCAGAAAATTAAATCAGCTGAATTACCATGACATCACTACAGATGTACAGTTTGTAGCAGTTATTGGAAAAACATACAGCTCCAACCAATGGGATGTGATTATAAAACCATAACTAAATTGTAATGGGATAGTTTAGTAGCTCATGGAGAAAGTATCAAGGCCATAAACTATACATTCTTACCGAGACCTGAGACCGGATAAACTGGAATGCATATTTTCTTTGTGGCTTTAATAATCGCTCAATGGCTCATAATAATCTCACTGTCTATTTGTTTGGGCATCAACTGATCCTCCCACCAAAGGTTTGTTTTGGCGAAACCGCAGGTAGAATACCATCTCTTTGAAACTATGCGTGGCAGCTTGCCAGTGCAATTATTTTCTCCCCTTATCCATCTGTAAATCCCATTTCTCCCTTCTCCCTCCACCCAGTCAAGTGTTTCTATTCCAACACCTGACAAGCCCATCGGATGTGTGCATGTATTCTTCCTGGAGAGTGATGGACAACATTCCTCTAGGTCTGTTAATTCCATCCGCAACCTATTCCCAGCAGCTACAACCATCCAAATAGGCAATCATCCACCGATGCAGTCATCCACCCAGGCAGTCATCCACCCAGGCAGTCATCCACCCAGGCAGTCATCCACCCAGGCAGTCATCCACCCAGGCAGTCATCAACCCAGGCAGTCAACTACCCAGGCAGTCATCCATCCAGGCAGTAATTCACCCAGGCGATCATCCACCCAGGCAGTCATCCACCCAGGCAGTCATCCACCCAGGCAGTCATCCACCCAGGCGATCATCCACCCAGGCAGTAATTCACCCAGGCGATCATCCACCCAGGCAGCCATCCACCCAAGCAGTCATCCACCCAGGCAGTTATCCACCCAGGCAGCCATCCACCCAGGCAGCCATCTACCCAGGCAGCCATCTACCCAGGCAGTCATCCACCCAAGCAGTCATCCACCCAAGCAGTCATCCACCCAAGCAGTCATCCACCCAAGCAGTCATCCACTCAGGCAGTCCCAGACCGACACAGCCCAGGAAAGCTCTGAAGTAGGTTTTGAGCTTCTCGGTCCACCTACTTCCACATTTGCCTCAGCGGAGCATTCAATGTATTTTATAGGGCTGCCCCCTGGGTTTCCTCAGAGAGTAATGAGATGGTTACGGTGATGTGAGCCCTCAGGGTTGACTGGAAGGACCAAGCGCCATGTGGAATCTCCTCCTCTGGAAGGGCTGATGTCCAGTCAGGGGCTACCTCCCCCCATGCCTCATAATTTGTAGTGTCTTTTCTCTGATCACCGTGACTGATCGCTGATGACTGTGAGTGATTGGTTTGTCACGGAGGGTTTGTCATCATGAAATCTACTCCCGGGAGATGGAGAGGAGAGGTAGAATCCATCATAGCAAGGAAGAGAGCTGTCTGGGTAATTTATGCTCAAGTGTCACTCAGCAGAGCGCCATGTTGTGGGCAGACTGAGAATGTACACCTTAAAGGTCACCATTTTAGAGTGATCTGTTGAAGGGTACCCTAATAAGAAACCCACATTGTGAATGACCAAGCACGGGTTCAAATTAGGCATCAAATGGAAGAAAACAGTTGAAACAATGAGTGAGTACCTGGACATGATCAAGAAACAATATTCATTTTAGTTTCTATTAAAAAAAAGAAGATTTTTAAAACATTTTCTGTTGCATGCCCTGTAATGAAACGTGACACGAGAGTATGTGTTTTAAAAAATCTGGTCCTGGGAAACAGACTAGACTGCAAATAAAGACAGTGATATAGAAAGTAGCCATTCGTATCTGACACATGCACTCACCCTTGCCAAAAGACCTAAGCATCATCTGGCAGGCATGTAGATCTCTCTGTACTTTTAATCCGTGTGAATTATGCGGATGTCATGGAGCCTCCCTCATCTGTGAGCAATCCCAGACAGAGGAGGACTACGGTGGCCCCTAAGGGACAGAGACAGCCGGGCTACAGATAGCTGTCATCAAAACAATCAGACTGCACTGTGGTTGTTCCTGGAATGATGCTGGGCGACCTGCAGGAAGTACAGATTAATAGGCTTTCTCCTTCACCAGCTCAGGCCTTCTCAATCAAAACATTACCCTCAGGTTTTAAACACACACACACACACACACACACACACACACACACACACACACACACACACACACACACACACACACACACACACACACACACACACACACACACACACACACACACACACACACACACACACACACACACACACACACACACACACACACACATGTATACACACATACGTACTCATGTCAACACACACACACACACACACACACATTCCTCCCTCTCTGTGTCTGATTAATCTAGTCATTAATCTGAGCGTGGGCGATTGCTATAAAACAGTATTGATAGTCCATGTGGCCTTCATGTCAACATACTCCCCTGTACTTAAGTGAATGGATGCCCATGTGTGCTTCCCCGCACAGACGGGTAATTAACATGTTACCACCACAACACCACTTCATTCCAGAGGGAGGGAGGGAGGGGTACTTAAGAGTAAAAGGAATTGAATTGATTAGAATAAGAAAAGGTAGGTTGTTTCTGACAGAACAGTTTGAGAGAGAGAGGAAGAGAGAGAGTTTGAGAGAGGAAGTCAGAAAGAGTTTGAGAGTTTGAGAGATAGAGGAAGAGAGAGAGAGAGTTTGAGAGAGGAAGAGAGAGAGATTTTGAGAGAGGAAGAGAGAGCGGGAAGAGAGATAGAGAGAGAGAGTTTGAGAGAGGAAGAGAGAGAGGGAAGAGAGAGAGAGAGTTTGAGAGAGGAAGAGAGAGAGATTTTGAGAGAGGAAGAGAGAGCGGGAAGAGAGATAGAGAGAGAGAGTTTGAGAGAGGAAGAGAGAGAGGGAAGAGAGAGAGAGAGTTTGAGAGAGGAAGAGAGAGAGAGAGTTTGAGAGTTTGAGAGAGGAAGAGAGAGAAGGAAAAGAGAGAGAGTTTGCCAGCACTAGGAGTGAAAGATTCCTTTGAAGATGAGAAAGTGAAGGACTGAAAAAGACTCTGAAGAACGACTGGCAAAGCTACAGCATTTTTTTATGGTCTCACTTGTGTCATGTCCAGCTTCAAATAAATCCTTTGTGTTTTTGGGCTTATTTCTTCTTTGCATATAAAAAAATAAAAATAATCAAATATGCTTCTTTCAAGAAAATAAAAAGTTTTCATTCCCCTTGGTTTAGGTTGAGAGCAGAATGCTTGTGTTAGTGAGAAAACGCCTCTGGTCGAGCTGTCGAATGCAGTGATTGGAGCTGTGGCCTCTCTCTCTTTCTCTTTCTATCTTCCTCTCTTTCTCTCTTTCTGCCTGCCTCTCTCTCTCTTGCTATCTCTTTCACTCACATACACCCTCAGACATCATCGAGCCCTCTATCCATTCCCAGGCAGTCCTTCAGGATCATTACAAAGGAATGTGCAGGGTAAATGAATTGATGAAGGTTAAAAATAGCCCTTCTTCCAGAGCCCTATGGTACAATTAAATACTGTTAAATGTCTTCAAAGTCAGATCAGAGAGCCAGTGGAATTACCTTTTTATCGATGCCATATTGTTTGGGTTCAAAGCTTGCAGACTCCATTGCAGACTCGTATGCGGCCCTTTTTCCTGATTGTCTGTAAAGACGTGCCGGAACCAGAACGACACAGGCCCGAGCCAGAACGACACTGGCCCGAGCCAGAAGGACACGGGCCCGAGCCAGAACGACACGGGCCCGAGCCAGAAGGACACGGGCCCGAGCCAGAAGGACACGGGCCCGAGCCAGAACGACACGGGCCCGAGCCAGAACGACACGGGCCCGAACCAGAAGGACACTGGCCCGAGCCAGAATGACACTGGCCGGAACCAGAACGACACGGGCCCGAGCCAGAACAACACGGTCCCGAGCCAGAAGGACACTGGCCCGAGCCAGAACGACACGGACCCGCGCCAGAACGACACGTGCCGGAACCAGAAGGACACTGGCCCGAACCAGAAGGACACTAGCCAGAGTCAGAAGGACACTGGCCCGAGCCAGAAGGACACTGGCCCGAGCCAGAACGACACGGGCCCGAGTCAGAAGGACACGGGCCCGAGCCAGAACAACACAGGCCCGAGCCAGAACGACACGGGCCCGAACCAGAAGGACACTGGCCCGAGCCAGAACGACACAGGCCCGAGCCAGGAGGACACTGGCACGAGCCAGAACGACACGGGCCCGAGCCAGAATGACACGTGCCGGAACCAGAAGGACACTGGCCCGGACCAGAACGACACTGGCCCGAGCCAGACGGACACTGGCCGGAACCAGAACGACACGGGCCCGAGCCAGAACGACACGGGCCCGAGCCAGAACGACACGGGCCCGAGCCAGAACGACACGGGCCCGAGCCAGAACGACACGTGCCGGAACCAGAAGGACACTGGCCCGAACCAGAAGGACACTTGCCCGAGCCAGAAGGACACTGGCCCGAGCCAGAAGGACACGGGCCCGAGTCAGAAGGACACGGGCCCGAGCCAGAACGACACGGGCCCGAGCCAGAAGGACACTGGCCCGAGCCAGAATGACACTGGCCGGAACCAGAACGACACGTGCCAGAACCAGAAGGACACTGGCCCGAACCAGAAGGACACTGGCCCGAGCCAGAAGGACACTGGCCCGAGCCAGAAGGACACGGGCCCGAGCCAGAAGGACACGGGCCCGAGCCAGAACGACACGGGCCCGAGCCAGAAGGACACGGGCCCGAGCCAGAACGACACATGCCCGAGCCAGGAGGACACTGGCACGAGCCAGAACGACACGGGCCCGAGCCAGAATGACACGTGCCGGAACCAGAAGGACACTGGCCCGGACCAGAACGACACTGGCCCGAGCCAGAACGACAAGGGCCCGAGCCAGAACGACACTGGCCCGAACCAGAAGAACACTGGCCCGAACCAGAACGACACGGGCCCGAGCCAGAAGGACACTGGCCCGAGCCAGAACGACACGGGCCGGAACCAGAAGGACACTGGCCCGAGCCAGAACAACACGGGCCCGAGCCAGACGGACACTGGCCCGAACCAGAAGGACACTGGCCTGAACCAGAAGGACACTGGCCCGAGCCAGAACGACACGGGCCCGAGCCAGAACGACACTGGCCCGAGCCAGAAGGACACTGGCCCGAGCCAGAATGACACTGGCCCGAGCCAGAACGACACGGGCCCGAGCCAGAACGATCACCCACTCTCGCTCTATCTATCTCTCAAACTTGTTTCAGAGGCAGACAGGAGGATAGTTAATGGCTGTAGTAACCTCCATAACCCTTTTTTCTTTCCTGCGACTGGACAAATTGTTGTTAAAGTCACTTAACTTAAGTGCCTATTTTGATTTGCTAAGCTAATTACGGGTGCAATAATCGTGCTTGGGTTTCTTGGGTGGAAATTGTTTAATGATAGACAGTGGTAATTACGTAAGTATACAAAGTGGAAACCTTACCATTATAGTTTTGTTATCACCGCTTCATTACGCTTGTAACAAAGTACTTTACTTACACTTTCTACAGTTATGGTTGTATATATATATATATTTTCCTTTATTTAAGCAGGCAAGTCAGTTAAAGAACAAATTCTTATTTTCAATGATGGCCTAGGAACAGTGGGTTAATTGGTCTAGGAAGAGTGGGTTAACTGGTCTAGGAAGAGTGGGTTAACTGGTCTAGGAAGAGTGGGTTAACTGGTCTAGGAAGAGTGGGTTAACTGGTCTAGGAAGAGTGGGTTAACTGGTCTAGGAACAGTGGGTTAACTGGTCTAGGAAGAGTGGGTTAACTGGCCTAGGAAGAGTGGGTTAACTGGTCTAGGAAGAGTGGGGTAACTGGTCTAGGAAGAGTGGGTTAACTGGTCTAGGAAGAGTGGGTTAACTGGTCTAGGAAGAGTGGGTTAACTGGTCTAGGAAGAGTGGGTTAACTGGTCTAGGAAGAGTGGGTTAACTGGTCTAGGAAGAGTGGGTTAACTGGCCTAGGAAGAGTGGGTTAACTGGCCTAGGAAGAGTGGGTTAACTGGTCTAGGAAGAGTGGGTTAACTGGTCTAGGAAGAGTGGGTTAACTGGCCTAGGAAGAGTGGGTTAACTGGTCTAGGAAGAGTGGGTTAACTGGCCTAGGAAGAGTGGGTTAACTGGTCTAGGAAGAGTGTGTTAACTGGTCTAGGAAGAGTGGGTATAACTGCCTTGTTCAGGGGCAGAATGACAGATTAAAAAAAAAAAAAGTTTAACCTTTGTCAGCTCAGGGATTTGATCTCGCAACCTTTACGGTTACTAGTGCAAAGCTCTAACCAGTAGGCTATCTGCTGGTTACTAGTCCAACGCTCTAACCAGTAGGCTATCTGCCGGTTACTAGTCCAACGCCCCACGACAGTATACCATTGACTAATCACTACAATAAATAGTATTTGTTACAAGAATAACACAGACATATGAATGGACACACCAGATACATGACAACCAGGTCAGTGCATCACCCATTATATGTTTCTACTAAGGTCATGTACAATACATGGTTCTTTAAGAGGATCATATAGCCTGAAAACAAAGTTGTAGCATTTTGGGATGTGGCAGTCTAGGCACGACAAAGCAGCCTGGACCAAATTACAAAATGGCCTGTCGGACTCCTGCAAAGGGTGGGGGGGTGATTGAAGAATATGTGTTCCAATATTATTCTGCATCTTCCTTCTCCGACACTATTATTAGATTACTCCCTTTACTACCCCAGAAACACGCAGAGGCGACATCTTGAAGTCATAGGAGTTCAGCCCCAAGCCAGGGATTGGGAAAGGGGTACTGAAAAGGGCATTGGAAGGGGTATAGTTGCCAGGATGCTGCCAATGTGGGAATAAACCCACAGCACTTTATATTTTGTGCACAAAATCCTGTACCCCCCCCCCCCCCAGCTAAAATACTATATACCATGCATACAGAAAGTGATGCTGTTCAAAGATATCAGACAGAAAGAGGAACTGAACTTCTCTATTTCTGTCTTATTCCTCTGTTCTTCCAACATAGGGGTTTGGCACACGATCAATGTGCGAAACACCGAAGATAAATACTTGTCTTACACATACTTTCTCCTAAACCCAAACTCTCACAAGCCGCAGAACGTATGCACACACGAGTGAACTCTATGCCATCAATTATGCTAATTAAAGATAAGGCTAGGCGAAAAAAGGGGTGTGTGGAGGGGGGGGGGGCTAGTTAATACCAGGTGGAGATAATGCTGGAGATAGACAGGGGCTAATTCCAAAGGTCTCTCCACGGCTGAAATAGCACATAAAAGGGTGGTGCGCTGGAGAGAGTGGCAGCTGGGGAATTTTGAGGTTGGTGCCACAGCAACACACGCAGTAGTAGAGAGAGGAGGAATACAGGCAGAAGCAGCAGTCTCCTTGGAGACGAAGAAGCTTATTAAAACAGACTGCCAAAACAATGTTATCATTTTTCACATATTTATTTGCTCAGCTTTGCATGTGTAAGCCTAGACTGCCATTAGTCTCTGAACAGAGAAGGCAACTGAAACAACTTTGTAGTAATGGGGTGATGAGAGAGAGAGAGAGAGAGAGAGAGAGAGAGAGAGAGAGAGAGAGAGAGAGAGAGAGAGAGAGAGAGAGAGAGAGAGAGAGAGAGAGAGAGAGAGAGAGAGAGAGAGAGAGAGAGAGAGAGGCCAGTAAGTGTTACACCTTGAAGGGGGGAAAACAAATTAGGTAGCACGTATCAAAGCTAAAGGACTAAAGGACTAAACATAAAAACAACCTTTCACAAATAAATCCTCCATCTTGTCTCTCCACAAACACCTTGCTCCCTGCAATTTCTGCTTTGTAATCAACTGTATAGAGGAAACCAGTTTAACTGCGGCAAGTCAGATTACCGAAACCTCTCTTGTTTTTCCAGTCCAAGCAGACTGGATCAAAGATGTCTGACTGATGGCGCATTAGAAATACTTCTGGTACTCCATAAATGTTTTTTTTTTTTTATCGGCAACTGGCCCAGGAGGAGGAATGCAAATTGATTCTAAAAATGTGCACTTTGTTTCTCAGACAGGCGAGACAGGTTTTGAAAAAAATCCCTCTCGACTAATCGCCCTTCTGGTCCAAGCCAGCAAGCCTTCGAGTTTTAGAGTTTGTCTGCACATTGAAAGTGCCTTTATTCACTGTCTCTGCTTCCATGTCCACGACAAAAAAAACACAGACATCACAGTCTACTGATATAAAGTCAAAGGGAACAACCCGCAGTTGAAACCATCAGAAAGGCTTCCTGCACTGTTTGGGTAAAAAAAAGCTGTGGCATGGGGCTGGAGAAATGACAGAGCTATGGATGCAACATCTAACATCTAACCATCCATGACATGGATGAAAGAAAGAAAGAGAACAGCTGGGAGGAAACATGAGGACATGTGTGTGATTGCCTGGGACAATGTACCATTCCATCATTCTGGAAGCCCAACCAAGAATACCCCCCCCCCCCCACTCACCGTTCCTCAAACTTTTTTCTGCCTGGAGGTGGAAAGTGTATGATCATCGGTCACATGACCAAATGTCCCTCCTGGATGCAATGGATGCCGTCTGCAGAGACATCTCAGCTGAAGACTCCCAGGGGTGGATGAGACATGACAAGCGTTTCTATCCAAGGTGCAGAGACATTTCAGCTGAAGACTGTCAGGGGTGGATGAGACATGACAAGCGTTACTATCCAAGGGGCAGAGACCTCTCAGCTGAAGACTGTCAGGGGTGGATGAGGCAGGCCAAGCGTTTCTATCCAAGGTGCAGAGACATCTCAGCTGAAGACTGTCAGGGGTGGATGAGGCAGGACAAGTGTTTCTATCCAAGGGGCAGAGACATTTCAGCTGAAGACTGTCAGGGGTGGATGAGACATGACAAGCGTTTCTATCCAAGGTGCAGAGACATCTCAGCTGAAGACTCCCAGGGGTGGATGAGGCAGGACAAGCGTTTCTATCCAAGGGGCAGAGACATTTCAGCTGAAGACTGTCAGGGGTGGATGAGACATGACATGATATCACGGATTATAGTTTTAACCATGTTTTGAGGCAATTAACTTTGTTTACAAACTGAGTAAAACAAGCGTATATTTTTGGGGTGGGGTGTTCTGATGAGGTACGACAGTTGAACTAAGCTCATTAGGCATTTACAGGTTATATTCAAGAATCAATGGGTTTAGAGTGATGTAGTGATAAAACAAAAGTTGGTCAACTGTTATCGCCAGTCGCTCGATAAAAGTAAATATCTCTGTAATTTCAATACATTTTTCCACACAAGGTGGGTAAAAAACTGAAGTGGGTAAAACGATGTGTACACTGTTAACCCTCCACTACTCCACTGTGTTAACCCTCCACTACTCCACTGTGTTAACCCTCCACTACTCCACTGTGTTAACCCTCCACTACTCCACTGTGTTAACCCTCCACTACTCCACTGTGTTAACCCTCTACTACTCCACTGTGTTAACCCTCTACTACTCCACTGTGTTAACCCTCTACTACTCCACTGTGTTAACCCTCTACTACTCCACTGTGTTAACCCTCTACTACTCCACTGTGTTAACCCTCTACTACTCCACTGTGTTAACCCTCTACTACTCCACTGTGTTAACCCTCCACTACTCCACTGTGTTAACCCTCCACTACTCCACTGTGTTAACCCTCTACTACTCCACTGTGTTAACCCTCTACTACTCCACTGTGTTAACCCTCCACTACTCCACTGTGTTAACCCTCTACTACTCCACTGTGTTAACCCTCTACTACTCCACTGTGTTAACCCTCTACTACTCCACTGTGTTAACCCTCTACTACTCCACTGTGTTTACCCTCCACTACTCCACTGTGTTAACCCTCTACTACTCCACTGTGTTTATCCTCCGCTACTCCACTGTGTTAACCCTCTACTACTCCACTGTGTTAACCCTCCACTACTCCACTGTGTTAACCCTCTACTACTCCACTGTGTTAACCCTCCATGGTGGATGATTACAATCCCTGAGAGAAAAGAAAACTCAGTGAGTGCAAGAACTGGAGAGAAATTATGCTCCTCTCAATTCCCAGCAGAATCCTCTAGGATGCAGGAAGCACTAGACAAGAGACTAGGAAAGGAGAAGTGGCTTTAGGAACAACTCTTCCTGTGCAGACCACATTGAAAACTCAGGATAAGCGTCAAACAGTGCATTGAATTGCAGACACCACTAAACATCAACTTCGTAGGCTTTAAAAAAAAAGCTTTCGATAATATACACGGGAACAGTCTATGGAAACTTCTACGGCAACATGGCGTCCATCAAAACTATATGTGAATCTGATCAGGAGTATGTACGAAGGGTTCTGACCAGGTCATCTCCAACGGACAACATTCATATACACTCCACATCCAATCTGGAGTACGCCTGGCAGCTTACTGTCCCTTCTGTTTTTTCTAATAGCCATCGACTGGACCATGAGAAGAACCACGGCCCACAAAAAAACAGTGAGGTGGAGAGCCATGGTGGATGTGTAATTCTCCCAAGGAGCCTGTGAGGTAGAGAGCCATGGTGGATGTGTAATTCTCCCAAGGAGCCAGTGAGGTAGAGAGCCATGGTGGATGTGTAATTCTCCCAAGGAGCCAGTGAGGTAGAGAGCCATGGTGGATATGTAATTCTCCCAAGGAGCCAGTGAGGTAGAGAGCCATGGTGGATGTGTAATGCTCCCAATGGGCCAAGAGGATTAAGTCAAGTCACAATAGAATCGTGTCAATAGTTACAGTTGAAGTCGGAAGTTTACATATACCTTAGCCAAATACATTTAAACTCAGTTTTTTCACAATTACTGACATTTAACTGTCTTAGGTCAGTTAGGATCACCACTTTATCACCACTTTATTTATTTATTTAGTAGAGAGAATGATTTATTTCAGCTTTTATTTCTTTCATTACATTCCCAGTGGGACAAAAGTTTACATGCACTCAATTAGAACTTGGTAGCATTGCCTTTAAATTGTTTAACTTGGATGAAATGTTTCAGGTAGCCTTTCACAAGTTTCCCACAATAAGTTGAATGAATTTTGGCCCATTCCTCCTGACAGAACTGGTGTAACTGAGTCAGGTTTGTAGGCCTCCTTGCTTGCACACACTTTTTCAGTTCTGCCCACAGATTTTCTATAGGATTGAGGTCAGGGCTTTGTGATGGCCACTCCAATACCTTG
The DNA here is from genome assembly GCF_021184085.1 of Oncorhynchus gorbuscha. NCBI lineage: Eukaryota > Metazoa > Chordata > Actinopteri > Salmoniformes > Salmonidae > Oncorhynchus > Oncorhynchus gorbuscha. The sequence continues at coordinate 5,618,779 of NC_060174.1, read as the reverse complement.
ACTTTGTTGTCCTTAGCTATTTTGCCACAACTTTGGAAGCATGCTTGGGGTCATTGTCCATTTGGAAGACCCATGTGACCAAGCTTTAACTTTAGCTTCAAACTTTAACTGATGTCTTGAGATGTTGCTTCAATATATCTACATAATTTTCCTACCTCATGATGCCATCTATTTTGTGAAGTGCACCAGTCCCTCCTGCAGCAAAGCACCCCCACAACATGATGCTGCCACCCCTGTGCTTCACAGTTGGGATGGTGTTCTTTGGCTTGCAAGCCTCCCCCTTTTTCCTCCAAACATAACGATGATCATTATGGCCAAACAGTTCTATTCTTGTTGAATCCGACCAGAGACATTTCTCCAAAAAGTAGGATCTGTGTCCCCCATGTGCAGTCGCAAACTACAGTCTGGCTGTTTCTTCACACGGTCCTTTGCTGCTGTTCTGGGATTGATTTGCACTTCTTGCACCAAAGTAAGCTCGTCTCAAGGAGACAAAACGCATCTCCTTCCTGTGCAGTATGATGGCTGCTTGGTCTCATGGTGTTTATATTTGCGTACTATTGTTTGTACAGATTACAGTGGTACCTTCAGGCGTTTGGAAATTGCTCCCAAGGATGAACCAGACTTGGTCTTGGCTGATTTCTTTAGATTTTCCCATGATGTCAAGCAAAGAGGCACTGAGTTTGAAGGTAGGCCTTGAAATACATCCACAGGTACACCTCCAATTGACTCAAATGATGTCATTTAGCCCATCAGAAGCTTCTAAAGCCATGACATCATTTTCTGGAATTTTCCAAGCTGTTTAAATGCACAGTCAACTTAGTGTATGTAAACTTCTGACCCACTGGAATTGTGATACAGTGAATTATAAGTGAAAAAACCTGTCTGTAAACAATTGTTTGGAATATTGAAAAAAAGTGTCATGCACAAAGTAGATGTCCTAACCCGACTTGCCAAAACTATAGTTTGTTAACAAGAAATGAGTGGAGTGTTTTAATGACTCCAACCTATGTGTATGTAAACTAGTTTTAATGACTCCAATCTGAGTGTATGTAAACTAGTTTTAATGACTCCAACCTATGTGTATGTAAACTAGTTTTAATGACTCCAACCTAAGTGTATGTAAACTAGTTTTAATGACTCCAACCTAAGTGTATGTAAACTAGTTTTAATGACTCCAACCTATGTGTATGTACACTAGTTTTAATGACTCCAACCTATGTGTATGTAAACTTCGCACTTCAACTGTATGTACAATTTTGACATGGACATTTCTCCATAATATTCATATCCAGTCATTTAAGGTATATTCAATAACGGAGAAAATAAATATTCACATTGACCTCTGCTTTAATTCAGTTCACAGTCAGTAGGTTTGTACAGTATTTGTTGTAGAAATATTAATATGGCAACCAACCAACCAATCGGATGTTATACTGAAGTAATGACACATTGTGAATACTTTGTCTCTCTCTTACTAAAGCCTCTAGTGTAAACTGAAGAGAGTCTTAGATTAACGGTCAGGGAGTGAACAAGCATGGTGGAATCAAACCGCGTGCCTGATTGCACTCCCAGTGTGTGTGTGTGTGTGTGTGTGTGTAAAGCATGTGTGTGTGTGTGTGTGTGTGTGTGTGTAAAGCATGTGTGTGTGTGTGTGTGTGTGTGTGTCTGCTGTCTGCGTGCATACATAATGTGAAGCGTGTGTGTATCCTTACTGTCCAAAAAGTACCTGCTGAGTGCGGGAGAGAGGCCTTGTGCCTTGTCTCCATGGCGTCCTTCATCGCTAATGGCCTCCCACTGGCTGCAAGGCATCCTGGGATTAGGTTTGCACAGAGGCGGCTGATGAGGTGTGACAGTTAATCCTGCCCCCTTCTCCAGAGTCTGCAGGGGGGGGGGGGGGGGGGTTGACAGTGGGAGTAGGTGTCATCAGGTTTTGGGGGCTGGTGGATAGCTTTACCCTGCATTTTGGGGGGGATGACGAACGCAAACACTTTGCCTGAGGACCTCCTTAACAATTTCAGAGCGAATTGCGCTACATAAGGTCGCTGGACAGCTAGCAGTGAAAAAGCATGGAGCTTGTAAGTTTTGTCGAAAGAGATGTTTGATTCATTGGCGTATTCTCTTCAGTTTGTAAATGTAGCTGTAGGAGTAATGGTGGTTAAGGGTGGTTTTTTAATATTATCTAAGTCTCTCACAGAACATAATCGTGGTTAACTCCGTGCGTCGTGGTGAACTGTGTATCGTGGTTAGCTTGTTAATATTACAGGGAGAGCATCAACAAGGTTGAACCGAACCCAGATGTCCTTCAAGTGACAATATTTGGTTGCATTGACAACCAAGCACAATTTAACGTCGCTAAATATCATTACATTTTAAATCGACACGAGCATTAAACCCTAGGCCTATTGTATTGTTGATTTGTTGGTTGAATTACGGTTTGAATTGAAACAGCTGTTGATGACTTTGCAAATGCTATAGGCTGTGAAAGCATTATTGATGAAATGCAGTGCATTCGGAAAGTATTCAGACCCTCAAATCAAATCAAATCGAATCAAATCAAATTTTATTTGTCACATACACATGGTTAGCAGATGTTAATGCGAGTGTAGCGAAATGCTTGTGCTTCTAGTTCCGACAATGCAGTGATAACCAACAAGTAATCTAACTAACAATTCCAAAACTACTGTCTTATACACAGTTTAAGAGGATAAGGAACATGTACATAAGGATATATGAATGAGTGATGGTACAGAGCAGCATACAGTAGATGGTATCGAGTACAGTATATACATATGAGATGAGTGTGTAGACAAAGTAAACAAAGTGGCATAGTTAAAGTGGCTAGTGATACATGTGTTACATAAGGATGCAGTCGATGATGTAGAGTACAGTATATACATATGCATATGAGATGAATAATGTAGGGTAAGTAACATTATATAAGGTAGCATTGTTTAAAGTGGCTAGTGATATATTTACATCATTTCCCATCAATTCCCATTATTAAAATGGCTGGAGTTGGGTCAGTGTCAATGGCAGTGTGTTGGCAGCAGCCACTCAGTGTTAGTGGTGGCTGTTTAACAGTCTGATGGCCTTGAGATAGAAGCTGTTTTTCAGTCTCTCGGTCCCAGCTTTGATGCACCTGTACTGACCTCGCCTTCTGGATGATAGCGGGGTGAACAGGCAGTGGTTCGGGTGGTTGATGTCCTTGATGATCTTTATGGCCTTCCTGTAACAACGGGTGGTGTAGGTGTCCTGGAGGGCAGGTAGTTTGCCCCCGGTGATGCGTTGTGCAGTCCTCACTACCCTCTGGAGAGCCTTACGGTTGAGGGCGGAGCAGTTGCCGTACCAGGCGGTGATACAGCCCGCCAGGATGCTCTCGATTGTGCATCTGTAGAAGTTTGTGAGTGCTTTTGGTGACAAGCCGAATTTCTTCAGCCTCCTGAGGTTGAATAGGCGCTGCTGCGCCTTCTTCACGACGCTGTCAGTGTGAGTGGACCAATTCAGTTTGTCTGTGATGTGTATGCCGAGGAACTTAAAACTAGCTACCCTCTCCACTACTGTTCCATCGATGTGGATAGGGGGGTGTTCCCTCTGCTGTTTCCTGAAGTCCACAATCATCTCCTTAGTTTTGTTGACGTTGAGTGTGAGGTTATTTTCCTGACACCACACTCCGAGGGCCCTCACTTCCTCCCTGTAGGCCGTCTCGTCGTTGTTGGTAATCAAGCCTACCACAGTTGTGTCGTCCGCAAACTTGATGATTGAGTTGGAGGCGTGCGTTGCCACGCAGTCGTGGGTGAACAGGGAGTACAGGAGAGGGCTCAGAACGCACCCTTGTGGGGCCCCCGTGTTGAGGATCAGCGGGGAGGAGATGTTGTTGCCTACCCTCACCACCTGGGGGCGGCCCGTCAGGAAGTCCAGTACCCAGTTGCACAGGGCGGGGTCGAGACCCAGGGTCTCGAGCTTGATGACGAGCTTGGAGGGTACTATGGTGTTGAATGCGGAGCTGTAGTCGATGAACAGCATTCTCACATAGGTATTCCTCTTGTCCAGGTGGGTTAGGGCAGTGTGCAGTGTGGTTGAGATTGCATCGTCTGTGGACGAAATACCTTCCGGCGCCGACTGAGATGGCCGCCTCGCTTCGCGTTCCTAGGAAACTATGCAGTTTTTTGTTTTTTTACGTGTTATTTCTTACATTAGTACCCCAGGTCATCTTAGGTTTCATTACATACAGTCGAGAAGAACTACTGAATATAAGATCAGCGTCAACTCACCATCAGTACGACCAAGAATATGTTTTCCGCGACGCGGATCCTGTGTTCTGCCTTACAAACAGGACAACGGAATGGATCGCATGCAGCGACCCAAGGAAACGACTCCGAAAAAGAGGGAAACGCGGCGGTGTTCTGGTCAGACTCCGAAAAAGGGCACATCGCGCACCACTTCCCAGTATTCTTCATGACTTTTTCCACATTTTGTTACGTTACAAATTAATTAAATGATTGTTTTTTTCACTCATCAATCTTCACACAACACCCCATAATGACATCACAATACCCCATAATGACATCACAATACCCCATAATGACATCACAATACCCCATAATGACATCGCAATACCCCATAATGACATCACAATACCCCATAATGACATCGCAATACCCCATAATGACATCACAATACCCCATAATGACATCACAATACCCCATAATGACATCACAATACCCATTACATTACATTACATTTAAGTCATTTAGCAGACGCTCTTATCCAGAGCGACTTACAAATTGGTGCATTCACCTTATGACATCCAGTGGGACAGTCACTTAACAATAGTGCATCTAAAACTTAAGGTGAGAGGGATTACTTTATAAATGTAATTACTTATTATATTATTATACCCATAATGATACCCATATATTATTATACCCATAATGACAGAACAAAAACAGGTTTTTAAGATTTTTTTTTTTGCAAATGTACATTTTTTTGGGGGGGGAAATATCATATTTACATAAGTATTCAGACCCTTTACTCAGTACTTTGTTGAGACACATTTGACTGCGATTACAGTCTCAAGTCTTCTTCGGTATGACGCTACAAGTGGGATGCTCTCATGATCAAATGCTCTCATGATCAGTCAGGTTGGGTGGGGAGTGTCACTGCATGGCTATTTTCAGGTCTCTCCAGAGATGTTCGATCGGGTTCAAGTCAGGGCTCTGGCTAGGCCACTCAAGGACATTCAGAGACCAGTTCCAAAGCCACTCCTGCGTTGTCTTGGCTGTGTGCTTAGGGCCGTTGTCCTGTTGCAAGGTGAACCTTCGACCGATGCTCAGGTCCTGAGCTCACTGGAGCAGGTTTTCGTGAAGGATCTCTCTGTCCTTTGCTCCGTTCATCTTTCCTTCGATCCTGACTAGTCTTCCAGTCTCCGCCTCTGAAAAACATCCCCACAGCATGACGCTGCCACCACCATACTTCACTGTAGGTATGGTGCCAGGTTTCCTCCAGACATGACGCTTGGCATTCACGCCAAAGAGTTCAATATTCAGAGCAAAGAATCTTGTTTCTCATGGTCTGAGAGTCCTTTAGGTGCCTTTTGGCAAACTCCAAGCGGGCTGTCATGTGCCTTTTACTGATGGGAAGCTACCGTCTGGCCACTCTACCATAAAGGCCTGATTGGTGGAGTGCTGCAGAGATGGTTGCACTTCTAGAAGGTTCTCCCATCTCCACCGAGGGACTCTGAAGCTCTGTCAGTGTGACCATTGGGTTCTTGGTCACCTCCCAGACCAAGGCCCTTCTCTCCTGATTGCTCAGTTTGGCCGGGTGGCCAGCTCTAGGAAAGAGTTTTTGTGGTTCCAAACTTCTTCCATTTCAGAATGAAGGTTTGAACTCCAACCCTCTCCAGGTTTGAATGTTAAATTCTCCAGTAGGAGGTGCTGCCTAACATTATGGTTTTTTTCTTCTGATAGTGGATATAACGTTGAAGATCTGACGTTGTTTAAAGGTACAAATATTTGTCTGTGTTGAAATTCGGTTACCATGACACAACCCTGTGCTCGACACTCTCTCTCTCTTTCTCTCTCTCTCTGTCTCTCTCTCTATGTATCTCTCTCTATCTCTATGTCTCTCTCTCTCTCTCTCTCTCTCTCTCTCTCTCTGTGTCTCTCTCTCTATGTTTCTCTCTCTCTATCTCTGTCTCTCTCTCTCTCTCTCTCTCTCTGTCTCTCTCTCTATGTATCTCTCTCTCTATCTCTGTCTCTCTCTCTGTCTCTCTCTCTATGTATCTCTCTCTCTATCTCTGTCTCTCTCTCTCTCTGTCTCTCTCTCTCTATGTATCTCTCTATCTCTATGTCTCTCTCTCTCTCTATGTCTCTCTCTCTCTGTCTCTCTCTCTATGTCTCTCTCTCTCTCTCGCTCTATGTCTCTCTCTCTCTCTGTCTCTCTCTCTATGTATCTTTCTCTCTATCTCTATGTCTCTCTCTCTCTCTCATAGATGACTAGCTCCCCCACCTGAACAACCAGGCCAGCTGTCATTTCTGCGCGAGTGCAGACTGCATGCCAATACAGTAGCCAGGGAGAAGGCCAGTTCCCGTCGTGAGTGAAGGCCTGCACAGCATACAGAGAAGACTGACACTTTACATGTCAGAGCTGTCTGTTTTCCACAGGAAGGCAGGAAGTCAAAAAGAAAGATAGTCGGAAAGTCAAAAAAGCTGGAAAGAAAGATTTTTTTTTTTTAAATGTTGATTTTCTGACATCCCCAATAAACGGTTATTTAAGACTAAGTGGAATCAACAGGGGGGGAAATCATTGCCTGGGTGAGTCGATAAAAGCATGGTGAAGCAATTTTTTTAGACTCGTGCAGCTTACGGTAATGTCTTCCCAGCGCGGAGCGTGAAGAGGACGATGCTGCATGGAGCAGCAGATCTGTCATAATCTGCCAGCCAGTCTGCTATCAGCGCTGCATAGTGCACCGGTAATGAGGTGCCTTCTTTAACTGCCAGGTTCTAACTGTCTCTCTCTCTCTCTCTCTCTCTCTCTCTCTCTCTCTCTCTCTCTCTCTCTCTCTCTGTCTCTCTCTCTCTCTCTCTCTCTCTCTCTCTCTCTCTCTCCCTCTCTCTCTCTGCCACTCCCTCTGTCTCTCTCTCTCTCTCTCTCTCTCTCTCTCTCTCTCTCTCTCTCTCTCTCTCTCTCTCTCTCTCTCTCTCTGTGTCTCTCTCTATGTATCTCTCTCTATCTCTATGTCTCTCTCTCTCTCTCTCTCTCTCTCTCTCTCTCTCTCTCTCTCTCTCTCTGTGTCTCTCTCTCTATGTATCTCTCTCTATCTCTATGTCTCTCTCCCTCTCTCTCTCTCTCTCTCTCTCTCTCTCTCTCTCTCTCTCTCTCTCTCTCTCTCTCTCTCTCTCTCTCTCTCTCTCTCTCTCTCTCTCTCTCTCTCTCTCTCTCTCTCTCTCTCTCTCTCTCTCTCTCTCTGCCTGTCTCTCTCTGCCTGTCTCTCTCTCTCTCTCTCTCTCTCTCTCTCTCTCTCTCTCTCTCTCTCTCTCTCTCTCTCTCTCTCTCTCTCTCTCTCTCTCTCTCTCTCTCTCTCTCTCTCTCTCTCTCTCTCTCTCTCTCTCTCTCACATGTCATCACCCGGTTAGGCCCTGCTGGCTTTCACCACCAGGAGCATGTTGGGAAATTGAGACGTCCTGCTTTTTCTCACTTTGTCTTTCATCTCTCTGTCATTACCTCAGAACATCATGTCTTTCATCTCTCTGTCATTACCTCAGAACATCATGTCTTTCATCTCTCTGTCATTACCTCAGAACATCATGTCTTTCATCTCTCTGTCATTACCTCAGAACATCATGTCTTTCATCTCTCTGTCATTACCTCAGAACATCATGTCTTTCATCTCTCTGCCATTACCTCAGAACATCATGTCTTTCATCTCTCTGTCATTACCTCAGAACATCATGTCTTTCATCTCTCTTCCATTACCTCAGAACATCATGTCTCTCATCTCTCTGCCATTACCTCAGAACATCATGTCTTTCATCTCTCTTCCATTACCTCAGAACATCATGTCTTTCATCTCTCTGTCATTACCTCAGAACATCATGTCTTTCATCTCTCTTCCATTACCTCAGAACATCATGTCTTTCATCTCTCTGTCATTACCTCAGAACATCATGTCTTTCATCTCTCTTCCATTACCTCAGAACATCATGTCTTTCATCTCTCTGTCATTACCTCAGAACATCATGTCTTTCATCTCTCTTCCATTACCTCAGAACATCATGTCTTTCATCTCTCTGTCATTACCTCAGAACATCATGTCTTTCATCTCTCTGTCATTACCTCAGAACATCATGTCTTTCATCTCTCTGTCATTACCTCAGAACATCATGTCTTTCATCTCTCACCGTCTCCACCTGCAGGTGTTTCTCAACTTCAAGTGGCCTAAATATCTTTTGCTTCCTTCCTGGCTGAAGGTTTGTGCGTATTGCTTGGGGTGACTGGAAGAAGGTTGGGAGCCGGGATGAAAGCATGTATCCACTGTAAATGACGTCTGATTTCCCCCCTTATGTTCGTGATGAAATGTAAATGTTCCCAGCTAAGTAAACACAAGACAATTAACGTGAACCTTGAATTCATAGAAGAAGAAATTACTTGATTTGTGTGCTGTTCCATTTTTAGCGAAGAAGAAGAAAGCTCTTTAAAGCTTTGGAGACCAGAGCGGGACTCCATCAAATTCCGTTCATGCATGATTAAACTTTTTTTTTTTTAAAGAAGAAAAATAGTTAACTGAGCTCCTTTTAATCTTTCAAGTCTTATTCTATTATCGTAACTGCTTTTCAGAACCCCACTTACCCTAAAGCCATGCTCTGTGGCAAATAATCAAATTAAGATATATTACAGAAAGATATAGATCAAAAGTAAGTAGAAAAGCAACAACGGTGAACAGACTGTAATGTGTTATTAGTCTCCAGCACGTTTCATCATGACAGGAAAACCCTTTATTTTATTTATTTTTTATTTTACCTTTATTTAACCAGGCAAGTCAGTTAAGAACATATTCTTATTTTCAATGACGGCCTGGGAACAGTGGGTTAACTACCTGTTCAGGGCAGAACGATGGATTTGTACCTTGTCAGCTAGGGGGTTTGAACTCGCAACCTTCCGGTTACTAGTCCAACGCTCTAACCACTAGGCTACGCTGCCGCCCCAATGCATGTATGCATGTATACTGACAGAAAACGAGCTATGTAACCCATTATGCAATAGCGATATCAAACTAACTATTTATTATATATATATACTGTATCATAAACAGCTATTAGAGATTAACTAAAAAGGTGTTTTTTTTTCTCATGGTGTAGGAAATTAGATAAAGATGTCACGTTCTGACCTTAGTTCCTTTATTTTGTCTTTGTGTTAGTTTGGTCAGGGTGTGAGTTGGGTTGGGTAGTCTATGTTTGTTTTTCTTTGTTTGTATTTCTGTGTTTGGCCTGGTATGGTTCTCAATCAGAGGCAGGTGTCATTCGTTGTCTCTGATTGAGAATCATACTTAAGGTAGCATGTTTTCCCCATTTTGGTTGTGGGTGAATATTTTCTGTTTAGTGTTTCTTCATCACCTTACAGGATTGTTTGTTTTGTCGTTTTTTGTTGTTGTTTTGTTCGGCGTTCAGTTGTTTTATTAAAATAATGGACACTTACCACGCTGCGCATTGGTCCTCTCCTCTCCATCCATCTAGGAGAAGCGTTACAGATCCACCCACACCTACTGGACCAAGCAGCGTGGTAACCAGGAGCAGAGGGTTCTGGACTCCTGGACATGGGAGGAGATTTTGGACGGTATGGGACCCTGGGCACAGGCTGGGGAATATCGCAAGCCCCCGGGAAGAGCTAGCACGGCAGCACAACAGGGACGAGAGGCAGCCCCGAAAATGTATTGGGTGTGGGCACACGGGGAGTGTGGCTAAGTCAGGTAGGAGACCTGAGCCAATTCCCCGTGCTTACCGTGGAGAGAGGTGGACCGGGCAGGCACTGTGTTATGCCGGGAGGCGCATGGTGTCCCCAGTGCAGAGGAATAGCCCAGTCCGCACCTTTTGGGGGGGGGGGGTCCCGTTACATTCTGACCTTAGTTCCTTTATTATGTCTTTGTGTTAGGTTGGTCAGGGTGTGAGTTGGGTTGGGTAGTCTATGTTCTTTTTTCTTTGTTGTATTTCTATGTTTGGCCTGGTATGGTTCTTAGTCAGAGGCAGCTGTCGATCGTTATCTCTGATTGAGAATCATACTTAAGGTAGCCTGTTTTCCCCATTTTGGTTGTGGGTGAATATTTTCTGTTTAGTGTTTTTTCATCACCTCACAGGATTGTTCGTTTGTCGTTTTTGTTGTTTTGTTCGGTGTTCAGTTGTTATATTAAAATAATGGACACATACCACGCTGCGCATTGGTCCTCTCAATCTCCAGACGACAACCGCTACAAAAGAACACAACAGTTGCAGCAGAGGTATAGTTGAAGTGTCGGCCGGCCTCTTTGTCTTCTCAGTGGTGTGAAGCTGTGTTCAAAACATTTGTGAAGGAGGACAAAGGTGCACTGAAGGTGGACCGCATCGCAGGGTGTGAAGCAGTAAAGCTTCTCTTCGTGTGTTTCTTTGCTAAGCTCTCTGTGTGTGTATCTTTGCTAAGCTCTCTGTGTGTGTTTGTTTGCTAAGCTCTCTGTGTGTGTGTGTACCTTTGCTAAGCTCTCTGTGTGTGTATCTTAGCTATGCTCTCTGTGTGTGTATCTTTGCTAAGCTCTCTGTATGTGTACCTTTGCTAAGCTCTCTGTGTGTTTCTTTGCTAAGCTCTCTCTGTTTGTGTGTGTGTGTGTGTGTGTGTGTGTGTGTGTGTGTGTGTGTGTGTGTGTGTGTGTGTGTGTGTGTGTGTGTGTGTGTGTGTGTGTGTGTGTGTGTGTGTGTGTGTGTGTGTGTGTGTGTGTGTGTGTGTGTGTGTGTGTGTGTGTGTGTGTGTGTGTGTGTGTGTCTTTGCTAATCTCTTTGTGTATGTGTATCTTTCCTAAGCTCCCGGTATGTGTATCTTTGCTAAGCTCTCTGTGTATTTCTTTGCTAAGCTCTCTGTGTGTGTTTCTTGTACATTAAGATTTTTGGGGCTAGATCGTGGCCCCGATAAACATCTTCGACCAGTCCTACAAGCCAGCAGGATGGACCCAGCAGGACGGGCCCGAAGGCTGTCTGTAAACTATTTCCTGAATAACAAGTTTGATATCAAAATATTATTCCATACGCAGAGTTGTTCATTGATTTCTATCAGGAAACAGGGAGGGAAGAAAATGTCCTAAAGAGATTATTTTATGGGGAGGTGTAATGCTTCCTAAAGGAAACATTGCTTCCTTTTAGTTTCACATTTCAGTATTTTCAACCCTTCAACTTTCCATTAAAAAAATACTAAAAATACAAATGAAAAAAACAAATTAATTCAGAAGAAATCATTGCCTTGGCGTACTGAATTATATATTTGCGTCTCGTATTTTCTACAGTATCTTTCCGTAGGCACAGTTCTAGTCCCACAATTAATGTATCTGAATCTCATATCTATAGTTATATTTACAGTACAATGTGCAGACAGACAACATTGACTTAACCTTACCCAATATGTTCTCTCACATTCAGGCTTGAGAGCTTTCTCCCACCATTTGGGGAAACCACTGCAGTTCAGTAAAACTCAAACTGTTTTCCTGAGGCAGTCTTGTGTCCCAGAGCAGATATTTAGTTCTGTCAAGGAGAGCTAGGTTAAGTTCTTCTCTCAGGGGCACAATGTCTCAAACTGTGTACACAGAGACTGCTCCCTGATGGATATGAAGTCTTACTTAAATCGACTGCCCTGGTCTTAATCAAAATAGAGCCTGTCCAGAGACAACCTCGTATCAATCTCCCGCTCTGACAGAAACGAGCCAAGGATAGAAAGACCCAAGGCAGTCCGGGGGAATTTATAGTATTTTGGATAAATATATACATAGAGTTCCTAACAGTAAAAGCTAAATAACTCCCAGTATATCTTGGCAAGATCTGGTCTCAGATCCGAGGGAAGGCAAAGTCTCTTGTCCACTAATCCGTAGTTTGGAGGGGACTCTGACACAGACCACAGAAACTCTGGGTGGGGGGGGGGCAAATGAGTTGGGGATGAAGTACGTGCTGTTCTATTGCACGTGCCTGTTTGATGAGAAAGGAATGACTTGGCCCGGTCTCCTTCGGAGGCACAAAGCCCAAGTAAAATAAAGAGATCCTTACGCTTTTAGCTTGATCGACAAAGGTCTAGGCATATCTAATTCTGTCTAGAAATATACACTTTGTAAACGTGTCCTTAATCCTTCACACAACATGACACTCATAGTTATATCTGACCATGGTGTTTATTCATTTTCTTCCAGAACTTTTATTCAATCAGGAGAGACAATTGAGAACAGGGTCTTATTTGCAATGGTGCCCTGAGGACAACAAATGCAATAAATTCAACATAACCCCCCCCCAAAACAATACAGCTTACTTTTTCAACATTTCAAATTTGTTTTGGATTTGAGGACTGTGAAAAGACCCCTGGTGGCATGTCTGGTGGGGTAAGTGTGTGTGTCAGAGCTGTGGGTAAGTTGACTCTGCAAACAATTTGGAATCTACAAAATAGTAATGTTTCTTATAAAAAGAAGTGATGCAGTCAGTCTCTCCTCAACTCTTAGTCAAGAGAGACTGGTATGCATAGTATTTATATCAGCCCTCTGTTTACAATGAAGAGCAAGATGTGTGGCTCTGTTCTGGGCCATTTGCAGCTTAAGGTCTTTCATTACATCACTCGACCACAGGTCCGGGTAAATCTCTGGTAGTGAAGTGAGCTGTATTAAAGTCCTGTCACTGCTTCACTCCCTGGCTACGCTGATGCTCTTCCTCCACGACAATATCCGTCTCTGCCTCCTCTTTGCCCTCCTCCCTGTACCCGGGTCCGGGGTCTGCCACAATAATCAAAATAAGACAAAACTAGAGCATGCAGGACTTGCTTTTTGTAGTGTCGTGTCAAAAAGCAAAACATTTCTTTGTTACAGACAGACCTCTCTCCATCTTTGCAACCATTGAATCTACAATTTAAGTCGGAGGTTTACATACACCTTAGCAAACTACATTTAAACTCAGTTGTTCACTATTCCTGACATTTAATCCTAGTAAGAATTCCCTGTCTTAGGTCAGTTAGGATCACCACCTTATTTTAAGAATGTGAAATGACAGAATAATAGTAGAGAGAATGATATATTTCAGATTTGATTTCTTTCATCACATTCCCAGTGGGTCAGAAGTTTACATACACTCAGCAATGCCTTAAAAATTTATATTTTGAGTGAAACATTTAAGGTAGCCTTCCACAAGCTTCCCACAATAAGTTGGGTGAATTTTGGCCCATTCCTCCTGACAGAGTTGGCGTACCTGAGTCAGGTTTGTAGGCCTCCTTGCTCGCACAAGCTTTTTCAGTTCTGCCTACAATTTTTCTATAGGATTGATGTCAAGGCTCCAATACCTTGACTTTGTTGTCCTTAAGCCATTTTGCCACAACTTTGTAAGTATGCTTGAGGTCATTGTCCATTTGGAAGATCAATTTGCGACCAAGCTTTAACTTCCTGACTGATGTCTTGAGATGTCGCTTCAATATATCCACGTAATTTTCCTACCTCATGATGCCATCTATTTTGTGAAGTGCACCAGTCGCTCCTGCAGCATAGCACCCCCACAACATGATGCTGCCACCCCCCGTGCTTCATGGTTGGGATGGTGTTCTTTGGAATGCAACTCTCCCCCTTTTTTCTCCAAACATAGCGATGGTCATTATGGCCAAACAGTACTATTTTTGTTTCATCAGACCAGAGGACATTTCTCCAAAAAGTACGATCTTTGTCCCCATGTGCAATTGCAAATCGTAGTCTGGCTTTTTATGGCAATTTTGGAGCAGTGGCTTCTTCCGTGCTGAGCGGCCTTTCAGGTTATGTCGATATAGGACTCGTTTCACTGTGGATACTTATACTTGTGTATCTGTTTCCTCCAGCATCTTCAGAAGGTCCTTTGTTGTTGTTCTGGGATTGATTTGCACTTTTCGCACCAAAGTACGTTCATCTCTAGGAGACAGAAAGTGTCTCCTTCCTGAGTGGTATGACGGCTGTGTGGTCCTATGGTGTTTATACTTGCAAATTATTGTTTTTACAGATGAACGTGTACCTTCAGACATTTAGAAATAGCTCCCAAGGATGAACCAGACTTGTGGATAACCACAATTGTTTTTTTTGGTCTTGGCTGATTTCTTTAGATTTTCCCATGATGTCAAGCAAAGAGGCACTGAGATTGAAGGTAGGCCTTGAAATACATCCACAGGTACACCTCCAATTGACTCAAATGATGTCAATCAGAAGCTTCTAAAGTCATGACATAATTTTCTGGAATTTCCCAAGCTGTTTAACTTCTCTAGGGTGGGGGGCAGCATTTGGAATTTTGGATGAAAAGCACGCCCAAATTAAATTGCCTTCTACTCGGGCCCAGAAGATAGGAGACTTTTCATTTTCCATTTGTTTTGTCTTTGTCTTACACACCAGGTTTTCAATCCCCCAATTACCTGTTAATTATTTAACCCTCTGTTGCCCCATGTTTGTTTGGGAGTGATTGTTTCTATGTAGGAAGGTCCGTTATTGTGGGCTCTGTTTTTATATTGCATTTATTATGTTGAGTAAAATATGTTTATTTACTCATATCTGCTGTCCTGCTCCTGACTCCAAAACACCCGCTACACACAGACTTCCTTACACTCTGAATTGATGAAAGTTGAATTAGTCTTTCTGCCCATTTCATTTAAAGTACTCCACAGTTTGTTTTTCCCATCATTTCATTTAAAGTACTCCAGTTTGTTTTGCCCATCATTTCATTTAAAGTACTCCACAGTTTGTTTTGCCCATCATTTCATTTAAAGTACTCCACAGTTTGTTTTGCCCATAATTTCATTTAAAGTACTCCAGTTTGTTTTGCCCATCATTTCATTTAAAGTACTCCAGTTTGTTTTACCCATCATTTCATTTAAAGTAATCCAGTTTGTTTTACCCATCATTTCATTTAAAGTAATCCAGTTTGTTTTACCCATCATTGCATTTAAAGTAATCCAGTTTGTTTTACCCATCATTACATTTAAAGTACTCCACAGTTTGTTTTACCCATCATTTCATTTAAAGTACTCCAGTTTGTTTTACCCATCATTTCATTTAAAGTACTCCACAGTTTGTTTTACCCATCATTGCATTTAAAGTACTCCACAGTTTGTTTTACCCATCATTTCATTTAAAGTACTCCACAGTTTGTTTTACACATCATTTCATTTAAAGTACTCCAGTTTGTTTTACCCATCATTACATTTAAAGTACTCCACAGTTTGTTTTACCCATCATTTAATTTAAAGTACTCCACAGTTTGTTTTACCCATCATTTCATTTAAAGTACTCCACAGTTTGTTTTACCCATCATTTCATTTAAAGTACTCCACAGTTTGTTTTACCCATCATTGTTTATTTATGTCTTTGCTTCATACAGTTTCTTCTTTGTGGTGTTTAGTCACATAATATCTCAATTTGCAGTAAGTCAGCCAGTCAGATGTGCAGCCAGACTTACTAGCCACTCCTTTTACCCTGTAAACCACACAGTTATTCAATTTCTCATCAAATTATGGAGCCTAACAGTCAGTTATTAGTTCTAACAGTTCTAACAGTCAGTTATTAGTTCTAACAGTTCTAACAGTCAGTTATTAGTTCTAACAGTTCTAACAGTCAGTTATTAGTTCTAACAGTTCTAACAGTCAGTTATTAGTTCTAACAGTTCTAACAGTCAGTTATTAGTTCTAACAGTTCTAGCGGTCAGTTATTAGTTCTAACAGTTCTAACGGTCAGTTATTAGTTCTAACAGTTCTAACGGTCAGTTATTAGTTCTAACAGTTCTAACGGTCAGTTATTAGTTCTAACAGTTCTAACGGTCAGTTATTAGTTCTAACAGTTCTAACGGTCAGTTATTAGTTCTAACAGTTCTAACGGTCAGTTATTAGTTCTAACAGTTCTAACGGTCAGTTATTAGTTCTAACAGTTCTAACAGTCAGTTATTAGTTCTAACAGTTCTAACGGTCAGTTATTAGTTCTAACAGTTCTAACGGTCAGTTATTAGTTCTAACAGTTCTAACGGTCAGTTATTAGTTCTAACAGTTCTAACAGTCAGTTATTAGTTCTAACAACAGTTTATTAGTTCTAACAGTTCTAACAGTCAGTTATTAGTTCTAACAGTTCTAACGGTCAGTTATTAGTTCTAACAGTTCTAACGGTCAGTTATTAGTTCTAACAGTTCTAACGGTCAGTTATTAGTTCTAACAGTTCTAACGGTCAGTTATTAGTTCTAACAGTTCTAACGGTCAGTTATTAGTTCTAACAGTTCTAACGGTCAGTTATTAGTTCTAACAGTTCTAACGGTCAGTTATTAGTTCTAACAGTTCTAACGGTCAGTTATTAGTTCTAACAGTTCTAACGGTCAGTTATTAGTTCTAACAGTTCTAACGGTCAGTTATTAGTTCTAACAGTTCTAACGGTCAGTTATTAGTTCTAACAGTTCTAACGGTCAGTTATTAGTTCTAACAGTTCTAACGGTCAGTTATTAGTTCTAACAGTTCTAACGGTCAGTTATTAGTTCTAACAGTTCTATTTATTAGTTCTAACAGTTCTAACGGTCAGTTATTAGTTCTAACAGTTCTAACGGTCAGTTATTAGTTCTAACAGTTCTAACGGTCAGTTATTAGTTCTAACAGTTCTAACGGTCAGTTATTAGTTCTAACAGTTCTAACGGTCAGTTATTAGTTCTAACAGTTCTAACGGTCAGTTATTAATAAACAGGTGGATGTTTATCAATATTTGGAAGAAGCTCTTTCATAAATTCATTGAGGGCAGTGTCTGGATGCTCCTTATTAATCACATCAGACCAACAAATATTTTTAACATCATCAATATAAGAGTCACAGCAAAATCTTCTGCATGATTTCTTTTACACTATTTTAGGCCCAGCTCTTGGAACTTTGGCTTTCCTGGATATAGCCACTATATTGTGATCACTGCATCCAAATGTTCTACAGTATTAGTGTGATCAATACATGTGGATGATCTTGTTCCTGTAGTGTTTGTACACCCTGGTAGGTTGAATAATAACCTGAACCAGATTACAGGCACCAGCTACAGTAAAAAGATTCCTCTTGTGCAGACAGCTTGATGTCAATATTCAGGTTCTCAAGAAAGTAGACCTCTCTGTTTTCATCACATACACAATCAAGCATTTCACACATATTATTTAGATACTGACTGTTAGTACTTGATGGCCTACAGCATCACCCCAAAAGAAAAGGATTTAGATGTGTCAGGTGAACCTGCAACCACAACACTTCAATAACACTTGACATAAGATTTATTTTACCTTTATTTAACCGGGCAAGTCAGTTAAGAACACATTCTCATTTTCAATGACGGCCTAGGAACAGTGGGTTAACTGCCTGTTCTGGGGCAGAACGACAGATTTGTACCTTGTCAGCTCGGGGTTTGAACTTGCAACCTTCCAGTTACTAGTCCAACGCTCTAACCACTAGGCTAAGATAATATCTCCTCTAAGCATTACAGGGATGTAATTGAATATATACAGCAACACCTCCCCCATAAGCATTTCTGTCTCTTCTATAGATGTTATATCTTTGTATCGCTACTGCTGTATCATCAAATTAATTATATAAGTGAGTCTAAGAAATGGCTAATATATGAATTTGATTTTAGCAAGCTATTGGTTTCATTAACCTTATTTTTAAGGCTATTAATATTAATATTAATTGACTCCCCTTGTTTTCTACTGTGTTATTGACTTGTTAATTGTTTATTCCATGTGTAACTCTGTGTTGTCTGTTCACACTGCTATGCTTTATCTTGGCCAAATCGCAGTTGCAAATGAGAACTTGTTCTCAACTAGCCTACCTGGTTAAATAAAGGTGAAAAAAATATATATATATTTTTTAAATCAGTTGGTGTATGTTGGTTTGCTGCATTGTTGAAGCTACGAACCCATAGAATTGGCTCTCTCAACCCTTCCAGGCTTCTGGGAGGAGGGGGGGGAGACAATGAGCCTGTCATAGTGGATGTAAGCAATGTCCTTACGCGGTCTGGCAGCTTTCATGGCTGGAATAAGTTCTTTCCTCTTCTGGCGCTCAGCTTCAGAAAAGTCCTCGTTGATTGAGGAAGATATACGTTTCTCTCAAGTCCTTGGTTCTTTCCAGAACAGCTGCCTTGTCCTTCAACCTCAGGAACTTGACAACTATCGGCCTGGACTTGTCACCTGGGCCGGTGGTGGGTTTTCCAGTTCTGTGGTCGCGATCCACCTCATTCTTCCTGTGGTCCATCTTCAGTTTCTCCAAGACAATTTCCCTCACTTTGTTCTCAGACTCCGTCAAGGTTTCATATGGAAATTCCGCAATTCTGTCCACAATCATGTTGTTCTGCCTTGATTGTCCCTCGAGATAAACTGATTTCTCTGTGCTTCTACATCTGCATTGCTTGCTGTTTGGGGTTTTAGGCTGGGTTCCTGTTATGACATCGGCTGATGTAAAAAGGGCTTTATAAATACATTTGATTCGTTGTAATCATGGATTCGCGTACAGAACCGATGCCCTCAATGACTTACAGATCGCTGTCATCTTGCCATTCTCCTGTTTAAAGTCATTGAGCTGACCCTGGGAGAACTGCTTATTGAACTAATTTAGTATTCACTGTAGTGTTTTTGTGGACTAAAGTCTGCAAAAAACACTACAGTGAATACTATAGTATTTACTGTAGTAAACTGCAGTATTTGCAGTTTACTATGGTATAAATTCTGCAGTAAAATAAAACTATAGTATATACTATAGTGAATCATGTAGTGTTTTTGCGGATTGTAGCAGTAAAACTTAAATTAATAAACCGGTATTTTATGTGCTTTATTCACTGAACACAACATTATTTATTATGTTTATAGATTTTATAGTATATATAATTATAGGCCTCCATCTATTTCCTTAATGTTAGGGCAGTGGTCCCGTGGTGGGAACATATATCAGCGGAAATTTCAAGTGCGCCACGTATAGTTTTTGATAAAACTCAAAGTTTCATTAAAATGCACATACAATATACTGAATTAAAGCTACACTCGTTGTGAATCTAGTTACCGAGTCAGATTTGTAAAATGCTTTTCGGCGAAAGCATGAGAAGCTATTATCTGATAGCATGTATCCCCCAAATACTGCACCGTCACCTAATGACAGATTTTGCGATAGCCGGGGGCTACTCAGAACGCAGAAATAAAATATAAAACATTCATTACCTTTGACGAGCTTCTTTCTTGGCACTCCTAGATGTCCCATAAACATCATTTTGGGTCTTTTTTAGATTAAATCGGTCCATATATAGTCTAGATATCGATCTATGAACACTGTGTGAACAACGGAAAGAAATAGCGTTTTAGAACGTAACGTCATTTTTTAAAATTAAAAAAGTCGACGATAAACTTTCACAAAACACTTCGAAATACTTTTGTAATGCAACTTTAGGTATTAGTACACGTTAATAAGTGATACAATTGATCACGAGGCGATGTCAATTCTATAGGTATCCTTCTTGAAATACTGTCCTGAGAAATCTCAACCAAAATATCCGGTCGGAGACCGGAGGGAATCGGTTCCCTTGATTCGGTTTGACCAAGAAACAAAGCCTAGGCAAATGACAAGACTCTAGACATCGTGTGGAAGCTGTTGGTACTGCAACCTCAGCCCCATTTAATCCGGTTCACCTATAACAATTCCTGGAAGTCGCGCATGGATATTGTTTTCCATTTTCAGTGATCAGATTTTCCTGCACTTTTTGATGAAACACACATTCTGTTATAGTCACAGTGATTTAACCAGTTTTAGAAATGTCTGAGTGTTTTCTATCCACACATACTAATCATATGCATATACTATATTCCTGGCATGAATAGCAGGGCGCTGAAATGTTGCGCGATTTTTAACAAAAAGCTGCGAAAAGCTGCTTAAATTCTCGACTTCCCTAACAGGTTTTAATGAACACAGCTTTTGTTCAATTACATAGTTACTTGTTTAACTTTCCTGCACTAACGTGTTACCATAAACACACTGGGTCACTAATATGTTACCATAAACACACTGGGTCACTAATGTGTTACCATAAACTCACTGGGTCACTAATGTGTTACCATAAACACACTGGGTCACTAATGTGTTACCATAAACACACTGGGTCACTAATGTGTTACCATAGACACACTGGGTCACTAACGTGTTACCATAAACACACTATGTCATCTATTTAGGAACAACAACAAAACATCTTGCCGGAATAATACTTCTGCTATTTGTGCATTTTCTTACTTTTGATACTAGAGGGTTTATCAGACGATTCCTGGGGGTCTGTACTCCCAAAGTTGTTGACTGTTTTTGTGCTTTCCAGTTAGCTAGCAGTTCTCAACTTTTAGTAACCAATGGCTAGCAGTTTCCTACTGGCAATAAAAAAAATCTGAATTATTTAATGTAACAAATCAAACATTAAACCTCGCAAAGAATTCATGGTAATTTATGGTAACCTCTTAAACAATTATTTTAGACCCAGCGTTTATAGGAAAAAGGCGTTTATTTGCTGAAATGTATGCCGTTTGAGACTCTGCATTTGAGACTCTGCATTTATTTGAAGTTTTACGGTACTGTAGTATTTGCTATTTGTTTTTTTGTTTGATTATCTTTGAAATAAAAACCCTACTGGAGAAATACTAAAAGACCACATTTTCCATAACCTTTTAAGGTAGGCAGGATTTGGGTCTGAATGGCTAGTGTGTTTTTGCAGACATTACTGTAGTATTTACAATAGTATTCTACGGTATACTACCAATATTCTATACTAGGTTAGAGGGATGCTAAAGTGTGTGGTACAGTATTCTACAGTACACTGTACAACAATATACTATTGCATTTTATCGTAAGTAGTGTAGTATTCTATAGTAAACTGTATTTTTTTTAAATGTTGGCAACCGAGACATCTCCTTTTAAAATGTTAGCTTTTTTTTAGCTTCCTCTGAGGAAGTGCTCACATAAATAATGCAGGCATCTCATCAATGCATCAAGACACAAGAAACACCGAGCATGAGCTAATAGTCCTCGATTGTTGTTCCGGACAGATTTTAACTGCCTTGTTTTTTCTTCTTTCTTTTCACTTAAAAGGCCCTAACAGTGATTATGAGTTATGTAGTCCAGGTCTCGGGGATGACACCTAGCGCTTCATTATTTTTTACAGCCATAGGTTTGATTTTCAACTGTTGCTCTGTTAAGTAACACTGCTGTCATACGTAAGGGCCGGTGTAGTTTGTCAAGCCTTAGTTGGGTGAGATCCTGAGACCGATAGTCGTAGGTTTTATGCCCAGAGGCCTCAGCTAATATACGGCACCTGAGTGCAAGATATGCCCTTTGACCCTCTTTAAACCCCCCCCAAGCAAGGAGCCAAGGGAAAGGTTTTGTGTTTGTTCTTCAGAAACTGTCATTATTTTAAGTGTCAGTTAGTTTTTTTTGTTCGTGTTAAGGTCATTCTAGAGGTATAGAGGTTGTGGGATAAGCCACGTTCTGGTAGTAAAAAAAAACCTAGAAGGATGTTGTATCGTTACTAAACTAGAGCAAAAGTTGTGCAGAACGTCATCAACTGCAGTGTTCATGTTACATGTCATGTAAATCTCCTTAACTCTAACTAACCCTGCTTTTGGATTTTCAGGCAGTGTAGCCTAGTGGTTAGAGCGTTGGACTAGTAACCGGGAAGGTTGCAAGTTTGAATCCCTGAGCCGACAAGGTCAAAATCTGTTGTTCTGCCCCTGAACAAGGCAGTTAACCCACCGTTCCTAGGCAGTCATTAAAAATAAGCATTTTTTTCTTAACTGACTTGCCCTAGTTAAATAAAGGTAAAAAAAACCTCAATAAAATCTACTTGGTGTCTCTTCTATTGAGTGAACCCTGCCTTTGTCTGCCCTCCTTTAATTCTCTTCAGCCAGAGAGAAAATCCATTGGACCGACAACTCACTCAGTCAGTTGTCGGACTTCATTTAATTCCCAAGATGCAGTGGGGTCGGGGTGTCTACAGACGGGTCTGATGCAGCAGTAATGATCAAACAGAGAGTCTGTGAGAAAGAGAGAGAGGAATTTAAGGGGTGTCTGTACGAAGGAGAGCGGAAAAACACTCAGCGAAGTCCAATCAGTCCATCCTCTGTCTTCTCTCCTCCTCCCTCCTTTCCCATCACCTCTGCAGTGCGTGTTAGGGGCACTGCTAGCACACTGCAGAGTGATTTATGGGCACTGCTAACACACTGCAGAGTGATTTAGGGGCACTGCTAGCACACTGCAGAGTGATTTAGGGGCACTGCTAGCACACTGCAGAGTGATTTAGGGGCACTGCTAACACTGCAGAGTGATATAGGGGCACTGCTAGCACACTGCAGAGTGATTTAGGGGCACTGCTAACACACTGCAGAGTGATTTAGGGGCACTGCTAGCACACTGCAGAGTGATTTGGGGGCACTGCTAAGACACTGCAGAGTGATTTGGGGGTACTGCTAGCACACTGCAGAGTGATTTGGGGCACTGTCGCACTCTGCGGGGCGTTTTGGGGACACTGCTAGCACTCTGCGCGGCATTTTAGGGGCACTGCTAGCACACTGCGCTGCAGAGTGATTCAGGGGCACTGTCGTCACTTTGCGGGGCGTTTTGGGGACACTGCTGGCACAAAGCGGGGCATTTTAGGGGCACTGCTGGCATTCTGTAGGGCGTTTTAGGGGCACTGTCGGCTCTCTAAGGGGCGTTTTAGGGGCACTGTCGGTTCTCTAAGGGGCGTTTTAGGGGCACTGCCGGCTCTCTAAGGGGCGTTTTAGGGGCACTGTCGGCTCTCTAAGGGTTTTTTTAGGGGCACTGCGGCTCTCTAAGGGGCGTTTTAGGGGCACTGCTGGCATTCTGTAGGGCATTTTAGGGGCACTGCCGGCTCACTAAGGGGCGTTTTAGGGGCACTGCCGGCTCTCTAAGGGGCGTTTTAGGGGCACTGCCGGCTCACTAAGGGGCGTTTTAGGGGCACTGTCGGCACTTTACAGTGATTTACCGTGATTTGTTGCTTTCTCACTGCTCTTCCTGTATTTTCTGTACTTTAGCCGGCACTGTGAGCCACCACTTCAGACCCTACCGATCATTTCGCTCCCTGAAAGAAGTGGTGGTGGTGTGTGTATTCGTTGGACACCAGATACCCTCCGGTCCTCAGTGTGTCTCCGTAGGTTTTCTATAGGACGGAAACAAGCAGAAGGATGGAAGGACTTAGGCTGAGCTAATGACCCGGGAAGAAATCAGCCCTGGGATGAGGTCATCTCTGACCTTTAGACAAATCACTGGATAAAGCAATGATCCATTATGTTTAACACACACACACACACACAGGCGGTTTCTTTTGTACCGTGATGGTCGGTTAAAGTGATGAGGGGGGTCTAACTGGGTGGGGGGCTCCTTCAATGAAGAGGAAGTGACCAATTGGAGGGGCAGAAACAATGTTTTCATCACCCAGCATTTAACCATCTACTCTTCCTGTAAGCCCTTTTCAATGTAGAGGCTCATGTTCTTTTCAAATAGGGGAAACTGTAGAGCACAAGGCCAGAACAGTATAGATGGGAAAACGTCACTCACTCACTCACTCACTCACTCACTCACTCACTCACTCACTCACTCACTCACTCACTCACTCACTCACTCACTCACTCACTCACTCACTCACTCACTCTCTCTCTATCTCTGTCTCACACACACACCACACACACACACACACACACACACACACACACACACACACACACACACACACACACACACACACACACACACACACACACACACACACACACACACACACACACACACACACACACACACACACGGACACACACACGGACACACACACGGACACACACACGGACACACACACACACACACGGACACACACACACACACACACACACACACACACACACACACACACACACACACACACACACACACACACACACACACACACACACACACACACACACACACACACACACACACACACACACAAGGAACCAAAAGATGTCATAAAACTGAAAGT
Source organism: Oncorhynchus gorbuscha (assembly GCF_021184085.1). Lineage (NCBI taxonomy): Eukaryota > Metazoa > Chordata > Actinopteri > Salmoniformes > Salmonidae > Oncorhynchus > Oncorhynchus gorbuscha. The sequence continues at coordinate 5,594,520 of NC_060174.1, read as the reverse complement.
TAATCAATTGAATGTAGCCCACATGTCCAGTCTGTCACAGTGATTCCTCATTTTGTAATAACACACCTGAAACACGGCCAAAATCTCTGGTCCAGCCCAGAGGAGACCCCCTTCAAAGTAAGGCTTCTTTCCATGTAAAACGTCTTCAGGAAACGCCCTGCACTTGACCATCAGAGAAACTACATGTGTTTCCATTACCGCAGCGCTCCCAAAGACTGTCATTTGTAAAAACACTCGCCTCAGTGCTACACTTAAGTCCTTTCATATGTTAGTGATTAGTCGCAATTCCATACGCATTGATTACTACTGTCAGAGAAGCAGCAATGTGCAAAATCTCAGCCACCAGCACCTGTTTTACGAAGGGACTTCAATTCCGTCTTCTCGGGGTTCTCACAACGAAGAAGCCATAGAATCTCTGAATTGGATCCAACCACCCAAACAAAATGAAATCGTCTAGAAAACAAAGAGTTACCTGTTTTTGGTACTTTCAGCACCATCCCTTAAAATCAAAGGGAACCAAAACCATTTTTCTGGTGCTTCTTTTGAGATTTACCTGATGTTACCGGGCAGGTTGGGGACGGAGATGAGTGAGATATACTGTAATTGAGACTCCTTAGGATTGGTGCTTATTGGCCACTCAATGGAAACCAGCCTTTGAGAAACCATATCTGAGTCCGTGAGAAGCATTATGGGTAGTTTTCTCTTCTCCCTTCTAACTCTTATGAAACAGGGGTCCGTAAAGGGAACAATAACCCTCTGAACTTTAGGAATTAGGTAGGGAGTTGAAGATGGAAAAAATTAGAGAGAGAGAGAGTGAGAGAGAGAGGGGGCAACGGGTAAGAGGGGAGAGACGTGAAAAACGAAACCCTGTTATTCACACCCATCTCCAAAGAGTCAAGGGTCTGACATTGAAATTTTATGACTACCAGGGACTATTATTGGGGGGGGGGGCGTAACCAAGGACCGCCCTCTGTGCATTCCATTCCCCCTGACCAATTGCCGCCCAGGTGTCTCACCTCTCCCGGCTCTCTTCATTAAATTAAAGGCCAAGATTTATACCCGGGTGCCAAAGCAACAGCTTCAGTCGGATTAGGAATCATTTATCCCGTCAGAGTGGCTGAAAGCATGGAGTTTGATTGATAGACCCAGAGCGATGGGGAAGTATATAGTTACACACGGCTGCCTTTCCGACTGGGGCTCCTGCATCTTTAATTCAGCACTGAATCCCATTATACGACCCAGCCAACAATATGGTGCAGGTAACCAATTCCCCTGACTACCGTAAAGGTAGATGACTGTAGGTTGGGGGTTGTTCTGGGCTTCTATAAGAGGGAGTGGGTTAAGGAACAGACTGCAGGATATGCTTTGACAAGGATTTCTGCTCGTGGAGTTTTGTAGATAGTGGCCTTGTTATGACTCCCCAGTGTCCCCTCAAACAGACTGGGGCCTTGGCTTTCTCTCTGTGGTGTCTCCCACCAGATGGCACAAAACATACACACATCTGAGCTCTCATCACAGTGATCTTTGAGGAAAACATGGTTTTGTGGCAAATTGCACTGCTCATTTTATGGAAAGGTGTGGGAATCTGTTTGTATAAGCGTTTGAATGCAGTCCATCCTAGGTAAATATCATTCATTGTCTTCCGTTAGGGCGCAGGATTTGGAAATCCTGTCATGGAATATTGACAGAACTTCAACAGGGTGAATAAATATCTAAGACAGACAGACAGGATACAAACACTGTGTGAGTGGACAGTGTTTTTATTTTCTCGGTTACTATATGAATACAAGTATTGCTGTGGAAAATCATCAAAGGAAAAGCGGATTTCATGTGAGGGTGAAAGTGGAGGGTGAAGTCCCCCCCCCCCCCCTGGGCTGTATTTTCCCAAAAGTTTTTAAACGGTTGAGAGCCCATTATTTGGAACTGGAAGCCCAGACGAAAGGTGTAGACACAATTAGGTGATTGAAATGGGAGCCGTCAGAATCCAAACCATATGATCTAATGCGTTTGACTTAATGCAGTTAAGAATCAGAGGGATGGAATTAAACCTCCATGCTGACTATTTGTTCAGCAAACCGAACCTGGGCTCAAACCTTTGTGACATCACCACCAGAAAAGTCACTGTTGGAAATGCACACTACCGCAGAAGAGGGGGAGTCAATCCATCCCATGTCTTCAAGTGGATATCCACTGACACAACAGTAAGAAAGTGTAAAGATTAAAGGAGTCTTCTCATTTCTTCAGATGTTGCTGTGTAAGGACGAGGCAAAGAGTTGGGCAATAACGAAACAAATATTTTGAGGTCGGCCCACATACATGTATTTCCAGATGGATGTAATGGTTTCCCTTTGGACTGATTTCCAGAATCCTGGCCCTGACTGGATCATACTCCTACAGCAGTTGTGATGATTGGATCAAACTCCTACAGCGGTTGTGATGATTGGATCAAACTCCTACAGCGGTTGTGATGATTGGATCAAACTCCTACAGCAGTTGTGATGATTGGATCAAACTCCTACAGCGGTTGTGATGATTGGATCAAACTCCTACAGTGTTTGTGATGATTGTATTTTTTTTTTTACCTTTATTTAACCAGGCAAGTCAGTTAAGAACATATTCTTATTTTCAATGACGGCCTGGGAACAGTGGGTTAACTGCCTGTTCAGGGGCAGAACGACAGATGTGTGTACCTTGTCAGCTCAGGGGTTTGAACTCGCAACCTTCCGGTTACTAGTCCAACGCTCTAACCACTAAGCTACGCTGGAATCTGTTTTGGTTGGAGAACAAAAAAGAGAACCTGGCTGCACTCTATTTAACCATGGTGGACTTCATGAGTGCAATTTCTAAATGTCTGTTTCATAGTCAAAGTCATCATGCAGTATGTTCTTCATTGAGTATCATAGATCTCCATGCAGTATCTTCTTCATTGAGTATCATAGATCTCCATGCAGTATCTTCTTCATTGAGTATCATAGATCTCCATGTAGTATAGTCTTCATTGAGTATCATAGATCTCCATGCAGTATCTTCTTCATTGAGTATCATAGATCTCCATACAGTATCTTCTTCATTGAGTATCGTAGATCTCCATGCAGTATCTTCTTCATTGAGTATCATAGTTTTTCATGCAGTATCTTCTTCATTGAGTATCATAGATCTCCATGCAGTATCTTCTTCATTGAGTATCGTAGATCTCCATGCAGTATCTTCTTCATTGAGTATCATAGATCTCCATGTAGTATCTTCTTCATTGAGTATCATAGATCTCCATGTAGTATAGTCTTCATTGAGTATCATAGATCTCCATACAGTATCTTCTTCATTGAGTATCATATATCTCCATAAAGTATCTTCTTCATTGAGTATCATAGATCTCCATGCAGTATCTTCTTCATTGAGTATCGTAGATCTCCATGCAGTATCTTCTTCATTGAGTATCATAGATCTCCATGCAGTATCTTCTTCATTGAGTATCATAGATCTCCATGCAGTATCTTCTTCATTGAGTATCATAGATCTCCATGCAGTATCTTCTTCATTGAGTATCATAGATCTCCATGTAGTATAGTCTTCATTGAGTATCATAGATCTCCATGCAGTATCTTCTTCATTGAGTATCATAGATCTCCATACAGTATCTTCTTCATTGAGTATCATATATCTCCATAAAGTATCTTCTTCATTGAGTATCATAGATCTCCATGCAGTATCTTCTTCATTGAGTATCGTAGATCTCCATGCAGTATCTTCTTCATTGAGTATCATAGATCTCCATGTAGTATAGTCTTCATTGAGTATCATAGATCTCCATACAGTATCTTCTTCATTGAGTATCATAGATCTCCATGCAGTATCTTCTTCATTGAGTATCATAGATCTCCATGCAGTATCTTCTTCATTGAGTATCATAGATCTCCATGCAGTATCTTCTTCATTGAGTATCATAGATCTCCATGCAGTATCTTCTTCATTGAGTATCGTAGATCTCCATACAGTATCTTCTTCATTGAGTATCATAGATCTCCATACAGTATCTTCTTCATTGAGTATCATAGATCTCCATGCAGTATCTTCTTCATTGAGTATCATAGATCTCCATGTAGTATAGTCTTCATTGAGTATCATAGATCTCCATACAGTATCTTCTTCATTGAGTATCGTAGATCTCCATACAGTATCTTCTTCATTGAGTATCGTAGATCTCCATACAGTATCTTCTTCATTGAGTATCATAGATCTCCATACAGTATCTTCTTCATTGAGTATCGTAGATCTCCATACAGTATCTTCTTCATTGAGTATCGTAGATCTCCATACAGTATCTTCTTCATTGAGTATCATAGATCTCCATGCAGTATCTTCTTCATTGAGTATCATAGATCTCCATGTAGTATCTTCTTCATTGAGTATCATAGATCTCCATACAGTATCTTCTTCATTGAGTATCATAGATCTCCATGCAGTATCTTCTTCATTGAGTAGCATAGATCTCCATGCAGTATCTTCTTCATTGAGTAGCATAGATCTCCATGTAGTATAGTCTTCATTGAGTATCATAGTTTTTCATGCAGTATCTTCTTCATTGAGTATCATAGATCTCAAAATGCCATAGATTAATACATCTCCAAGTCCCAATTAACCATTATTGTGTCCAAGGTCGCATGAGAAAGTATTTGTCATGGCTTACGAGGAAAGAGTTCCTATGGCAAAGTATTGCTTGATAGGATCCCCATATCACATGACACACGTGACTCCGACGTTACACCTGCACCGAATCAGTCTTAGCAGGAAGCAGCTGTGGATGCCGTATTTTAAGTCTTATATCTATCATATGCTACAGTTTAATTTCCAGGTTAGAATTTGAAATGGTCTTTGTTTTTAGGTCGACACCCTTTGCTAATGTTGTGACATGTTTTGAGGATGTTGTCCTGAAGTGAATTGGTATGGGGGAGGAAAGGATGCAATTAGCACGTGCAGGAATTATAGAGATGGGGTCAACTAGAGTGAAATATCTTGTCACGATACACCTGTTGCCAGATCACACAGTTTCCTCTTGAGAGGCAACATGTGAACCAGCAGTTTGGAGCACACAGGGACAACACAGCAACAGCTATCAGGCTGTAGGAAGTAAACCTAAACCTGACCCTGGATAGGTCAGAACCTCCTCTTCTCCACCTTCCCCTCTTCCTGAGAGAACGGCAGGGGGGGGTGCGTTTTTCTTTACTTTTCTTTTTCTGAGGGGAGACAATGTCATCTGTTTCCAGTCAGTGTTCACACCGTAGGCGTTGGAAAAAAAGTGACAAAAGAGGGTGGTTTGAACCCTGTAGAATTCCTACTGACTTTGTGGAATTCTGTCAACTGGACTGCAGGTGTGAGCTGAGCGGTACTGTAAAATGCCACATCAGCTTCCCACGTGTCATACTGTAAGTCGAAGGATTAGTGCAAGTCGAACAAAACGACATCGCTGACAGTCGGAGAATGAGATTTGATGCTTTCTGTTGATAGTTTCGCTTTCACTGACGCCAGACACGTTCCTATGCCAGGTTTCGCTGGTGAGCCAAATAGTTACGTCTCCAAGTGCCAAAATCTGTGTCATACACCTAAACTGTGATGAGTCACAGGAGAACGGAGTGCAGAAAACCATAACTCCTCAACTGCTCCTAAACCTTCAGTGTCGATTCCATCTCCTTACAGCACACACTCAATCCATTAGGCAAGATCACACTGTTCTTCACGACTGTCATAGACAGAGTAGAGCATCGTCATAGACAGAGTACGGCCTGTCACTCAATTCCATTAGGCCCGGATCACACTGTTCTTCACGACTGTCATAGAAAGAGTAGAGCATCGTCATGTGACTTGCTGCTTGACCTCAATTTGAAAAGAGATGTAGTTCCTGGCTCCATCCTTTCAACAAACTCTGGCTGGTAATTGACCATTACTCTGGAGCAGAGAGAGGTGTTGTCCAGTGGGCAAACTGCTTATCTGGAAACAATCATGGAGTTGGCAGGCTGGCAGACACTGCAGTCCCCTTCACCACCCCCCACCCCTGCCCTATCCTCCCCAGAGCCTGGGCTCTGTCTGTTGCTGCAGGAGGAAGACTAACAAGCCCTCTCTATGGAGAAAAAACATGTTAACCCTCAAACCAGGCAGAAAATGCTCGAGCTGTCGTAGAGAGTGAGCTTCGTCAACGACAATATGACATCATTATTACGTGTCGTTGTGGACTGCTTCTTTTCGACTGAGGCGATGATAGTCTGATGATACCCTAGTCTTCGTTTTAAAACAACGTCCAAATGTCTACTCTTACCTTTTTAGATATAGAAAATGCTCTTAATCACTGTGTTCATTGTACATACAACATGTACAGTATGTTATGACGATAAGCATTGGGTGAGACTGAATTACTTCAGACAGTTTGCAAAGACTGGCTGAAAAGAGCACTGTTTAAATGGAACATTTTTTGTCAACATGGGGATGCGCTGCCAATGTGATGCCGGGTTAGGTAACTGTCAACAAGTGGCTAGAAAATTACCAAAGTGCACGCAAGTTATGTCGTGCGACCTCCCCTCATCTCGCCAAACCCAAACATCACAGTAGAAAAACAATAATACCAACTGACTTGTCTACCTCTGGCGCAGAACTGGCCCCAGATGTGGAGAGCATATCAATAGTGTTCTGCTGGGAGTTATCCAAACAAAGAGGCTGCCGTTTTTCACTCCTAAAGCTTTTCCCGCTTTCAAAAATATCCCCAGCATAAGATACCAACAAATATATACACTCAGTCTCCAGTTTATTAGGTACACTACCCCCCACTCCCCCTGTTCACAAAATGTTTTTTTCTCTCTAACAGATAGTGAGTCATGTGGCCGAGGCTTTCTGTATAAAGCAGGCTGACAGGCATCAAGGCATTCAGTTACTGTTCAATTGAATTTTAGAATGGGCAAAACAAGTAACCATGGAGACTTTGAGCGTGGTATGATTGCCGGTGCCAGATGTTCCAGTATCTCAGAAACGTGCTGCCTCCTGGGCTTTTCACACACGAAGACTGTCTATAGCTCCAAAACTCAGACACGGGAAGAACTGTATGTGCTAACCCTCCTGGTCACTTGTGATACATATATGCCCACAAGACCAATAACGCATGACTCCACCATACAGTGCCCTCTAGTGTACAAAACAAGTAAAAAATAAACCTTGATCAGACAACATACACAACTCATGAACAGGCCAAAATTGTTCCTACACTGACATCACGCCTATTTCTGTATGCTTTTATTCTCTAGAGATCTGTGCAGGCAAAAAGCAGATGGCTTTATGGGTAATGAGTTGAGATGGCCTGAGGGAAAGTATGGTTTTGGACCCACTGTTGGATTGGATGGAGTAGAGTGACCCACTGTTGGAATGGATGGAGTAGAGTGACCCACTGTTGGAATGGATGGAGTAGAGTGACCCACTGTTGGAATGGATGGAGTAGAGTGACCCACTGTTGGAATGGATGGAGTAGAGTGACCCACTGTTGGAATGGATGGAGTAGAGTGACCCACTGTTGGAATGGATGGAGTAGAGTGACCCACTGTTTGATAGGATGGAGTAGAGTGACCCACTGTTGGAATGGATGGAGTAGAGTGACCCACTGTTGGAATGGATGGAGTAGAGTGACCCACTGTTGGAATGGATGGAGTAGAGTGACCCACTGTTGGAATGGATGGAGTAGAGTGACCCACTGTTGGAATGGATGGAGTAGAGTGACCCACTGTTGGAATGGATGGAGTAGAGTGACCCACTGTTTGATAGGATGGAGTAGAGTGACCCACTGTTGGAATGGATGGAGTAGAGTGACCCACTGTTGGAATGGATGGAGTAGAGTGACCCACTGTTGGAATGGATGGAGTAGAGTGACCCACTGTTGGAATGGATGGAGTAGAGTGACCCACTGTTGGAATGGATGGAGTAGAGTGACCCACTGTTGGAATGGATGGAGTAGAGTGACCCACTGTTGGATAGGATGGAGTAGAGTGACCCACTGTTTGATAGGATGGAGTAGAGTGACCCACTGTTTGATAGGATGGAGTAGAGTGACCCACTGTTTGATAGGATGGAGTAGAGTGACCCACTGTTTGATAGGATGGAGTAGAGTGACCCACTGTTTGATAGGATGGAGTAGAGTGACCCACTGTTTGATAGGATGGAGTAGAGTGACCCACTGTTTGATAGGATGGAGTACAGTGATCCACTGTTTGATTGGATGGAGTAGAGTGACCCACTGTTGGAATGGATGGAGTAGAGTGACCCACTGTTGGAATGGATGGAGTAGAGTGACCCACTGTTGGAATGGATGGAGTAGAGTGACCCACTGTTGGAATGGATGGAGTAGAGTGACCCACTGTTTGATAGGATGGAGTAGAGTGACCCACTGTTTGATAGGATGGAGTAGAGTGACCCACTGTTTGATAGGATGGAGTAGAGTGACCCACTGTTTGATAGGATGGAGTAGAGTGACCCACTGTTTGATAGGATGGAGTAGAGTGACCCACTGTTGGAATGGATGGAGTAGAGTGACCCACTGTTGGAATGGATGGAGTAGAGTGACCCACTGTTGGAATGGATGGAGTAGAGTGACCCACTGTTGGAATGGATGGAGTAGAGTGACCCACTGTTGGAATGGATGGAGTAGAGTGACCCACTGTTGGAATGGATGGAGTAGAGTGACCCACTGTTGGAATGGATGGAGTAGAGTGACCCACTGTTTGATAGGATGGAGTAGAGTGACCCACTGTTTGATAGGATGGAGTAGAGTGACCCACTGTTTGATAGGATGGAGTAGAGTGACCCACTGTTTGATAGGATGGAGTAGAGTGACCCACTGTTTGATAGGATGGAGTAGAGTGACCCACTGTTTGATAGGATGGAGTAGAGTGACCCACTGTTTGATAGGATGGAGTAGAGTGACCCACTGTTTGATAGGATGGAGTAGAGTGACCCACTGTTTGATAGGATGGAGTAGAGTGACCCACTGTTTGATAGGATGGAGTAGAGTGACCCACTGTTTGATAGGATGGAGTAGAGTGACCCACTGTTTGATAGGATGGAGTAGAGTGACCCACTGTTTGATAGGATGGAGTAGAGTGACCCACTGTTTGATAGGATGGAGTAGAGTGACCCACTGTTTGATAGGATGGAGTAGAGTGACCCACTGTTTGATAGGATGGAGTAGAGTGACCCACTGTTTGATAGGATGGAGACAGTGACCCACTGTTTGATAGGATGGAGTAGAGTGACCCACGGTTTGATAGGATGGAGTAGAGTGACCCACTGTTTGATAGGATGGAGTACAGTGATCCACTGTTTGATTGGATGGAGTAGAGTGACCCACTGTTTGATAGGATGGAGTACAGTGATCCACTGTTTGATTGGATGGAGTAGAGTGAACCACTGTTGGACAGGATGGAGTACAACAGAGATGCATTGGGGGTAGTAGTCAGAGAAAGAGACCCCCGCCCCCCTCCCCCAACACACATGCTAATTCAAAACAGACACCCACATTTTCCTTACTGCAACTAAGTGTGGCCTGCAAGAAAGAAGTGGTAGTGCTGGTGACCCAGACATGCTCATCCAACGATTAATTAAACCACATGACTGGAAGCATGGATCCCGCTGACTCATGCTCGGTCCTCCTGAAGCAAAGCATTAATAACTCACTGGGCACAGCCGTCAATTCAACATCTATTACATGTTGGGTCAATGTAATTGCGTTGAAATTACACGGGGAAAAAAACGTTGATTCAACCAGTGCCGTTTCATCCTCACAGCGTTCAGGTCGAGCTCTTGTGGTCTGCGGCTGGGAGGCTTTCGGAATCGTCTCAGAGTCTTCACAACCACTGTCTACCCTCCCTCCCTCTCCCTTTCGTTCCCATCTGACATCCTGCGATGTGACCGCCTTTCGGTTCCTTGCCTGTGTCGCTCACTTCACTTCTCTGTGTACTTTAGGATGTTTAGTTCTGGATATTTCCATCCGTTCTGTTTTTCTTCCTCCAGGCTAGCCCTCGCGTGTACCACGGCCCGTGTTGAGTTGCAGATTCTTTGAAGGAATGTCCCGGTGAATGGGCAAGAGCTGAAACCCACTGTAATAGACTGATTAGAAACGCCGCATGGGATGGTGATGGGGCTCTACTTTGACCCACCGTGAGGAAGTGAAGAGAAGGCCATGCACAGGGGGGCACGGGCGGACGGCAGAATCAAGTGCTCCGGGACCCGTGGGTGAACCCCATGGCTTTTCTCACATTCAAAATGAAAATGCTGAGCTCAGCCACATACACCAGGATGTGGTGATTATGTATCAGAGGGTAAAACAAAAGAAGAAGAAGAAGGTGTTTGGACAGATATTTACAGCGCAAGGGGACATTTACGTGATGTTTTAGGAACTTGTGCCATTGAGTACAAGGTAATGGTATGGTGATCTAGGCCATGTTCAAGTCTCCATAGTCATACAGAACACTGATATACTTGAGTCATTCAGCAGGCACACTTATCCAGGAGTAATTTACAGGAGAAATTAGGGTTAAGTGCCATGCTCAAGGATACATTGAGGGTCATTTTTCACCTAGTTGGCTCACGGATTTGAACCAGTGACCTTTCGGTTACTGGCCCAACGCTCCTAACAGCTAGGTTACCTGCCGCCAAGGAATAGGTCATTTTAAAATACCAATACCTATATCAGTATAATGGTAGGTATATTTATAGTATATATACCTATATCAGTATAATGGTAGATATGTTTATAGTATATATACCTATATCAGTATAACGGTAGGTATATTTATAGTATATATACCTATATCAGTATAACGGTAGGTATGTTTATAGTATATATACCTATATCAGTATAACGGTAGGTATGTTTATAGTATATATACCTATATCAGTATAATGGTAGGTATATTTATAGTATATATACCTATATCAGTATAACGGTAGGTATGTTTATAGTGCCTAAACCTATGTCAGTATAACGGTAGGTATGTTTATAGTATATATACCTATATCAGTATAACGGTAGGTATGTTTATAGTGACTAAACCTATGTCAGTATAATGGTAGGTATATTTATAGTATATATACCTATATCAGTATAATGGTAGGTAAGTTTATAGTATATCGGTAGGTATATTTATAGTATATATACCTATATCAATATAACAGTAGGTATATTTATAGTATATATACCTATATCAGTATAACGGTAGGTATGTTTATAGTATATATACCTATATCAGTATAACGGTAGGTATGTTTAAAGTGCCTATTCCTATGTAAGTATGACGCAAGATTATATATAAATCCTCAAAAACAAAATGGCTATTGGTGATTTTCTCAACATCTCCACATTGATATCTAGAGTGGTTTGGTTCTTTAAACGTGCTCCCTAGATATACAAAAGGCTTGAAATAGAAACACCCTCATTGCCATGCTTCCAATATTAGAGATATCAGATTTAAGGGAATGTAGGATGATATTCGTGTCAGTTTCATTTTGCCATGACAGTGTGATCATCGAGGAGGTGTTAGCAACAATGACACAACTGGAACACCAAGGCACACACACGCACGCACGCACGCACGCACGCACACACACACACACACACACGCACATGTCCTACATATCTAGAGTTAAGTCTGAGGATCTCCAGAGATTTGCATCTTTATCTTTAAACTGTCTAAATCAAATCCGACATTTTCAAAGGATAGCCCTCGTCTATGAGGAACATCTCATTCTCATGTAGTCCATGCATGTACAGAACATTTTATCCATCCAGACTTGTCTCACAGCATGGGAAGACGTACAGGACGAGACGCCTGACATGTTTGCCTGTGGGATACGGTTTCCTCCGGGCTAAGCGTTGGACCAGGCGAGCTGCGGTGGGAATCGGTGAGGCGGCGGTCTCCCCTAAGGCACAAGCCGCCACTCTCCCCGGTGACATCACCGCGGTTCATCTCCTCTGCCAAAGAAAATGGCGCACTCTGGCTGATGAGGCGAGAGACAGGAGTCCCTCGGAGCCGACAGCATTCTGGCAGTCGGCCAACATCAACACACACCCCAGAAGTCTATAGGGTCAGAATGCAGTGATATCACTGGACTAGAACCGTTTACAGCCCAACGGGCCCGAACGCCATCCATCATAGGCAAAGACATGTGCATGGTTTATGACCGCGGGATTGACACACCAATAACAAAGACTGAGAATACGGCTACCATTCAAATGCCTGGGGAGTTTCTACCATTAGAACGCCTGGGGAGTTTCTCCCATTCAAATCCCTGGGGAGAGTCTACCAATAGAACGCCTGGGGAGATTCTACCATTAGAACGCCTGGGGAGATTCTACCATTAGAACGCCTGGGGAGATTCTACCATTAGAACGCCTGGGGAGATTCTACCATTAGAACGCCTGGGGAGATTCTACCATTAGAACGCCTGGGGAGATTCTACCATTAGAACGCCTGGGGAGATTTCTACCATTAGAACGCCTGGGGAGATTCTACCATTAGAACGCCTGGGGAGTTTCTACCATTAGAACGCCTGGGGAGATTCTACCATTAGAACGCCTGGGGAGATTCTACCATTAGAACGCCCAGGGAGTTTCTACCATTAGAACGCTTGGGAGATTCTACCATTAGAACACCTGGGGAGATTCTACCATTAGAACACCTGGGGAGATTCTACCATTAGAACGCCTGGGGAGGTTCTACCATTAAAAGTCCAGGGTAGTTATATTTATCAGCAGCAGAACCCTGTCACGTCAGCGCCTACCAATCAATTTTAGGATAAACTCCCAGTCGAGATTCAATGGGATGGCTATACAATTACAGTCTGTTTCAAGTGTAGCTTACAATTACTTCACCAAAAGGGCTTTTGAAATTAAATTTTCTCCTCCATCCTAAACAGCCTTCTCAGTCCCGTATCTGCTTCTACTCTTACTCTACTCTTAACTTATTTTCCACAAACACTTCATTGTCAGAATTTTTATTTAAAGTGTTTCCGACCAAAGTACACAGCTAAAATGAACTTTTTTTCGTTTTTTACATTTTTTATCAAGAAATCACTCTTTGGAAACAATCTGAAGACTATAAACAGGTATGACCTCACCATACATCTCTTTCACTTCTCTTCATCTATTCATCCATCCCACCCTCTTTGGCCTGTAGCGTGTGTTGCGTGTTATAGCTCTGACCCTTTGGATTACAAATCAGAGGAAGAGTTTCAAAAAGTAAGTGAATATTTAATCGCTATTTGTGAATTTATGAAACCTGTGCCGGTGGAAAAATATTTTGATGTGGGGCGCCGTCCTCAAACAATCGCATGGCATGTAAAACCCACTGTAAACCGGACAGTGCAAGTTAGATTAACAAGAATGTAAGCTTTTAACGGATATAAGACACTTGCATGTACCTAAATGTTTAATATCCATAATGTTAATGATTATTTATTTGAATTGCGCGCCCTCCATATTCACCGGAATTTGTCCCTCTAGTGGGACGCCTATCCTTTCATTAAGACCCCAACTGAACTGTTGAATTGTACTCCTGGCAAGAAATATGAACCTGGCAACCTGAGTCTGTTCAGGAAGACTGCACTGAGTCATAAAAAACTATGGGACAGTCTACATCAACAATGGGACAGTCTCCCTCAACAATGGGACAGTCTCCATCAACAATGGGACAGTCTCCCTCAACAATGGGACAGTCTCCATCAACAATGGGACAGTCTCCATCAACAATGGGACAGTCTCCATCAACAATGGGACAGTCTCCCTCAACAATGGGACAGTCTCCCTCAACAATGGGACAGTCTCCCTCAACAACATGACAGTCTCCATCAACAATGTGACAGTCTCCCTCAACAATGGGACAGTCTCCATCAACAATGGGACAGTCTCCATCAACAATGGGACAGTCTCGCTCAACAATGGGACAGTCTCCCTCAACAATGGGACAGTCTCCATCAACAATGGGACAGTCTCCCTCAACAATGGGACAGTCTCCATCAACAATGGGACATTCTCCCTCAACAATGTGACAGTCTCCCTCAACAATGGGACAGTCTCCCTCAACAATGTGACAGTCTCCCTCAACAATGGGACAGTCTCCCTCAACAATGGGACAGTCTCCATCAACAATGGGACAGTCTCCATCAACAATGTGATAGTCTCCATCAACAATGGGACAGTCTCCCTCAACAATGTGATAGTCTCCATCAACAATGGGACAGTCTCCATCAACAATGGGATAGTCTCCATCAACAATGGGACAGTCTCCATCAACAATGGGATAGTCTCCATCAACAATGGGACAGTCTCCATCAACAATGTGATAGTCTCCATCAACAATGGGACAGTCTCCATCAACAATGGGACAGTCTCCCTCAACAATGGGACAGTCTCCCTCAACAACATGACAGTCTCCATCAACAATGTGACAGTCTCCATCAACAATGGGACAGTCTCCATCAACAATGGGACAGTCTCCATCAACAATGGGACAGTCTCCATCAACAATGGGACAGTCTCCCTCAACAATGGGACAGTCTCCATCAACAATGGGACAGTCTCCCTCAACAATGGGACAGTCTCCATCAACAATGGGACAGTCTCCCTCAACAATGTGACAGTCTCCCTCAACAATGGGACAGTCTCCCTCAACAATGTGACAGTCTCCCTCAACAATGTGACAGTCTCCCTCAACAATGGGACAGTCTCCCTCAACAATGGGACAGTCTCCCTCAACAACGGGACAGTCTCCATCAACAATGGGACAGTCTCCCTCAACAATGGGACAGTCTCCCTCAACAATGGGACAGTCTCCATCAACAATGGGACAGTCTCCCTCAACAATGGAACAGTCTCCATCAACAATGGGACAGTCTCCATCAACAATGGGACAGTCTCCATCAACAATGGGACAGTCTCCATCAACAATGGGACAGTCTCCATCAACAATGTGATAGTCTCCATCAACAATGGAACAGTCTCCATCAACAATGGGACAGTCTCCATCAACAATGGGACAGTCTCCATCAACAATGTGATAGTCTCCATCAACAATGGGACAGTCTCCATCAACAATGGGACAGTCTCCCTCAACAATGGGACAGTCTCCCTCAACAATGGGACAGTCTCCCTCAACAATGGGGACAGTCTCCCTCAACAACATGACAGTCTCTCTCAACAATGGGATAGTCTCCATCAACAATGGGACAGTCTCCATCAACAATGTGACAGTCTCCCTCAACAATGGGATAGTCTCCCTGAACAATGGAACAGTCTCCCTCAACAATGGGGCAGTCTCCATCAACAACATGACAGTCTCCCTCAACAATGGGACAGTCTCCCTCAACAATGTGACAGTCTCCCTCAACAATGGGACAGTGTTCCTCAACAATGTGACTGTATCCATCAGCAATCTGACAGTCTCTCGAATGTCCAAGACAAACACAGGAGTTGACGACCGGTCATGCATGTTCGGTCCAAGACAAGGCTAAATGTGTTAGAGGATTGTTGTCAATATCACAGAGGTCCTAACACACAGCCAGAGGTCCTATCAACTGGCCCATAACACACAGCCAGAGGTCCTATCAACTGCCCCTAACACACAACCAGAGGTCCTATCAACTGGCCCCTAACACACAACCAGAGGTCCTATCAACTGGCCCCTAACACACAACCAGAGGTCCTATCAACTGGCCCCTAACACACAACCAGAGGTCCTATCTACTGGCCCCTAACACACAACCAGAGGTCCTATCAACTGGCCCCTAACACACAACCAGAGGTCCTATCAACTGGCCCCTAACACACAGCCAGAGGTCCTATCAACTGGCCCCACACAGCCAGAGGTCCTATCAACTGGCCCCTAACACACAACCAGAGGTAACACACAACCAGAGGTCCTATCAACTGGCCCCTAACACACAACCAGAGGTCCTATCAACTGGCCCGTAACACACAACCAGAGGTCCTATCAACTGGCCCCTAACACACAGCCAGAGGTCCTATCAACTGGCCCCTAACACATAGCCAGAGGTCCTATCAACTGGCCCCTAACACACAACCAGAGGTCCTATCAACTGGCCCCTAACACACAGCCAGAGGGGAAAAAGGGATGTTATGGGTACTCACTTAGAGAGGGGCTTTGATTGAAGTGAGGAAAAAACATTCTGTGAGGGCAGTATGTCTGAGTTTCGACCATGTTTCTGTTGGTTGAAATCTTTGGTGTCGCTTTGCCATTGGTGTTAATGCTAGCTAGCTCCCTGCTTCAAATCCAGCAGAGATGCTTCAGCTACTTGATTTTATATGGTGGTAGGGTAGACATACTTTTAGCGGAAAGTGATGTAATAACTACACAGGATCAAGCTGCCCCTCGCGAAAGTATTGGATTTATGTCAGAGAGGC
Organism: Oncorhynchus gorbuscha; assembly: GCF_021184085.1. Taxonomy (NCBI): domain Eukaryota; kingdom Metazoa; phylum Chordata; class Actinopteri; order Salmoniformes; family Salmonidae; genus Oncorhynchus; species Oncorhynchus gorbuscha. The sequence continues at coordinate 5,578,076 of NC_060174.1, read as the reverse complement.
AGGGCTACACTTCATCTTGGTATATTTTCCTTCAAACAGGCACTCTCTTTTATTTCCTTCACCTCATTGTCAGCGCTTGAGGAGTCTGGGGAGCAGCTGGACAGAATGAGAGCAACTTGACTACGTATCACCTGAGTAGAAACACACAACACACACACCACACACCACACACACACCACTTACAACACCACATACACACCACACACACCACACACCACACACACACCACACACACACCACTTACAACACCACATACACACCACACACCACACACACACACACACACACACACACACACACACACACACACACACACACACACACACACACACACACACACACACACACACACACACACACACACACACACACACACACACACACACACACACACACACACACACACCACACACACACACACACACACACACACACACACACACACACACACACACACACGCACACACACACACACACACACACACACACACACACACACACACACACACACACACACACACACACACACCACTTACAACACCACACACCACACACACACACACACACCACACACCACACACACACCACACACCACACACACACACCACACACACACACACACACACACACACACACACACACACACACACACACACACACACACACACACACACACACACACACACACACACACACACACACACACCACACACCACACACCACACACCACACACCACACACACACACACACACACACACACACACACACACACACACACACACACACACACACCACTTACACAACACACACCACACACCACACACACACCACTTACAACACATAGACACACACCACACACACACCACACACCACACACACACCACTTACAACACCACATGCACAACACACATACACCACACACCACTTACAACACCACATGCACAACACACATACACCACACACAGACACACACCACACACCACACACACACACACACCACACACCACACACACAACACTTACACAACACACATACACCACATACAGACACACACCACACACCACACCACACACCACACACCACACACCACACACACACCACTTACAACACCACATACACAACACACATACACAACACACAGACACACCAGACAGGTAGCGTCACTTACCAAGCATCCATTATAAGTACTATAAGTATAAGCAGTAAATCTGATAATGTCATAGCATCATATTCCCCAGGGTTGTGAAAGATTTGGACTACAGAATTTGGGCTTAGACACACACACATAAAGTTCCAAAAATGTGGACATTGTTGTTCTGGACATTTTTCGGATTTACTGGCCTTCATTAAAGTAATAATGGACTGTACGTTTCTCTTTGCTTATTTGAGCTTTTCTTGCCATAATATGGACTTGGTATTTTACCAAAGTGGGCTATATTCTGTATACCACCCATACCTTATCACAACACAACTGATTAGATCAAACACATAAAGAAGGAAAGAAATTCCACACAAACATTTTTTTAACGTGGCACACCTGTTAATTGAAATATATTCCAGGTGACTACCTCATAAAGCTGGTTGAGAGAATGCCAAGAGTGTGAAACTATGTCATCAAGGCAAAGGGTGGCTACTTTGAAGAATCTAAAATCTGAAATATATTTTTATTTGTTTTACACTTTTTTGGCTACTACATGATTCCATATGTGTTATTTCATAGTGTTGATGTCTTCACTATTGTTCTACGTATAAAAACCCTTAAATGAGTAGGTGTGTCCAAATTTTGACTGGTAGTGTATGTCATATATTATGGTGTAAGGAACAAAACTTTGAAATTCAACTTTGTGAAATTGATATCCCCGAACGAAAATATCACATGGCTCTATATCAAACAGTAAGTAATTGATATCTAGATGATACCAATTACTGTCTGTAAGTGGTCTAATGACAGTACTTTTAGAGCCACAGAAGATAAATACAAATATATTTGTAACGGGCCTTTCTCACATTAAGTAACTATGATAGATCAGCATGCTTTCTCCATGATCTCTCTGCTCGGAGACCGAGATTCTGGGACCTTTAACATATTTGAACCTCGTCCACTCCTTTGCTTTAGTCAGCGGGCTGATAAACTCCACTCACCCTTCCTCATTGTGCACAGTGCACAGGCCTTAGACAAACAGACAGAAAGCCTGCATTCTGGATCAGGATCGCAGTGAGAGGGATGGTGGTTAGTGATTTAAACGGCAGTAGGATTCCCGGACATGCTATATCACTCCACAGCATTTCCAGGCAACAATTAGAGCCAACCGATTTGTCTTCGTTTGGGCTACGGCTTTTAAAAATGGGGATGACCTCTTGACCTAAGCCGGGACAAAAGATTGGTTACTATAGAAGTGGGGACAGGACCTCTCGCGGCGGGTTTTTATTAGAATACTTATCAGCGGGCCAGACAGACAGACTGGGTGAGTTCACTCAGGTTAACAAGCATTTGACTCTGTAGAGAGGGGCCAGAGGAGTGTGTGTGTGTGTGTGTGTGTGTGTGTGTGTGTGTGTGTGTGTGTGTGTGTGTGTGTGTGTGTGTGTGTGTGTGTGTGTGTGTGTGTGTGTGTGTGTGTGTGTGTGTGTGTGTGTGTGTGTGTGTGTGTGTGTGTGTGTGTGTGTATGGCAGTGGAAGAGGCTCCTGGGGATTGTCTGACAGCATGACTGTCCAATATCACATGATATTGACGACTCCCCCCCCCCCCCCCCTGCCGCCACTCTCTGTCAGGTGACCGGGGCATGACACCCTTTCAGAAGGATGCACCATACCCTCTATGGCCTCACTCCACCCTCCCCCCCCAACCCTGCCCATCCTCCAGCCATCAGGGGCCCTGGAGGCGTCTGGCTGGCCACGGCCTACTAGATCCCTGGTGACTCCTGTTGGCTGGCCACGGCCTACTAGAGCCCTGGTGACTCCTGTTGGCTGGCCACGGCCTACTGGAGCCCTGGTGAGTCCTGTTGGCTGGCCACGGCCTACTAGAGCCCTGGTGACTCCTGTTGGCTGGCCACGGCCTACTAGAGCCCTGGTGACTCCTGTTGGCTGGCCACGGCCTACTAGAGCCCTGGTGACTCCTGTTGGCTGGCAACGGCCTACCAGAGCCCTGGTGACTCCTGTTGGCTGGCCACGGCCTACTAGAGCCCTGGTGACTCCTGTTGGCTGGCCACAGCCTACTAGAGCCCTGGTGACTCCTGTTGGCTGGCCACGGCCTACTAGAGCCCTGGTGACTCCTGTTGGCTGGCCACGGCCTACTAGAGCCCTGGTGACTCCTGTTGGCTGGCCACGGCCTACTAGAGCCCTGGTGACTCCTGTTGGCTGGCCACGGCCTACTAGAGCCTTGGTGACTCCTGTTGGCTGGCCACGGCCTACTAGAGCCCTGGTGAGTCCTGTTGGCTGGCCCAACAATGATATGTCATGGGGGCAACCAGAGATGTTCCAGTTATCAGCCTTGTCCCGATGCCTCACCGCCTGGCCCTATTGTTTCAGAGAGCTTCCTCTTTCCTGAGCAGAACTGTCCTGCTGCTGGTGGGGGGGGGCAGCCCACACGCTGATGATCTGACCAGGAAAGGTTCCGGATGGGGTGACAGAGCCGGACTTTCCCTGTCTGTTATCACGTCGTTTGACAAGGAGAACCTCATCACACGGTTGTTTTTTATTCCACCTCATTTTCAAAAAGCACATACTGACATGTCAGTACTTATTAATTTATTTACTTGTTTCCTTTTATATACCAGAGAAACTGAGGCAGATTTTAGAGATAATATTTCTGTATGCACAATGGAAATAGAGGCAATTGAGTGAGGACATGAGAGCATGAGTTTAGAGTTACATTGATGATGTTGTCTTTCTCACAAGGTGTATATCGTCATGTACGTACAGATATTCAGAATTAATTCACTGTACACACTGTATCTATGAACCAGAAGACCTAAATCTGTTTGGTTTGGGCTTCTAAAATGATTCCTACTAAAAATTCTGATTACACCAATTAGACTACGATAGGAACATTGACGACTTGAAAGTGATTATGCTTCATAACAATTGTGACGCTGCAAAACGCTGTCGCAAAGCAGAGTCATTGCTAAGGTTTCAAATAAAAAAATACCAAATTGTTTTACGAGCGGCTCATGAGTGACTTGCTAAAGTAAATAAAAAAAACTGAGCAGGAAGAAGACCGTCAGTTTCCAAACGCTGCCCAATTAACTTCCCCCTCTCTTGGCCGGCCCGGGTGAACATAGGAAGAACTCTCTTTTGTGTTCCATTGTTGGCACTGGTCCTGGATTGATGAGACGTCTGAGCAAGTGAGGGTGTTTGCTCAAGTGGAGCCAATTACTTTCAAATAAATTGGGTCTTCCTCTCTTTCCCCCGTCTCTTTCTTCTCTTACCCTTCTCCCCTCCCTGATCTCTCTGGCTTGGTGTCCGTCGGCCCTGGTTCGAGGCCATGAGAAGCCCACTTCCAAATAAACAGTGTGGTAATGGTGGTTTACCTACGGCGCAAGAGCCATTACGCTCCAGGAAGTTAAACATCTCCGACAGCCAAAATCACCGGAGACAAATCACTGTTGCTCTTTTCTTCATCGTCGCAGATTGATTGGGAAGGATGCTTGATGTCTCCTAACTGTTACCAGCAGCAGCAGCCGTCAAAAAGCTATTCCCTGCCGCCCGTCTTCTCTTCAAGACCAAGCCAATGGGATGGTGTAAGGATTTCAATCAAGAGTCTAAGTTTGTCTCCAATTACAACCATAGAGTGACCTCGGCCGAGGTGGATTTCATCACGCTTACCGCCTCAGAGCAGAGACCTCTGGGAAAAGTGTTTCAGGAGATCATCACAGCCCACCTCCTTTCAATCAACCCACAGGATCTGGAGAGCAGAATGTGGAAATGTGGGCAATGTGGAAAATGAGAGGCTCGTCAAGTGCAGGCAAGGCCTTTTGTAATGAGCGAAAGGCCGTTCTGTTAAGTTATTTTCAGCTCAGAAAGGAAGGTAGAACAAATTGGAGTGAATGGCACCATTCTATGACTTGGGGTCTAATTGGAGTGAATGGCACCATTCTATGACTTGGGGTCTAATTGGAGTGAATGGCACCATTCTATGACTCGGGGTCTAATTGGAGTGAATGGCACCATTCTATGACTTGGGGTCTAATTGGAGTGAATGGCACCATTCTATGACCTGGGGTCTAATTGGAGTCGAAACGGTTCTGTAAACTGAGTTATGCATATCCTCGTATATGTGTAGAATGTACTGAGTACAATCACAGTCTATAGGAACTATTAGCAATATTCTGGCATTGGACGATTTTGTGTAACTAAAAAAAATTAAAAGGTACAAGGTCACTGTTTTAGTAAGCATGTTGGGTTAAGGTTAGTGAGGGAGTTGGGTGAGAACCAGCATGTTGAGTTAAGGTTAGTGAGGGAGTTGGGTGGGGACCAGCATGCTGAGGTAAGGTTAGTGAGGGAGTTGGGTGGGAACCAGTCTGTTGATGTAAGGTTAGGAAGGGAGTTGGGTGGGGACCAGCATGTTGAGGTAAGGTTTGGAAGGGAGTTGGGTGGGAACCAGCATGTTGAGGTAAGGTTTGTGAGGGAGTTGGGTGGGAACCAGCATGTTGAGGTAAGGTTAGTGAGGGAGTTGGGTGGGAACCAGCATGTTGAGGTAAGGTTAGGAAGGGAGTTGGGTGAGAACCAGCATGTTGAGGTAAGGTTAGGAAGGGAGTTGGGTGGGGACCAGCATGTTGAGGTAAGGTTTGGAAGGGAGTTGGGTGGGAACCAGCATGTTGAGGTAAGGTTTGTGAGGGAGTTGGGTGGGAACCAGCATGTTGAGGTAAGGTTAGTGAGGGAGTTGGGTGGGGACCAGCATGTTGAGGTAAGGTTAGTGAGGGAGTTGGGTGGGAACCAGCATGTTGAGGTAAGGTTAGGAAGGGAGTTGGGTGAGAACCAGCATGTTGAGGTAAGGTTAGGAAGGGAGTTGGGTGGGAACTAGCATGTTGAGGTAAGGTTAGGAAGGGAGTTGGGTGAGAACCAGCATGTTGAGGTAAGGTTAGGGAGGGACTTGGGTGGGGACCAGCATGTTGAGGTAAGGTTAGGAAGGGAGTTGGGTGGGAACCAGCATGTTGAGGTAAGGTTAGGAAGGGAGTTGGGTGAGAACCAGCATGTTGAGGTAAGGTTAGGAAGGGAGTTGGGTGGGGACCAGCATGTTGAGGTAAGGTTAGTGAGGGAGTTGGGTGAAAACCAGCATGTTGAGTTAAGGTTAGGAAGGGAGTTGGGTGGGAACCAGCATGTTGAGGTAAGGATTGTGGGGGAGTTGGGTGGGGACCAGCATGTTGAGGTAAGGTTAGTGAGGGAGTTGGGTGGGAACCAGCATGTTGAGGTAAGGTTAGTGAGGGAGTTGGGTGAGAACCAGCATGTTGAGGTTTTGTTTGTGAGGGAGTTGGGTGGGAACCAGCAAGTTGAGGTGAGGTTTGTGAGAGAGTTGGGGGGTGGGGACCAGCATGTTGAGGTGAGGTTAGGGAGGGACTTGGGTGGGAACCAGCATGTTGAGGTAAGGTTAGTGAGGGAGTTGGGTGGGGACCAGCATGTTGAGGTAAGGTTAGTGAGGGAGTTGGGTGGGAACCAGCCTGTTGAGGTAAGGTTACTGAGGGAGTTGGGTGGGGACCAGCATGTTGAGGTAAGGTTAGGAAGGGAGTTGGGTGGGAATCAGCATGTTGAGGTAAGGTTTGTGAGGGAGTTGGGTGGGGACCAGCCTGCTGAGGTAAGGTTTGTGAGGGAGTTGGGGTAAGGTTTGTGAGGGAGTTGGGTGGGAACCAGCCTGTTGAGGTAAGGTTTGTGAGGGAGTTGGGTGGGAATCAGCATGTTGAGGTAAGGTTTGTGAGGGAGTTGGGTGGGGACCAGCCTGCTGAGGTAAGGTTTGTGAGGGAGTTGGGGTAAGGTTTGTGAGGGAGTTGGGTGGGAACCAGCCTGTTGAGGTAAGGTTTGTGAGGGAGTTGGGTGGGAACCAGCCTGTTGAGGTAAGGTTAGTTAGGGAGTTGGGTGAGAACCAGCATGTTGAGGTAAGGTTAGTGAGGGAGTTGGGTGAGAACCAGTATGTTGAGGTAAGGTTAGTGAGGGAGTTGGGTGAGAACCAGCATGTTGAGGTAAGGTTAGTGAGGGAGTTGGGTGAGAACCAGCATGTTGAGGTAAGGTTAGTGAGGGAGTTGGGTGAGAACCAGCATGTTGAGGTAGGGTTAGTGAGGGAGTTGGGTGAGAACCAGCATGTTGAGGTAAGGTTAGGAAGGGAGTTGGGTGGGAATCAGCATGTTGAGGTAAGGTTTGTGAGGGAGTTGGGTGGGGACCAGCCTGCTGAGGTAAGGTTTGTGAGGGAGTTGGGGTAAGGTTTGTGAGGGAGTTGGGGTAAGGTTTGTGAGGGAGTTGGGTGGGAACCAGCCTGTTGAGGTAAGGTTTGTGGGGGAGTTGGGTGGGAACCAGCCTGTTGAGGTAAGGTTAGTGAGGGAGTTGGGTGAGAACCAGCATGTTGAGGTAAGGTTAGTGAGGGAGTTGGGTGAGAACCAGCATGTTGAGGTAAGGTTAGTGAGGGAGTTGGGTGAGAACCAGCATGTTGAGGTAAGGTTAGTGAGGGAGTTGGGTGAGAACCAGCATGTTGAGGTAAGGTTAGTGAGGGAGTTGGGTGAGAACCAGCATGTTGAGGTAAGGTTAGTGAGGGAGTTGGGTGGGTGGGTGGGTGGGGATCAGCCTGTTGAGGTAAGGTTTGTGAGGGAGTTGGGTGGGGACCAGCATGTTGAGGTAAGGTTAGTGAGGGAGTTGGGTGTGGACCAGCATGTTGAGGTAAGGTTAGGAAGGGAGTTGGGTGAGAACCAGCATGTTGAGTTAAGGTTAGTGAGGGAGTTGGGTGAGAACCAGCATGTTGAGGTAAGGTTAGTGAGGGAGTTGGGTGAGAACCAGCATGTTGAGGTAAGGTTAGTGAGGGAGTTGGGTGGGGACCAGCATGTTGAGGTAAGGTTTGTGAGGGAGTTGGGTGGGGACCAGCATGTTGAGGTAAGGTTAGTGAGGGAGTTGGGTGGGGACCAGCATGTTGAGGTAAGGTTAGGAAGGGAGTTGGGTGAGAACCAGCATGTTGAGGTAAGGTTTGTGAGGGAGTTGGGTGAGAACCAGCTTGTTGAGGTAAGGTTAGGAAGGGAGTTGGGTGAGAACCAGCCTGTTGAGGTAAGGTTAGGAAGGGAGTTGGGTGGGGACCAGCATGGTGAGGTAAGGTTAGTGAGGGAGTTGGGTGGGAACCAGCCTGTTGAGGTAAGGTTAGGAAGGGAGTTAGGTGGGAACCAGCATGTTGAGGTAAGGTTTGTGAGGGAGTTGGGTGGGGACCAGCATGTTGAGGTAAGGTTAGGAAGGGAGTTGGGTGGGGACCAGCATGTTGAGTTAAGGTTAGGAAGGGAGTTGGGTGGGGACCAGCATGTTGAGGTAAGGTTATTGAGGGAGTTGGGTGGGGACCAGCCCTGCCCTTAGGTGTTGAACAGTCATATAACTGGATGGTATGCACAACAAGGCTGAGGCCAGTTGTTGCATTTGGCTCACAACAGTCGACTGTTCTGAGATCAGAGACTTCAAACACACTATGTTGAATAGTGTTTGATTCAAACATTCGTTATTACTCAAATCATAGAGGATGTGGACAGTTGTACAATATGGAGTTACAATCCTGGCACAGCACAAAACATCCATTTCTTTCTCATGGATTTCCAAGTGAATAGTTGGCAGGCTAAAACAGAATTTGCCATCTGTTGTCAGCAATGTGTTCGTGGTGTGTATGTTTGTGGGTGTGTGTATGTGTGTGTGTGTGTGTGTGTGTGTGTGTGTGCGTGTACTGAATGTGAGTGCCTGTGAATTTATTCTCTCCATTGTCAATGTGCCAGAGAGCAGTCAAAACCTGGATCAGCAGGACTCTCCCTTATGCTCATCTCCTCATACACAGTCGAGTGATCTTCATTCCCCTGCAGAGAACAGACGACACAGCTGCTTTCTTTCCCAGTGTTAAAAAGGACCTTACAGCCCACTATAGACTTGCCAACTAACCAATCGTTGCTCTTGTGTGTGTCCTATAATTACCTTGCTGGTGCCCACATACTCTTTTGCAGGGATTGGTGTTTGTACTAATGTATGTGCTTTGCTTGCTAGGCTAATATTTTGTTAGTATGACCTGCCTAGCCTGCTAAATGTTTGTTAGCATGACCTGCCTAGCCTGCTAAATGTTGGAAGCATGACCTGCCTAGCCTGCTAACTGTTTGTTAGCATGACCTGTGTAGTCTGCTAAATGTTGGAAGCATTACCTGCCTAGCCTCCTAAATGTTTGTTAGCATGAGCTGCCTAGCCTGCTAAATGTTGGAAGCATGACCTGCCTAGCCTGCTACCTGTTTGTTAGCATGACCTGCCTAGCCAGCTAAATGTTTGTAGCATGACCTGCCTAGCCAGCTAAATGTTTGTAGCATGACCTGCCTAGCCTGCTAAATGTTGGTAGCATGACCTGCCTAGCCTGCTAAATGTTTGTAGCATGACCTGCGTAGCCTACTAAATGTTCATAGCCCACCGCTAATGATAATGCTAAGGCTACACGGGGGCTGTTCAGCTGATGTCATTGTCTCTTACTACTTCCGGTTTGGAGCGAGTGGTCGCATCCCACTTCGCTCCCGCAGGTAGTATAACTTTTTCATTACATTTCATTATATTTCATTATAGCACAACGGTTTGATTTGTAGCACAACGGTTTGATTTGTCTAATCTTAGCAATTTCTTCTCAGCTAGCTACATAGCCGTCTTTGTATCAAAGATAATTGCGTAATTATCGTATTTCGCCGTCCTAACGTAGTCTTCACTAGCCAGCTAGCTAACGTCCACTGATTAGCTGCACTGGAAAAACTATTACACTCAACTGAACGACTTGATTAGTGTAGTGTTAGCTAGCTACATAGCTGTCTTTGCTGTCTTCGTATCTTCGTATCCAAGATAATTGTGTTGTTTAGGTTTAGAGTGTGTAGTCTTAGAGTGACTATCTTAATTTACCGAGGTTAGCTAGCCAGCTATTTGTCGTCCTTAACGTAGGAGACTCTGCTAGCTAGCCAACAGCTAGCCAACGCTAGCCAACGTCTACTGAATAGAACTCAACAACCCGGTCGCATTCACAGGTAGTATCACATTTTCATTTCATTACAGTACAACGGTTTGATTTGTTTGATCGTAGCTAGCTACATAGCTAGCTACATAGCCGTCTTTGTATCAAAGATAATTGTGTAGTCTAGAGCGATTTTCTAGGTTAGCTAGCCAGCTATTGTCGTTCTTTTAACGCAACGTAACGTAAACAACACTACTAGCTAGCCAGCTAGCCCCCGAATAGCAGCACTGCAGAAACTATTACACTCAACGGAACGACTTGATTAGTGTAGTGTCAACAACGCACCCACTGCCAGCTAGCCTACTTCAGCAGTACTGTATCATTTTTAATCATTTTAGTCAATAAGATTCTTGCTACGTAGCTTAACTTTCTGAACATTCGAGACGTGTAGTCCACTTGTCATTCCAATCTCCTTTGCATTAGCGTAGCCTCTTCTGTAGCCTGTCAACTATGTGTCTGTTTATCCCTGTTCTCTCCTCTCTGCACAGACCATACAAACGCTCCACACCACGTGGCCGCGGCCACCCTAATCTGGTGGTCCCAGCGCGCACGACCCACGTGGAGTTCCAGGTCTCCGGTAGCCTCTGGAACTGCCGATCTGCGGTCAACAAGGCAGAGTTCATCTCAGCCTATGCCTCCCTCCAGTCCCTCGACTTCTTGGCACTAACGGAAACATGGATCACCACAGACAACACTGCTACTCCTACTGCTCTCTCTTCGTCCGCCCACGTGTTCTTGCACACCCCGAGAGCTTCTGGTCAGCGGGGTGGTGGCACTGGGATCCTCATCTCTCCCAAGTGGTCATTCTCTCTTTCTCCCCTTACCCATCTGTCTATCGCCTCCTTTGAATTCCATGCTGTCACAGTTACCAGCCCTTTCAAGCTTAACATCCTTATCATTTATCGCCCTCCAGGTTCCCTCGGAGAGTTCATCAATGAGCTTGATGCCTTGATAAGCTCCTTTCCTGAGGACGGCTCACCTCTCACAGTTCTGGGCGACTTTAACCTCCCCACGTCTACCTTTGACTCATTCCTCTCTGCCTCCTTCTTTCCACTCCTCTCCTCTTTTGACCTCACCCTCTCACCTTCCCCCCTACTCACAAGGCAGGCAATACGCTCGACCTCATCTTTACTAGATGCTGTTCTTCCACTAACCTCATTGCAACTCCCCTCCAAGTCTCCGACCACTACCTTGTATCCTTTTTCCCTCTCGCTCTCATCCAACACCTCCCACACTGCCCCTACTCGGATGGTATCGCGCCGTCCCAACCTTCGCTCTCTCTCCCCCGCTACTCTCTCCTCTTCCATCCTATCATCTCTTCCCTCCGCTCAAACCTTCTCCAACCTATCTCCCGATTCTGCCTCCTCAACCCTCCTCTCCACCCTCTCTGCATCCTTTGACTCTCTATGTCCCCTATCCTCCAGGCCGGCTCGGTCCTCCCCTCCCGCTCCGTGGCTCGATGACTCATTGCGAGCTCACAGAACAGGGCTCCGGGCAGCCGAGCGGAAATGGAGGAAAACTCGCCTCCCTGCGGACCTGGCATCCTTTCACTCCCTCCTCTCTACATTTTCCTCCTCTGTCTCTGCTGCTAAAGCCACTTTCTACTACGCTAAATTCCAAGCATCTGCCTCTACCCCTAGGAAGCTCTTTGCCACCTTCTCCTCCCTCCTGAATCCTCCTCCCCCTCCCCCCCTCCTCCCTCTCTGCAGACGACTTCGTCAACCATTTTGAAAAGAAGGTTGACGACATCCGATCCTCGTTTGCTAAGTCAAACGACACCGCTGGTTCTGCTCACACTGCCCTACCCTGTGCTCTGACCTCTTTCTCCCCTCTCTCTCCAGATGAAATCTCGTGTCTTGTGACGGCCGGCCGCCCAACAACCTGCCCGCTTGACCCTATCCCCTCCCCTCTTCTCCAGACCATTTCCGGAGACCTTCTCCCTTACCTCACCTCGCTCATCAACTCATCCCTGACCGCTGGCTACGTCCCTTCCGTCTTCAAGAGAGCGAGAGTTGCACCCCTTCTGAAAAAACCTACACTCGATCCCTCCGATGTCAACAATTACAGACCAGTATCCCTTCTTTCTTTTCTCTCCAAAACTCTTGAACGTGCCGTCCTTGGCCAGCTCTCCCGCTATCTCTCTCTGAATGATCTTCTTGATCCAAATCAGTCAGGTTTCAAGACTAGTCGTTCAACTGAGACTGCTCTCCTCTGTATCACGGAGGCGCTCCGCACTGCTAAAGCTAACTCTCTCTCCTCTGCTCTCATCCTTCTAGATCTATCGGCTGCCTTCGATACTGTGAACCATCAGATCCTCCTCTCCACCCTTTCCGAGTTGGGCATCTCCGGCGCGGCCCAAGCTTGGATTGCGTCCTACCTGACAGGTCGCTCCTACCAGGTGGCGTGGCGAGAATCTGTCTCCTCACCACGCGCTCTCACCACTGGTGTCCCCTAGGGCTCTGTTCTAGGCCCTCTCCTATTCTCGCTATACACCAAGTCACTTGGCTCTGTCATAACCTCACATGGTCTCTCCTATCATTGCTATGCAGACGACACACAACTAATCTTCTCCTTTCCCCCTTCTGATGACCAGGTGGCGAATCGCATCTCTGCATGTCTGGCAGACATATCAGTGTGGATGACGGATCACCACCTCAAGCTGAACCTCGGCAAGACGGAGCTGCTCTTCCTCCCGGGGAAGGACTGCCCGTTCCATGATCTCGCCATCACGGTTGACAACTCCATTGTGTCCTTCTCCCAGAGCGCTAAGAACCTTGGTGTGATCCTGGACAACACCCTGTCGTTCTCAACCAACATCAAGGCGGTGGCCCGTTCCTGTAGGTTCATGCTCTACAACATCCGCAGAGTACGACCCTGCCTCACACAGGAAGCGGCGCAGGTCCTAATCCAGGCACTTGTCATCTCCCGTCTGGATTACTGCAACTCGCTGTTGGCTGGGCTCCCTGCCTGTGCCATTAAACCCCTTCAACTCATCCAGAACGCCGCAGCCCGTCTGGTGTTCAACCTTCCCAAGTTCTCTCACGTCTCCCCGCTCCTCCGTTCTCTCCACTGGCTTCCAGTTGAAGCTCGCATCCGCTACAAGACCATGGTGCTTGCCTACGGAGCTGTGAGGGGAACGGCACCTCAGTACCTCCAGGCTCTGATCAGGCCCTACACCCAAACAAGGGCACTGCGTTCATCCACCTCTGGCCTGCTCGCCTCCCTACCACTGAGGAAGTACAGCTCCCGCTCAGCCCAGTCAAAACTGTTCGCTGCTCTGGCCCCCCAATGGTGGAACAAACTCCCTCACGACGCCAGGACAGCGGAGTCAATCACCACCTTCCGGAGACACCTGAAACCCCACCTCTTTAAGGAATACCTAGGATAGGATAAGTATTCCCTCTCACCCCCCCTTTAAGATTTAGATGCACTATTGTAAAGTGACTGTTCCACTGGATGTCATAAGGTGAATGCACCAATTTGTAAGTCGCTCTGGATAAGAGCGTCTGCTAAATGACTTAAATGTAAAATGTAAAAATGTCTCACATTTCAGTCCTTATTGTGGAGATAGTGCATCCTTTACTCGTGTGGTTATATGGTACTGGTGTGGTTGTATGTTACTGGTGTCGTTTTATGCTACAGTGGCAATGCCTTCCCCACATGGTGGTCATTACCAGGCTTTGTGGTTTATAGCATACCTAACATGGCTAATGCTAGCTTCAGGCTCTACCTGGGCCTGTTAGCTTCAGACTCTACCTGGGTCTGTTAGCTTCAGGCTCTACCTGAGCCTGTTAGCTTCTGGCTCTACCTGGGCCTGTTAGCTTCAGGCTCTACCGGGGCCTCCTCACTTCAGGCTCTACCTGGGCCTCCTCACTTCAGGCTCTACCTGGGCCTCCTCACTTCAGGCTCTACCTGGGCCTCCTCACTTCAGGCTCTACCTGGGCCTGCTTAATGTTTAGCCATCAATATTCATTGATATGTGATTCAGTCACTGCAACATTATCCACGTTTAGATTCACACATATTGTTTTTCTTTATACTGTTCATTTGAGAACAGTATTTATTGTATTTATCTTAACTTGTGTGATGCAGTACTGTGTAAATATAAATACATATATATATATATATATATATATATATATATATATATATATATATATATGTCTATTTGCCTTGCAGAGCCTTTGTGTGTATAACTTTGCATGGTTAATTGTATTCCTGTACCTCTTTCCTCCTGGAAACCACATTACCCTGTTATAAAAGTCCCCAAAGAAGAACCGGAGTAGTTGTATGGTGACAATAAAAACCTCTTTGTCTCTGTTCTTGCCGGACTTCCCTGTGGTCCTTCACACATCCCTGAAACAGTACATGGTGTTTAGTAGAGGTCATCCAGTATTGGACAACGAGCTCTATGCAATCAGCTAATGTAACTGAGCTCCAAGCTTGTTTCACCGAGTACACAATCCCTTGATTTTATTCATGAGAACTATGGTTGCATTATCTTTTAAAATGTGTTTTAAATTGCTTTTTTTTCCCAGGTGTGTTGCATGTGTTCAGTGACAAAGTGGAGTACTCGTGAGGTTTTGATATCACCACAACAGTCAGGGATACTCAATGTCCTGTTGTTGTGAGGTCAGTATAGCAGTGCTGTCTGGACTGCCTTTGTTAATTGTGCCAACCGTTTGTTGAAGCCACACAAAATACAGCATTATCAAAGACATTTTTGGATTCATCTCTGCAAGACAAAAAAAAAGATGCTTTCTTTGTTCAATAATTAATCCAAGACGGAGGAGTTACACAGCACAAGCTTTGTTCTATAGCCACAGCCGGGGTCAATCCGACAAAGGTGTTCATTTTTCAGTCGAAGCCTGTAGGTCATGCTTTAGTCATTTTAATCCATTCTTACAGAATCAAAACAATACACTATTTGAACTTCTTAAGATAGTTTGGTTGAGTCAACCTGAGGCCTGTGTCATGATGGACAATAACCCCCTGGTCCATACCTCCCAGGTGGCATATTACAATCCTGAATAGGAACATGCAACCTTGTTGGCAGCCAGTCAAAGGACAGACTGCCGCCCACATCCCTCAGTGCAGACCTGGGGGTTGATTTCAGTGGGGTGAATGCCTCTGTCTCTCAAGTTCTCTCTCACAGACACTCTCACACGGAGTGTTCACCCACAGTATTAACATAGCATCAAAGGGAACCGATTGAAAAAAACTATTCATTGACAGAGGTAAATCTATTGGTGGAGGAATCGGAATCGAATAGACACTTCTCATACCACCAGTCCCATGCCTCCAAACGTTGGGGCGGTTAGTTCATCATTAATGCCAGCTGCTGTTCAAGTGACAGCGGATGTCTTTAGTTCTGTAGGCGCAGAGGGATATCAATACCCGCGGCCGACTCAGAGGATAGTAGTAGAGAAGGACCAGCAGTATTTAATACAAACTTAATTACATGACTACTGGCATGTCTCGCCCAAGCGGAATACTTAGCATGCTTTCTCCATGATCTCTCTGCTCGGAGACCGAGAAATGATACTCTTGAGTTTTCAATGTGGAAATTCTCCTAGTGTCATATTTAATGAATGAGGTTATCATTATAGCATCTGAATTTCCCTTTGAACCCCTGTGAGTAGTGGTTCTGATTTGTACCGGTAGTTGGCCCTTGGAGACACTCCGACTCTTTCTCTGGGAGAGTTGCGGTGCTTAGGGCACGGAGAGGGTTGGTATACAGTCGATGAGGGTGTGACGTGGAGGGACTCCGACTCTTTCTCTGGGAGAGTTGGGGTGCTTAGGACACGGAGAGGGTTGGTACACCGTCGATGAGGGTGTGACGTGGAGGGACTCCATTGAAGGCAACAGGGCATTTCTGGCATGCTACTTTATTTGAACTCCCCCCCCCCCCTATCAACTATTCTCTATAAACAAAGCACTGTACTGCATATTTTCCTCACTCACTCCGTTAAAGTAACTCAAAGCTTTGAGCTGAATTATCGGTACGTGTCAGTGAACATTGGAATTGCAGAGGCACCGGCATTTTTGCTGAAGAAGTAATTTACAGAGGAAAATGGAATAAATGAGAGAAGCTGGGATACCAGCAGAGACAAGGTGCAGATGAGTGCACTCCAGATAACAACAAACGTTCCCACACCTTCAGAGAACGTTCCTTTAAGAGTCTCATAATGTCCTCACCTAAGGTTTTCATAGGAACGTTCAAGGACTGTTTCAAAGAGACAAAAGTGAATGACAATGCTCGTGTTTCCAATGAAATATCCCTGGAACATTTCCTTAACGTCAATCAGAACATACCCAGTACTTAGTTACAATGTTCTCAGAATATCAGACATTTCAACTTTTATTTTGACAGGGACTGTGGTGGTTATTACATTTTGTCAGCCGGTGATTTTCATGCAAATAACTAACAGTCTGACAGTTATTGACCATTAATTAACATAAACATGAATTAGCATATCCGGCTTCCACATATAAGCTTCAAGCCACTGATGTGGATCTTTGGAACATCTACATTAAAAAAAGTATAATAAATCAATTCAATATAGCCAACACAATCACAAAAAATCTATTATTTATTTTAGGCAGGTTTTAACAAACATTATGACGTGAATTTAGATTTTGTTTGCGAAGAGACCGAATCAATAGGTCATTTATTCTGGTATTGACCCTAATGGTTCACAAAAAATCAAAACATGCACTTAAAATGAACCTTACAAATAGCGGTGTTGGGCGATCTGGAAAACCAGTCAGTCAATAAATAATATAATAACACTCAGAGGAAAGGTTTTCATCTTTAGCTCACAATCTGTGGATTAGAAAGATTCAAACATTTTGTAAAACATCACAGCACAATTTAAAAATACATGGCACATGGAAACCAAACGAGGTCTATGGTGATAGGTGAGATGGGCTGAGAGGGTGGTCTATGGTGATAGGTGGGATGGGCTGAGAGGGTGGTCTATGGTGATAGGTGAGATGGGCTGAGAGGGTGGTCTATGGTGATAGGTGGGATGGGCTGAGAGGGTGGTCTATGGTGATAGGTGGGATGGGCTGAGAGGGTGGTCTATGGTGATAGATGGGATGGGCTGAGAGGGTGGTGTATGGTGATAGGTGGGATGGGCTGAGAGGGTGGTCTATGGTGATAGGTGGGATGGGCTGAGAGGGTGGTGTATGGTGATAGGTGGGATAGGCTGAGAGGGTGGTCTATGGTGATAGGTGGGATGGGCTGAGAGGGTGGTCTATGGTGATAGGTGGGATGGGCAGAGAGGGTGGTCTATGGTGATAGGTGGGATGGGCTGAGAGGGTGGTCTATGGTGATAGGTGGGATGGGCTGAGAGGGTGGTCTATGGTGATAGGTGGGATTGGCTGAGAGGGTGGTCTATGGTGATAGGTGGGATGGGATGAGAGGGTGGTCTATGGTGATAGGTGGGATGGGCTGAGAGGGTGGTCTATGGTGATAGGTGGGATGGGCTGAGAGGGTGGTCTATGGTGATAGGCGGGATGGGCTGAGAGGGTGGTCTATGGTGATAGGTGGGATGGGCTGAGAGGGTGGTGTATGGTGATAGGTGGGATGGGCTGAGAGGGTGGTATATGGTGATAGGTGGGATGGGCTGAGAGTGGCTGAGGGGTGGGATTAAAGAGCTGAGGTCTATGGTGATAGGTGGGATGGGCTGAGAGTGGCTGAGGGGGTGGGATTAAAGAGCTGAGGTCTATGGTGATAGGTGGGATGGGCTGAGAGTGGCTGAGGGGGTGGGATTAAAGAGCTGAGGTCTATGGTGATAGGTGGGATGGGCTGAGAGTGGCTGAGGGGTGGGATTAAAGAGCTGAGGTCTATGGTGATAGGTGGGATGGGCTGAGAGTGGCTGAGGGGTGGGATTAAAGAGCTGAGGTCTATGGTGATAGGTGGGATGGGCTGAGGGGTGGGATTAAAGAGCTGAGGTCTATGGTGATAGGTTCGATGGGCTGAGGGGTGGGATTAAAGAGCTGAGGTCTATGGTGATAGGTGGGATGGGCTGAGGGGTGGGATTAAAGAGTTTGTTTGGTAATGTATTGTTGTTATATATAAAAGTTAAATGTGTATGTAAAATGTGTATGTAAAATGTGTATGTAAAATGTACAGGTAAAATGTACAGGTAAAATGTGTATGTAAAATGTACAGGTAAAATGTATAGGTAAAATGTATATGTAAAATGTACAGGTAAAATGTGTATGTAAAATGTACAGGTAAAATGTATAGGTAAAATGTGTATGTAAAATGTACAGGTAAAATGTGTATGTAAAATGTACAGGTAAAATGTACAGGTAAAATGTGTATGTAAAATGTACAGGTAAAATGTATAGGTAAAATGTGTATGTAAAATGTGTAGGTAAAATGTATAGGTAAAATGTATATGTAAAATGTACAGGTAAAATGTGTATGTAAAATGTATAGGTAAAATGTGTATGTAAAATGTACAGGTAAAATGTACAGGTAAAATGTGTATGTAAAATGTACAGGTAAAATGTATAGGTAAAATGTGTATGTAAAATGTATAGGTAAAATGTGTATGTAAAATGTATAGGTAAAATGTATATGTAAAATGTACAGGTAAAATGTGTATGTAAAATGTATAGGTAAAATGTGTATGTAAAATGTACAGGTAAAATGTACAGGTAAAATGTGTATGTAAAATGTACAGGTAAAATGTATAGGTAAAATGTGTATGTAAAATGTGTAGGTAAAATGTGTATGTAAAATGTGTAGGTAAAATGTGTATGTAAAATGTGTTGGTAAAATGTATAGGTAAAATGTACAGGTAAAATGTGTATGTAAAATGTGTATGTAAAATGTACAGGTAAAATGTATAGGTAAAATGTGTATGTAAAATGTGTAGGTAAAATGTGTATGTAAAATGTGTAGGTAAAATGTGTATGTAAAATGTGTTGGTAAAATGTATAGGTAAAATGTACAGGTAAAATGTGTATGTAAAATGTGTATGTAAAATGTACAGGTAAAATGTATAGGTAAAATGTGTATGTAAAATGTGTAGGTAAAATGTGTATGTAAAATGTGTAGGTAAAATGTGTAGGTAAAATGTATAGGTAAAATGTACAGGTAAAATGTACAGCTAAAATGTGTATGTAAAATGTGTATGTAAAATGTATAGGTAAAATGTGTATGTAAAATGTGTAGGTAAAATGTGTATGTAAAATGTGTATGTAAAATGTGTAGGTAAAATGTGTATGTAAAATGTGTAGGTAAAATGTGTATGTAAAATGTGTAGGTAAAATGTGTATGTAAAATGTGTAGGTAAAATGTGTATGTAAAATGTGTAGGTAAAATGTGTAGGTAAAATGTGTATGTAAAATGTGTAGGTAAAATGTGTAGGTAAAATGTGTAGGTAAAATGTGTATGTAAAATGTGTAGGTAAAATGTGTATGTATAATGTATGTGTCTGTAGCAGAAAAGCTCTAAATAAAACTGGAGGGGGAAAAGTAAAACAGGTTGGCTGCACCTTTTGTAAAGCACATTTACATTTACATTTAAGTAATTTAGCAGACGCTCTTATCCAGAGCACAGTTCAGGCTTTTCTCTTGCATTTCAAAGATGATGGTACCATAAATGACGGTTGGTTTTTTCTTTGTGTTATCTTATACCTGATCTATTGTGTTATATTATCCTTCATTCCTTTCACATTTCCACAAACTTCAAAGCGTTTCCTTTCAAATGGTACCAAGAATATGCATATCCTCACTTCAGGGCCTGAGCTACAGGCAGTTAGATTTGGGTATGTCATTTTAATTGAAAAAAAAGGGTCAGATCCTTGAGAGGTTAATGTGCTTAATTTAAAAAAATTGAGCAAGAAATATAGAAAAAGACAGCTGGGATCCTCTTTTAAAATAGTGGACAGTCTTTGTTTTCACGCGCGACTGAGCAATGACTGGGCTTATAAGAACACTTTTCTCTCACTACACTATGGTGTCTCCTACCGTGTTCTAAGGTAAGTTGGTCCTATAGAGTACGTTTGGAGTTATTCGGCTACTTTAGTCGGGATACAAACCTTATAAGAACATATATGGCTAAGGGCTAGGCTAGGCTATGTGACAACTATTTCTTGCCTTAGACTGCACACTCTGGGCATCATTTACAAGTAATAATAATATATCAGGCTATTCTCAATGTAATCTTGCCCTTACATAACTAAATATTATGTGTGAAATACGTTTGATTTAGAATAGGCCATTATCATGCACCAGTCAGAACAGGGGCGGAGGGGAGTGGAGGGGGGAGGCATCTGTCTGCCTGCACTTGAATATTAAATGGAGGACACATTTCCAGTGGATCATTTTCATGCCAGCAAGATAGGCTACTCCGGTTTAGTACTTTGGTTGTAAAGCAAAGTAATGTGCTTAAAAAAAAACCTCTTAAGAAATCAAACCCCTTTTTTTTCTCTCTGCTCCACTTTCTCCTTAAAATGACAAATCTAACTGCCTGTAGCTCAGGGCCCAAATCTAACTGCCTGTAGCTCAGGACCCAAATCTAACTGCCTGTAGCTCAGGACCCAAATCTAACTGCCTGTAGCTCAGGACCCAAATCTAACTGCCTGTAGCTCAGGACCCAAATCTAACTGCCTGTAGCTCAGGACCCAAATCTAACTGCCTGTAGCTCAGGACCCAAATCTAACTGCCTGTAGCTCAGGACCCAAATCTAACTGCCTGTAGCTCAGGACCCAAATCTAACTGCCTGTAGCTCAGGACCCAAATCTAACTGCCTGTAGCTCAGGACCTGAAGCAAGGATATGCATATTATTGATACCATTTGAAAGGAAACACTTTGACCTTTGTGGAAATGTGAAATTAATGTAAGAGAATATAACACATTAGATCTGGTGAAAGATAATACAAAGAAAAAAACAGAGAAAATGTTGAAAAGCAAGAGAAAGGTCAAAATGTATTATTCCAAGTTATGCACATTTTAGATTTTGGCCAGTAGATGGCAGCAGTGTGTGTGTGTAAAGTTTTAGACTGACTCAATGAACCATTGTATTTCTGTTCAAAATGCTGTATCAAGACTGCCCAAATGTGCCTAATTGGTTTATGAAATACATTTTCAAGTTCATAACTGTGCACTCTCCTCAAACAATAGAATTATATTATTTCACTGTAATAGCTACTGTAAATTGGACAGTGCAGTTAGATAAACAAGCATGTAAACCTTCTGCCCATATCAGATATGTCTATGTCCTGGGAAATGTTCTTGTTACTTACAACCTCATGCTAATCACATTAGCCTACGTTAGCTCAACCGTCCCGTGGGGAGGTGGGGGTGGGGGACCCCGATTCCGTAGAGGTTGATATTAGTAGAGTTGAGAAATAACTATAGTAGGCCTAGCCTATAGAAAGCTGATTTTTAATAGAGTCCATCAAAACTCTATCTTCGTACCCCCCCCCATAAGAAAAAAAAAATTGGATAGCGCATCATCAGTTTTCATCTTGTCATGTCAGTCATTGCAGACCGAGGAGGTTTCCCAAACTCCGTCTGGGAAAGGGTGTACGTTTAGTTTTTTTGACCTAGCTCTATACATCTGATTTAAATGATCAACTAATCATCAAGATTTGATCATTTGAATCAGCTGTGTAGTGTTAGGGCAAAAACCAAAAACGTGCACCCCCTTGGGTCCCCAGGACCAAGTTTGTAACTTGTCAGAAATGTCCACGAACTGTGCTTGTGCCCATAGAAATAGATGTGGCTCGTGTGAAGGGATGTTTCCCATTGCTGGAAGGGAAGTGAAAAAGTTTGGGAACCCCTGATTTAGAGGGACAATAGAGCACAGAGTACCGGTCATTAGAGACATTAGAGACAGGCTTTTCCTTGACCAATAAAAAAATATTAAAAATATTTATCTTTCGTTTCTCTGTGCTTCATAATTGAAAGCATTGAATGCAAGGGAAGCCAGTGAGCATTTGGCCTCCCTTGATAACAAATGTATAGAGTAATAGCCAATCATCGTTGAGCTAAACTGAGGGGAGCTGAACTGTGAACCAAAAAAAAGTGTCAAGGGAAGACAGTTTGGATTTCACTCCAATCACATCACATCAAAAGCAATACATCATTGACGGAAACAACTTGGATTTTTGCATCTCGTTGTGTTGTTGTCCTCTGATGGCTAGCTAGCTAGCTAGCTAAAATTGCCCCCTTTTCTAAATTAGTCATGGATGGAGATAGGAATTTAGACTTGTGATTTTACTTAAATCTACGTACTGGCCAATGATTATAACGGTAATTCTGATCTATCCATAAATTCATACATTGTGCCCTTGGCCTGAGAGGATGAAAGTTCAATATATAGCTAGATGTAGAAGGCTAATGTTAACTAGCTAACGTTGCCCATGAAAAATAGTTTGGCTAGCGACCAAGCATTTTAGCCAAGTAGCATACGACAACAAAAATGAAAAGTGTGTACTGTATACACATCAATACAAATATGAACTGCAAATCAGAGATACAAAAGACCATAGAAAACACACACATTCTTCAGTTAAAAGGTCCTCGTTTCCTCGAACATTGCAAGAATATTCCTGTGTTTTCTAAAGGTTAGCATACTATTTGATCAATGTCACACCAAACATACAACAAAACATGGTTGCCAGAATATAATATATTCATATTCTAGACACGTTTCATGGAAACAAATTTATTTATGTATTACAAATAACCTTGTAACTGTTGCCGAGCGCATCCAGGCCTTGACTGGTTTGCCAGTGATCCATTCACAGCTCATTGTCTGTTGGCAAGGTTACGGAAGTGTCTAGGACATTCTTTTCTAAAATTCTGAGAACATGGGGTAAGTTCTGGGTAATTAAGGGAATGTTCTCCTAAATCTTAATGCCAAACAGGTTCTCACTAACATATTTAGAATGTTGCCAGTACTAATAGAAAGCTGGTGAAACATTATATAAGTCAAACATTATTTTATTTTATTCAACCAGGCAAGTCAGTCAATTAAGAACAAATTCTTATTTACAATGACAGCCTACCCCAGCCAAACCCTAACGATGCTGGGCCAATTGTGTGCCGCCCAATCAGGGCCAGTTGTGATACAGCCTGGAATCAAACCTGGGTCTGTAGTGACGCCTCTAGCACTGACGCCTCTAGCACTGAGATGCAGTGCCTTAGACCGCTGAGTCTCCCAAACATCAAGATTATTATTATTTTTTTAAGCCAGTCATTTAGCAGACGCTCTTATCCAGAGAGACGTACAGTAGTGAGTGGATTCATTTTTGTAATTTCTTTCTGTACTGGTCTCCCGTGGGCATCAAACCCACAACCCTGGCATTGCAAGCACCATGCTCTCCCAACTGAGCCGCAATCTACCAACTGAGCCGCAATCTACCAACTGAGCAGCTCTCTACCAACTGAGCCGCTCTCTACCAACTGAGCAGCTTTCTACCAACTGAGCCGCTCTCTACCAACTGAGCCGCTCTCTACTAACTGAGCAGCTCTCTACCAACTGAGCCGCTCTCTGTCAACTGAGCCGCTCTCTACCAACTGAGCAGCTCTCTACCAACTGAGCAGCTCTCTACCAACTGAGCCGCTCTCTACCAACTGAGCCGCACGGGACCTATTACAGGTGACATTACATTGTATGTAATGGTTACAGAAACATTCTCCCTCCCTGTTAGCTGGATTCCACAGTAATATACTAATATAATAATATTACTACACTGTATATTTTAGAAAATATATTGTGAGCGTTAAAGGACCATATAGAAAAAATATTATTAACTGAGAAAAACATGAACTTTCCGTGACATCGACTGAGTGTCCAAACATTAGGAACCCCTGTTCTTTCCATGATATAGACTGACCAGGTGAATCCAGGTGAAAGCTATGATCCCTTATTGATGTCACCTGTTAAATCCACTTCAATCAGTGTAGATGAAGGGGAGGAGATGGGTTAAAGAAGGATTTTTAATCCTAGACAATTGAGACATTGATTGTCTATGATGTGTATGTGTATGTGTGGCATTCAGAGGGTGAATGGGCAAGACAAAATATTTAAGTGTTTTTGAACAGGGTATGGTAGTAGGTGCCAGACACACCGGTTTGAGTCAAGAACTGCAACTCTGCTGTGTTTTTTTCCACACTCAACAGTTTCCCATGTGTATCAAGAATGGTCCACCACCCAAAGTACATCCAGTCAACAAGACACAACTGTGGGAAGCACTGGGCGTCAACATTGGCCAGCATCCCTGTGGAACGCTTTTGATGCCTTGTAGAGTCTATGCCCCGACAAGTCCATATTAGGGAGCTGTTTTTAATGTGATTTTAGCTTCTATAAGGGCAACAGGTCCCTGGAACACAGCTACTGATATTTTAAACCATGAATATTTATTAATGACGTAATCACATCTTTAAACACATTCTCATTGGACCCTTCAGCATAGGTATACATTAATTATATTCATTTAGGAGGACAGGAATAGATTCAACGCTCCCCAAAAATGTAAAGACGCTGTATTGTGTCTGACTCCACATCCAGATCATTACGGCCAAATGCCACGCCCACTAGCATTTCATCTCCAGCATGAGTCTGGATTTGATATCCAAATGCCACCGCTGATTGGTACCAGAAACAGATGGGTTGGGCTAGAGCTGGCCTATTGATGTTATCTCCAGCATGAGTCTGGATTTGATATCTTGTAGAATACGAACTCGTTCTGACCGTTCTGATTGGTACCAGAAACAGATGGGTTGGGCTAGAGCTGGCCTACATGATGATGTTATCAACTTTGATACTCTTGAGTAATTTGTTTTGTATAACTCTATTTATGGAGTGGCTAGTGGTTAGAGGAGGCAGGTAGTCTAGTGGTTAACTGAGTGGTTAGTCCTGGTTAGAGGAGGCAGGTAGTCTAGTGGTTAGAGGAGGCAGGTAGTCTAGTGGTTAGAGGAGGCAGGTAGTCTAGTGGTTAGAGGAGGCAGGTAGTCTAGTGGTTAGAGGAGGCTGGTAGTCTAGTGGTTAGAGGAGGCTGGTAGTCTAGTGGTTAGAGGAGGCAGGTAGTCTAGTGGTTAGAGGAGGCAGGTAGTCTAGTGGTTAGAGGAGGCAGGTAGTCTAGTGGTTAGGTAGTCTAGTGGTTAGAGGAGGCAGGTAGTCTAGTGGTTAGAGGAGGCTGGTAGTCTAGTGGTTAGAGGAGGCAGGTAGTCTAGGGTTAGTCTAGTGGTTAGAGGAGGCAGGTAGTCTAGTGGTTAGAGGAGGCTGGTAGTCTAGTGGTTAGAGGAGGCAGGTAGTCTAGTGGTTAGAGGAGGCAGGTAGTCTAGGGTTGGAGTCTGGTAGTCTAGTGGTTAGAGGAGGCTGGTAGTCTAGTGGTTAGTGGTAGTCTAGTGGTTAGGGAGGCAGGTAGTCTAGTGGTTAGAGGAGGCAGGTAGTCTAGTGGTTAGAGGAGGCCTAGTGGTTAGAGGAGGCAGGTAGTCTAGGTAGTCTAGTGGTTAGAGGAGGCAGGTAGTCTAGTGGTTAGAGGAGGCTGGTAGTCTAGTGGTTAGAGTTAGAGTGAGGCAGGTAGTCCATAGTGGTTAGGAGGCAGGCGGCCTAGTGGTTAGTGGAGGCTAGGTAGTCTAGTGGTTAGAGGAGGCTGGTAGTGGTTAGAGGAGGCTGGTAGTCTAGTGGTTAGAGGAGGCAGGTAGTCTAGTGGTTAGAGGAGGCTGGTAGTCTAGTGGTTAGAGGAGGCAGGTAGTCTAGTGGTTAGAGGAGGCAGGTAGTCTAGTGGTTAGAGGAGGCTGTTAGTCTAGTGGTTAGAGGAGGCTGGTTGTCTAGTGGTTAGAGGCGGTAGGGTGGCCTAGTGGATAGAGGAGGCAGGGCGGCCTAGTGGTTAGAGGAGGCAGGGCGGCCTAGTGGTTAGAGGAGGCAGGTAGCCTAGTGGTTAGAGGAGGCAGGTAGGCCTAGTGGTTAGAAGAGGCAGGTAGACCTAGTGGTTCGAGGAGGCAGCTAGTCTAGTGGTTCGAGGAGGCAGGGTGGCCTAGTGGTTAGAGGCGGCAGGGCGGTGGTTAGAGGCGGCAGGGCGGCCTAGTGGTTAGAGGCGGCAGGGCGGCCTAGTGGTTAGAGGCGGCAGGGCGGCCTAGTGGTTAGAGGCGGCAGGGCGGCCTAGTGGTTAGAGGCGGCAGGGCGGCCTAGTGGTTAGAGGCGGCAGGGCGGCCTAGTGGTTAGAGGCGGCAGGTAGCCTAGTGGGTTAGAGCGGTGGACTTGTAACCGAAAGGTTGTAGATCAAATCCCCTGAGAGCTGACAAGGTAAAAACTGTCGTTCTGCCCCTGAACAAGACAGTTAACCCACTACTCCTAGGCCATCATTGAAAATAGGATTTTCTTCTTAACTGACTTGCCTAGTTAAATATAAACAAATATGGAGCGATCGATTGAGCAGCGGAATTAAATTCAGGATGAGCTGTCATGCAAGGAAAAAGCCCCAGAAGGCTACTTACATTTAAGTAGTACCCTAAACTAGTGACCTCATCATCCTCCAGAGCTTTTGAAGAGTAGTCTGTGGCCGTGTTCCCCTGCTCAGATGACGCTGAAATAAGCTGGATCTTACAAAGCCTGGAAAGGTATTTTATGTATCAACTAACCACATCGTATGTTATTGCAATCTGGCGACCGACGGCTCAGTCGATGACGTGGCAGGCATCCATTGGTTGGACAAACCATTTCCAGGACTAATAAAAAACTGGGCACTCAAACATCAGGGGGACATTATGGGTAACATAAATGACATTGTATGCAATCTGGCGACCGACGGTCCAGTCGATGACGTTGGTGGGCAACCGTTGGTTGATACATGCAACGTCTGAGCAGGGGAACACAACTTGTAAAAGCCTGAAGAGTGACGTTGTAGCCTGCAGCTGTAGCTGAGCCAGGGACCGACGTGGAGGAGCAGGTGGCTGTGGGTAAATCCAGTGGATTAGCATGGCTATGACAGACACATCAGACCTCACAGGAATCAAAGACCAGATGCAGCACGGGGTCGCTAATGATCTGCAGAAAGGAGCGGTTCAGAGATGGGGAGGGTAGAGGCATCCTCCTCAAAGTCTAACGGTTTTCTTCTCTGTTTCATATGATAATGTCATTTCTTTGTGGGGAAAGTTATTTAATAATAATGCTTTGAGTTGTGAATAAATTCATTGTTATTGATTAAGTGTTCGTTGATAAAACATTCAGTAGCATTGCAGTATGCAACTCCATGACTGAAATGTAGAAATACAGAAAATGTGAACATGATTTGAACAAAAAACTGAGTACTGTACTATTATATCAAGAGATTTTCATATAAAATATGTACATTTTCCACCAGTGTTTCCATCACTAAACTGACCTGACCAGCCCAGCCCAGCCCAGCAAGACCAGCCCAGACCAGACCAGCCCAGCCCAGCCCAGCCCAGCCCAGCCCAGCCCAGCCCAGCCCAGCCCAGCCCAGCCCAGCCCAGCCCAGCCCAGCCCTGACCAGCCCAGCCCAGCCCTGACCAGCCCAGCCCTGACCAGCCCAGCCCAGCCCAGCCCAGCTCACCGCAGCCCAGCCCAGCCCAGCCCAGCCCAGCCCACCAGCCCTGACCAGACCAGCCCAGCCCAGCAACATGCTGTTGAGGATAGAAATCAGGGAGTGATTTTATTGATGACGTTGTTTTTTATACACAGAATAAAAATCTAAAGTTCGATGTGTTTCCATCGCAGTTTTGTCACAACTGTTGGTTTAAATAGCAGATGTGTCGACGGTGGTCTTGACAGGTGGGCTCTAGTCAACAGCTGGCAGATGCAGTGCGGGTAAACTCTGCTAGTCTTCACGATGAGATTATTATGGATGAGAGCAAGAATATTTTTATTTCTTAAATGTCAGTCAAGTATTGATCATCATATATATCACCAGAATAAGACCCTCAATATTGGAAAGGAGCATCAAGATCACTGTGCACTTTCACCACCCTGTGAAGTTCATCATAACTGACTTAATCTGTAGCCTAAAAAAACGTCATGGTTTCCTGAGTTGTAGTGAGTGGACCACACACCATATCATCGCGTGACTCCAAGTATACTACGATATGATGGTTATTGTATCAATATTTGTGCATAAAGACGTTTCTACCTCCATTTCTCACATAATCAATTTTAACGACACAAAAAGATCCCACCATGTCGAACGAACAAAATCTGTCGGTTTACTTTGTCTACATTACTCATCTCATATGTATATACTGTACTCGATACCATCTACTCTATGCTGCCCTGTACCATCACTCATTCATATATCCTTATGTACATATTCTTTATCCCCTTACACTGTGTATAAGACAGTAGTTTTGGAATTGTTAGTTAGATTACTTGTTGGTTATCACTGCATTGTCGGAACTAGAAGCACAAGCATTTCGCTACACTCGCATTAACATCTGCTAACCATGTGTATGTGACAAATAAAATTTGATTTGATTTGATTTGCTTTCCATTTATAAAATTGTACCGAAACTTCCTGTTTCCATCACAGCTATGGTGTTTGTTTGTTTGTTTGTTTTAAATGGTGTGACTTAACTCGTGGAAACGTACTCATTACATTACATTTACATTTAAGTCATTTAGCAGACGCTCTTATCATTAAAGCAGCTATCAGCAGGACAAAGAAAAGGTGACGGGGATGAATGTGATGAGATGGCCCCTAGTAGTTTTTATTTCTATCATCTTCGATCATGAAACGAATGAAATTCCAATGTAATCCGGACTTTAATGTCTGAAGTGTCTATTTCACTGTTCATATGCATTGTGTTCATTCTGAGAGAAAAAAAGGGTTCCAAAATGGTTCTTTGGCTGTCCCCATAGAAGAACCCTTTTTGATTCCATCATAGAACCGTTTTGGGTTCCGTGTAGAAACCTCTGTGGAAGGGTCCGACATGGAACGCAATAAGGTTCTATGATGGAACACAAGGTGTTCTATGATGGAACCAGAAAGGGTCCCCCCTGATATCAAAAAGGGTTATTCAAGGGTTCTTCTATGGGGACAGCCGAATAACTATTTCGCGTTCTAGATATTTAAAGAGTATACATTATCGTGTGATATCCGACCGTGTAACTGTTTGAGTGAAGCCTGTTTGGGTTATGTAGGGGTCCCCCAAATGTCGGGGTTATGTCCAAGACTTAATTTTTTTCTGATACAGTCATTTCACTGTGAATGGTCAAACATGTACTATAAATATATTCACGTCACCAAATAGTTGATTAAAACTGTTTTGCAATTAAGGTCTACAGAGGCATCAACATCACTCTGTAGGGAAGAACTATGGTGTAGACGGAGGACAGCTAGCTTCCGTCCTCGTCTGGGTGTATTGAATTCAATAGGTACATTGAATTCATGGTTCTCACCCCCTTCCATAGACTTACACTGTAATTATGATGACTTCCAGAGGACATCCTCCAAACTATCAGAGTTCTTCCAGCATGAACTGACATGTTGTCCACCCAATCAAAGGACCAGATAATTAATCTAGTACTGAAACCATAAGCTACAACTAGCTAGCACTGCAGTGCATAAAATGTGGTGAGTAGTTGACTGAAAGAGAAAGACAATAGTTTCAAATATATTTCTTAAAAAATTAGGAGAAGCAAAAGTGAGAGAAAGCTATATTTTGTCAAATTAATTAACTTTCACTTAGCTAGCGAATACAGCTGGCTAGTTTAGCCTACTCAAACACCCGGATCAAACAGAGAGGGATGCTATGTTAGCTAGCTGGCTATGGTTATCCAGCAGAGAGGGATGCTATGTTAGCTAGCTGGCTATGGTTATCCAATAGAGAGGGATGCTATGTTAGCTAGCTGTCTATGGCTATCTAACAGAGAGGGATGCTATGTTAGCTAGCTGGCTAAGGCTATCCAACATAGAAGGATGCTATGTTAGCTAGCTGGCTATGGCTATGGCTATCTAATGCTGGAAGTCTTCCAAGTCAAGGTAAGGTTTTGGTTTCATTAATTTAATAGATTGCTGACTGTACAATATGCTGTGTTTCTATATGTTGACTATGACGTTACTAATATCGTTAGCTAGTATGGTGACAGTGATGTAGGCTATGTGTAGTGGTTAGCGGTTATGATAAGTTTTTTTTTGCCTAGTCACAGATAATCTGTGTTGTTTTTTTAAAAGTCCACAAGCAAAGGGAAAAGGTGAGAGGAGGAGAGAGCGTAAATGTGAGAAGGAATTATACGTGTGTGGCTGCTATGAAAGTGAACTGTGTTTGCGTGTGATCAGGGGTGTATTCATTCCTACGAAAGCGAACGGAACGAAACATGGATGAACATATACCCGAACAGAGGGAGGTGTTATGTCCCAGGGTCCTTAGCTTAGTGATGAGCTTTTAGGACACTATGGTGTTGAATGCTGAGCTGTAGTCAACGAACAGCATTCTCACTCTCACATAGGTGTTCCTTTTGTCCAGGTGAGAAAGTGCAGTGTGAAGTGCAATTGAGATTAAGACATCTGTGGAAATGTCGGGGCGGTATGCAAATTGTACTGGGTCTAGGACTTCTGGGATGATGGTGTTGATGGTGTTGATGTGAGCCATGACCAGCTTTTCAAAGAACTACAGTTGAAGTCAGAAGTTTACATACACCTTAGCCAAGTACATTTAACCTCAGTTTTTCACAATTCCTGACATTAAAGTCCCTGTTTTAGGTCGGCTAGGATCACCACTTTATTTTAAGAATGTGACATGTCAGAATAATAGTAGAGAGAATGATTTATTTCAGCTTTTACTTCTTTCATCACATTCCCAGTGGGTCAGAAGTGTACATACACACAATTAGAATTTGGTAGCATTGCATTTAAATTGTTTAACTTGGGTCAAACGTTTCGGGTAGCCTTCCAAAATCTTCCCACAATAAGTTGGGTGAATTTTGGCCCATTCCTCCTGACAGAGCTGGTGTAACTGAGTCCGGTTTGTAGGCCTCCTTGCTCGCACACGCTTTTTCTACCCACACATTTTCTGTGGGATTGAGGTCAGGACTCTGTGATGGCCACTCCAATACCTTGACTTTTTTGTCCTTATTAAGTCATTTTACCACAACTTTGGAAGTATGCTTGGTATCATTGTCCATTTGGAAGATCCATTTGCGACCAAGATTTTACTTCCTGACTGACGTCTAGAGATGTTGCTTCAATTTATCCACGTAATTTTCCATCCTCACGAAGCCATACATTTTATGAAGTGCACCAGTCCCTCCTGCAGTAAAGCAGCCCCACAAAATGATGCTGCCACCCCCATGCTTCACGGTTGGGATGGTGTTCTTCGGCTTGCAAGCCTCCCCCTTTTTCCTCCAAACATAACGATGGTCATTATGATCAAACAGTTCTATTTTGTTTCATCAGACCAGAGGACATTTCTCCACAAAGTACGATCTTTGTCCCCATGTGCAGTTGCAAACCGTAGTCTGGCTTTTTATGGGGCAGATTTGGAGCAGTGACTTCTTCCTTGCAGAGTGGCCTTTCAGGTTATGTCGATATAGGACTTATTTAACTTCACAAGGTCTTTTGCCGTTGTTCTGGGATTGATTTGCACTTTTCGCACAAAAGTACGTTCATCTGTAGGAGACAGAACTTGTCTCCTTCCTGATCGGTATGATGGCTGCATGGTCCCATGGTGTTTATACGTATTATTGTTTGTACAGATAAATGCGGTACCTTCAAGCGTTTGGAAATTGCTCCCAAGGATGAACCAGATTTTTTTTCTGTGGTCTTGGCTGATTTATTTTGATTTTCCCATGATGTCAAGCAAAGAGGCACTGAGTTTGAAGGTAGGCTTTGAAATACATCCACAGGTACACCTCTAATCGACTCAAATGATGTCAATTAGCCTATCAGAAGCCTCTAAAGCCCTGACATAATTTTCTGGAATTTTCTAAGCTGTTTAAAGGCACATTCAACTTAGTTTATGTAAACTTTTACCCACTGGAATTGTGATACAGTGATTTATAATCACAGGGCTCCGGGCAGCCGAGCGGAAATGGAGGAAAACTCGCCTCCCTGCGGACCTGGCATCCTTTCACTCCCTCCTCTCTACATTTTCCTCCTCTGTCTCTGCTGCTAAAGCCACTTTCTACCACTCTAAATTCCAAGCATCTGCCTCTAACCCTAGGAAGCTCTTTGCCACCTTCTCCTCCCTCCTGAATCCTCCTCCCCCCCCCCTCCCCCTCCTCCCTCTCTGCATATGACTTCGTCAACCATTTTGAAAAGAAGGTCGACGACATCCGATCCTCGTTTGCTAAGTCAAACGACACCGCGGGTTCTGCTCACACTGCCCTACGCCCTACCCTGTGCTCTGACCTCTTTCTCCCCTCTCTCTCCAGATGAAATCTCGCGTCTTGTGACGGCCGGCCGCCCAACAACCTGCCCGCTTGACCCTATCCCCTCCTCTCTTCTCCAGACCATTTCCGGAGACCTTCTCCCTTACCTCACCTCGCTCATCAACTCATACCTGACCGCTGGCTACGTCCCTTCCGTCTTCAAGAGAGAGAGAGTTGCACCCCTTCTGAAAAAACCTACACTCGATCCCGCCGATGTCAACAACTACAGACCAGTATCCTTTCTTTCTTTTCTCTCCAAAACTCTTGAACGTTC
Organism: Oncorhynchus gorbuscha; assembly: GCF_021184085.1. NCBI lineage: Eukaryota > Metazoa > Chordata > Actinopteri > Salmoniformes > Salmonidae > Oncorhynchus > Oncorhynchus gorbuscha. The sequence goes on along the minus strand of NC_060174.1, from coordinate 5,545,247 downwards.
CGTCCTTGGCCAGCTCTCCCGCTATCTCTCTCAGAATGACCTTCTTGATCCAAATCAGTCAGGTTTCAAGACTAGTCATTCAACTGAGACTGCTCTTCTCTCTATCACGGAGGCGCTCCGCACCGCTAAAGCTAACTCTCTCTCCTCTGCTCTAATCCTTCTAGACCTATCGGCTGCCTTCGATACTGTGAACCATCAGATCCTCCTCTACACCCTCTCCGAGTTGGGCATCTCCGGCGCGGCCCACGCTTGGATTGCGTCCTACCTGACAGGTCGCTCCTACCAGGTGGCGTGGCGAGAATCTGTCTCCTCACCACGCGCTCTCACCACTGGTGTCCCCCAGGGCTCTGTTCTAGGCCCTCTCCTATTCTCGCTATACACCAAGTCACTTGGCTCTGTCATAACCTCACATGGTCTCTCCTATCATTGCTATGCAGACGACACACAATTAATCTTCTCCTTTCCCCCTTCTGATGATCAGGTGGCGAATCGCATCTCTGCATGTCTGGCAGACATATCAGTGTGGATGACGGATCACCACCTCAAGCTGAACCTCGGCAAGACGGAGCTGCTCTTCCTCCCAGGGAAGGACTGCCCGTTCCATCTCGCCATCACGGTTGACAACTACATTGTGTCCTCCTCCCAGAGCGCTAAGAACCTTGGCGTGATCCTGGACAACACCCTGTCGTTCTCAACTAACATCAAGGCGGTGGCCCGTTCCTGTAGGTTCATGCTCTACAACATCCGCAGAGTACGACCCTGCCTCACACAGGAAGCGGCACAGGTCCTAATCCAGGCACTTGTCATCTCCCGTCTGGATTACTGCAACTCGCTGTTGGCTGGGCTCCCTGCCTGTGCCATTAAACCCCTACAACTCATCCAGAACGCCGCAGCCCGTCTGGTGTTCAACCTTCAGAAGTTCTCTCACGTCACCCCGCTCCTCCGCTCTCTCCACTGGCTTCCAGTTGAAGCTTGCATCCGCTACAAGACCATGGTGCTTGCCTACGGAGCTGTGAGGGGAACGGCACCTCAGTACCTCCAGGCTCTGATCAGGCCCTACACCCAAACAAGGGCACTGCGTTCATCCACCTCTGGCCTGCTCGCCTCCCTACCACTGAGGAAGTACAGTTCCCGCTCAGCCCAGTCAAAACTGTTCGCTGCTCTGGCCCCCCAATGGTGGAACAAACTCCCTCATGACGCCAGGACAGCGGAGTCAATCACCACCTTCCGGAGACACCTGAAACCCCACCTCTTTAAGGAATACCTAGGATAGGATAAAGTAATCCTTCTCACCCCCCCCTCCCCTCAAAAGATTTAGATGCACTATTGTAAAGTGGCTGTTCCACTGGATGTCGTAAGGTGAATGCACCAATTTGTAAGTCGCTCTGGATAAGAGCGTCTGCTAAATTACTTAAATGTAAATGTAAATGTAATCTGAAATAATCTGTCTGTAAACAATTGTTGGAAATGTACAAAGTGTATGTCCTAACCCGCTTGCCAAAACTATAGTTTGTTATCAAGAAATTTGTGGAGTGGTTGAAAAACGAGTTTTAATGACTTCAACCTTAGTGTATGTAAACTTCCGACTTCAACTGTATATGGCTACAGACGTGAGTGCTCTGTGGCGGTAGTCATTTAGGAATGTTACCTTGGCGTTTTTGGGCACAGGGACTATGGTGGTCTGCTTGTAGGTATTACAGAAACATGTAGGTATTACAGACCTGGTCAGGGAGAGGTTGAAAATGTCAGTGAAGACTCCTGCCAGTTGGTACGCACAGGTACACCTCTAATTGACGAAAATGATGTCAATTAGCCTATCAGAAGCCTCTAAAGCCCTCACATCATTTTCTGGAATGCTCTGAGTACACTTCCTCGTAATCTGTCTGTTGACCTGTTTAACGGTCTTACTCACATCGGACACGGAGAGCATGATCTCACAGTCGTCCAGAACAGCTGGTGGTCTCTTTCATGGTTCAGTGTTGCTTGCCTCAACGTGAACATAGAAGGTATTTCGCTCATCTGGAAGGCTTGCATCACTAGGCAGTTTACGGCTGGGGTTCCCTTCGTAATCCGTCATAGTTTGCAAGCATAGGCACATCCGACAAGCATCAGAGCCTGTGTAGTAGGATTCAAGCTTACAGTAGTCCTATATTGACACTTTGCATGTTTGATGGTTCGTCAGAGGGCATAGCAGTATTTCTTATAAGTGTGTGGATTAGTGTCCCGCTCCTTGAAAGCGGCAGCCCTAGTCTTTAGCTCAGTGTCAATGTGTCAATGTCTGTCAACTAGATTACTCAAAATGTTATCTTGACCTGTGCACCTACATTGTAAACTTTAATTCGTAGGCTTGGTTGTAAAAACCTCATGATGGGTATAGTGAAAATTTGAGTAACATGTAGATACACCTAAATCTATCAATGTAACATTGTGCTGGGTGAATGGAATATGAATTATAGTCATCCAATGTGCTGTAATAGAAATAAAGCCATGCTCCTAAAAACATGCTGCGTCCTCCCTCACCTTAAACTCCACCGACCGCCAATGGCCCTTACACATAGATATATGGTGTTTCAAACATAGGGATTCTAAATCAACCAGTTTTGGTTCAATGAAGAAGATCCCCAGGGTTCTGATCAAAAGAATCCTACAAAAGGGTTCTATATAGAACCTTTCTGGGTTCCATTTACATATAAAACAAGCCCTAGAACCCTTTTTGGTTCTACCCAGAACCTTTTTTTCCGAATACTGTATTAAATCAGTGTTAATGTAATACTCTCTTATACTTCTAAATTGTATGGTAATCATATGGTTCCAACAGTACTGAGTAATACCGTTTGAACATGTCCCTACAAGTTGAAATGCCTGACCGCCTGTTCCAACGGTAGATTAATGGGAAAACGATGAACCTTCAAAGCTAGAAGAAATTGACAAATTAAACACAGGTGCCAAAAGCACATTAATCTGGCTTTTGACGAATTAAGAATGTACGAAACTAAACCTCCCCTGACCACGTCTGTAACCGAGCGTGAACTTTTCCAAACTTGACTTGATTACATTTTTTTCCTTGCCAGACAGCAATTAGGCGAAACAAACCAGAACCTTCTCCCACATTCACCCCTGTCATTTCTCCTCTTTGATCTCTACCAACCCCATTCATTAAGCAAATACAACACACTGCCACTTAAAGTTCACGGTGGAGACCTTAACATCTAATTAATCATCTATTCAACCTGCAATCAAAACTTGAGACGAGCTTTGAGTGAATGACATGAGCATAGCTCTGACAAGGCCTAGTGTGGGTTGAAGAGGAAGAGGAAACAGAGGAGTACAGATGGAGGGATTACGGTACATTTTGGATTATTAGGAGTTATTAGGAGGAGTACAGATGGAGGGATTACGGTACATTTTGGATTATTAGGAGTTATTAGGAGGAGGACAGATGGAGGGATTACGGTACATTTAGGATTATTAGGAGTTATTAGGAGGAGGACAGATAGAGGGATTACGGTACATTTTGGATTATTAGGAGTTATTAGGAGGAGGACAGATGGAGGGGTAACAGTAAATGTTGGATTATGAGGAGTTATTAGGAGGAGGACAGATTGGGTACCGTTACCCCTAAGGGTTGGATTATGAGGAGTAATTAGGAGGAGGACAGATGGAGGGGTAAGGGTAAACGTTGAAATATTGGAGTTATTAGGAGGAGGACAGATGGAGGGGTAAGGGTAAACGTTGAAATATTGGAGTTATTAGGAGGAGGACAGATGGAGGGGTAAGGGTAAACGTTGAAATATTGGAGTTATTAGGAGGAGGACAGATGGAGGGGTAACGGTAAACCTTGGATTATGAGGAGTTATTAGGAGGAGTACAGATTGGGTAACGGTAAACATTGGATTATGAGGAGTTATTAGGAGGAGTACAAATGGAGGGGTAACGGTAAACGTTGGTTTATTGGAGTTATTAGGAGGAGGACAGATGGAGGGATTACAGTACATTTTGGATTATAAGGAGTTATTAGGAGGAGGACAGATGGAGGGATTACAGTACATTTTGGATTATTAGGAGTTATTAGGAGGAGGACAGATGGAGGGATTACTGTACATTTTGGATTATAAGGAGTTATTAGGAGGAGGACAGATGGAGGGATTACAGTACATTTTGGATTATTAGGAGTTATTAGGAGGAGGACAGATGGAGGGATCACGGTACATTTAGGATTATGAGGAGTTATTAGGAGGAGGACAGATGGAGGGATTACGGTATATTTTGGATTATTAGGAGTTATTAGGAGGAGGACAGATGAAGGGATTATGGTACATTTTGGATTATGAGGAGAAATTAGGAGGAATACAGATGGAGGGGGTAACGGTAAATGTTGGATTATGAGGAGTTATTAGGAGGAGGACAGATTGGGTAACGGTAAACGTTGGATTATTGGAGTTATTAGGAGGAGTACAGATGGAGGGGTAACGGTAAATGTTGGATTATGAGGAGTTATTAGGAGGAGTACAGATGAAGGGATTACGGTACATTTTGGATTATGAGGAGAAATTAGGAGGAATACAGATGGAGGGGGTAACGGTAAATGTTGGATTATAAGGAGTTATTAGGAGGAGGACAGATTGGGTAACGGTAAACGTTGGATTATGAGGAGTAATTAGGAGGTGGACAGATTGGGTACTGTTACCCCTAAGGGTTGGATTATCAGGAGTAGTTAGGAGGAGGACAGATTGGGTACTGTTACCCCTAAGGGTTGGATTATCAGGGGTAGTTAGGAGGAGGACAGATTGGGTACTGGTACCCCTAAGGGTTGGATTATCAGGAGTAATTAGGAGGAGGACAGATTGGGTACTAGTACCCCTAAGGGTTGGATAATCAGGAGTAGTTAGGAGGAGGACAGATTGGGTACTGGTACCCCTAAGGGTTGGATTATCAGGAGTAATTAGGAGGAGGACAGATTGGGTACTGGTACCCCTAAGGGTTGGATTATCAGGAGTAGTTAGGAGGAGGACAGATTGGGTACTGGTACCCCTAAGGGTTGGATTATCAGGAGTTATTAGGAGGAGTACAGATGGAGGGGTAATCGGTAAATGTTGGATTATTGGAGTTATTAGGAGGAGTACAGATGAAGGGATTACGGTACATTTTGGATTATGAGGAGAAATTAGGAGGAATACAGATGGAGGGGGTAACGGTAAATGTTGGATTATAAGGAGTTATTAGGAGGAGGACAGATTGGGTAACGGTAAACATTGGATTATGAGGAGTAATTAGGAGGTGGACAGATTGGGTACTGTTACCCCTAAGGTTTGGATTATCAGGAGTAGTTAGGAGGAGGACAGATTGGGTACTGTTACCCCTAAGGGTTGGATTATCAGGGGTAGTTAGGAGGAGGACAGATTGGGTACTGGTACCCCTAAGGGTTGGATTATCAGGAGTAATTAGGAGGAGGACAGATTGGGTACTGGTACCCCTAAGGGTTGGATTATCAGGAGTAGTTAGGAGGAGGACAGATTGGGTACTGGTACCCCTAAGGGTTGGATTATCAGGGGTAGTTAGGAGGAGGACAGATTGGGTACTGGTACCCCTAAGGGTTGGATTATCAGGAGTAATTAGGAGGAGGACAGATTGGGTACTGGTACCCCTAAGGGTTGGATTATCAGGAGTAATTAGGAGGAGGACAGATTGGGTACTGGTACCCCTAAGGGTTGGATTATCAGGGGTAGTTAGGAGGAGGACAGATTGGGTACTGGTACCCCTAAGGGTTGGATTATCAGGAGTAATTAGGAGGAGGACAGATTGGGTACTGGTACCCCTAAGGGTTGGATTATCAGGAGTAATTAGGAGGAGGACAGATTGGGTACTGGTACCCCTAAGGGTTGGATTATCAGGAGTAGTTAGGAGGAGGACAGATTGGGTACTGGTACCCCTAAGGGTTGGATTATCATGGGGTAGTTAGGAGGAGGACAGATTGGGTACTGGTACCCCTAAGGGTTGGATTATCAGGAGTAATTAGGAGGAGGACAGATTGGGTACTGGTACCCCTAAGGGTTGGATTATCAGGAGTAATTGGGAGGAGGACAGATTGGGTACTGGTACCCCTAAGGGTTGGATTATCAGGAGTTATTAGGAGGAGTACAGATGGAGGGGTAATCGGTAAATGTTGGATTATTGGAGTTATTAGGAGGAGTACAGATGGAGGGGTAATCGGTAAATGTTGGATTATTGGAGTTATTAGGAGGAGTACAGATGGAGGGGTAATCGATAAACGTTGGATTATTGGAGTTATTATGTTGCAGATGTTGTTTGTTTTTACTTGTCAAACTGAAGCTTTGTACAGTATGAACAGCAAGGTGACATAGATGAAATGAAAGCCAGAGTAGAAATGTTGGCACTGTCATTGAGCCACGTTTAACCTGAGGATACATGGTCTAAAAAGCTGAGCCGCCCTTCTGGGAGACAGAAGTAAAAAATAAAAAAGTGTCAGTAAACAAAACATGAGAAAACTACAGATTCCATCAGTCAAAACCACAAAACCCATAATGCTCTCTTGATGTTATATTGCCTTTTGGCAGAGAATGTGGTGTTTATGTTGCCATGGCATCCGATCCCAGTTGGGGGTGGCCTTCCGGCAGCATGGTGACCAGAGCCGCTAGGAGGTCTATTTTATTTCAGCTTGACTTCATTACTCCCTAAATCCTCCTGTGACCTCTCCCTGTTCTGTTCAAATAAACATCCAGCAAAAACTGTTATTCCTTTCCTTGCCCAGTAAAGGTTGCCGTGGTCCTTCCGGGTTTTTCTCGCTCTGATCACTTTTTCCCTTCTTCATCCCGTGATGGGAGACATGCCCCCCCCCTATCTGTAAGTGGTTCAGGCCAGTGATTGGGTTATGCTATATGTTGACTTTGTGTCCACTGGGTGTGAGACCCCAGGCATGATATCGCTCTAATATATTAATGATCCCCTATAGCAGTCAGCTAAGGCCTTGATATGGTCTACGAGCGTGGGTGGGGAAACGGACAACTTTTGTTTAGGCTACAACCCCTCCATAAACCAAAGCTTTTTTGGACGTTCACACGGAGAAGAAACAATCATGATTTGTTTTATAAAAAAAAGACAGGAAATGGTTCTATCAAATGACCATCCACATTGAGACCTGGGGTGGACCTAAAACTTGGTTTCAATCTAGGACGCCAACACAGGAAGCACCTCCATCCTAGCGCTCACAAAACCTTATAATTGTTACATCATCTGCATCACTTTCACGATTGACATATGGGCTGTGTAAAATTCACATTTGAACTCAAAAGCTTTCCTTTGTACATGGTAAACTCCCCCCAATCCTTTTCTTAGTTTTTGTCCTGTCTGTTTTCCGCAGTTGGAAAACTGTCTTGTCGGCCTTCGACGGAGAGAACGCCTCCAGATCATTTCCACCATCTTGGCGAAACGCAAACATGGTCAGGTCCTTTTCTCCTGAAGAGCCTCTAGGCTCAGAGATGTTTATTTTCCCCTTTAATGACCCCGCTTTAATAAGGGCTTTATTGAATAACTGTCCTCCTAACACACCAAGGGAGACAATGGAGACACAATGTTTTAAAAGGGGTGGGCACCTAGACGGATTGGCTAAGTAATTCAATTAGATGTAATATGCACCAAACCCCTCAAATTGCGAGCTGATTCTTTTTCTCTGAAAGAGAAAATAGAAAATAGTTTCCAAAAGGCCTGAAACAGACGGAGATGGATTCACAGAGTGTCCAAATCCATAGATCATGATGAAATATCTCAATCCCAAATACAGCAGAAGGGAATAAACCCTCTTGAGACTGGTAATATGCTGTACTTGTTTCTCATCGCATGTGAACTGGCTTAACCAGGAGAGGGGCCATAGGGTCAGAGGGAAGTCCCAGAGATTTGTTTAACCGGGAGAGAGGCCATAGGGTCAGAGGGAAGTCCCAGAGATTTGTTTAACCAGGAGAGGGGCCATTGGGTCCATATTTTCTATAGAGACATCATATACAGTGCATTCAGGAACTATTCAGACCTCTTGACTTTTTCCACATTTTGTTACATTACAGCCTTATTCGAAAATGTATTACATAGTTTTTTTCCCTCATCAATCTACAAATCAAATGTATTTATGTAGTCCTTCGTACATCAGCTGATATCTCAAAGTGCTGTACAGAAACACAGCCTAAAACCCCAAACAGCAAGCAATGCAGGTGTAGAAGCACGGTGGCTAGGAAAAACTGCCTACAAAGGCCAAAACCTAGGAAGAAACCTAGAGAGGAACCAGGCTATGAGGGGTGGCCAGTCCTCTTCTGGCTGTGTTGGGTAGAGATTATAAACCTAGAGAGGAACCAGGCTATGAGGGGTGGCCAGTCCTCTTCTGACTGTGTTGGGTAGAGATTATAAACCTAGAGAGGAACCAGGCTATGAGGGGTGGCCAGTCCTCTTCTGACTGTGCCGGGTGGAGATTATAAACCTAGAGAGGAACCAGGCTATGAGGGGTGGCCAGTCCTCTTCTGACTGTGCCGGGTGGAGATTATAAACCTAGAGAGGAACCAGGCTATGAGGGGTGGCCAGTCCTCTTCTGACTGTGCCGGGTGGAGATTATAAACCTAGAGAGGAACCAGGCTATGAGGGGTGGCCAGTCCTCTTCTGACTGTGTTGGGTAGAGATTATAAACCTAGAGAGGAACCAGGCTATGAGGGGTGGCCAGTCCTCTTCTGACTGTGCCGGGTGGAGATTATAAACCTAGAGAGGAACCAGGCTATGAGGGGTGGCCAGTCCTCTTCTGACTGTGCCGGGTGGAGATTATAAACCTAGAGAGGAACCAGGCTATGTGGGGTGGCCAGTCCTCTTCTGACTGTGCCGGGTGGAGATTATAAACCTAGAGAGGAACCAGGCTATGAGGGGTGGCCAGTCCTCTTCTGACTGTGCCGGGTGGAGATTATAAACCTAGAGAGGAACCAGGCTATGAGGGGTGGCCAGTCCTCTTCTGACTGTGCCGGGTGGAGATTATAACAGAACGTGGCCAAGATGTTCACACACAATACCCCCCAAAAGGACAAAGCAAAAACATTTTTATTCAAATGTATTAAAAATCACGTCACCCCGCTCCTCCGCTCTCTCCACTGGCTTCCAGTTGAAGCTCGCATCCGCTACAAGACCATGGTGCTTGCCTACGGAGCTGTGAGGGGAACGGCACCTCAGTACCTCCAGGCTCTGATCAGGCCCTACACCCAAACAAGGGCACTGCGTTCATCCACCTCTGGCCTGCTCGCCTCCCTACCACTGAGGAAGTACAGTTCCCGCTCAGCCCAGTCAAAACTGTTCGCTGCTCTGGCCCCCCAATGGTGGAACAAACTCCCTCACGACGCCAGGACAGCGGAGTCAATCACCACCTTCCGGAGACACCTGAAACCCCACCTCTTTAAGGAATACCTAGGATAGGATAAAGTAATCCTTCTCACCCCCCCTTAAAAGATTTAGATGCACTATTGTAAAGTGGCTGTTCCACTGGATGTCATAAGGTGAATGCACCAATTTGTAAGTCGCTCTGGATAAGAGCGTCTGCTAAATGACTTAAATGTAAATGTAAATGTAAAAATGCTTAACTGAAATATGACATTTACATAATTATTCAGATCTTTTCGCCGTTACTTTGTTAAAGCACCTTTGGCAGCGATTGCAGCCTCGAGTCGTCATGTGTATGATGCTACAAGCTTAGCACACCTGTATTTGTGAATTTGTAAGATGACTTGTTAGATATTACTGCATATTACAAGCATTTCGCTACACTCACATTAACATCTGCTAACAATATGTATGTGACCATTTCATTTTTGGAGCTCCCATTTTTCTTCCTGGATCAACTCCAGAGTTCCTCTGTCCAGTGTCTATGTTCTTTTACCCATCTTTAATCTTTTCTTTTTATTGGCCAGTCTGAGATGTGGATTTTTCTTCGCAACTCTGCTTAGAAGGCCAGAATCCCGGAGTCGCCAATTCAATGTTTTGCGGGTACTATTTAATGAAGCTGCCAGTTGAGGTCTGTTTCTCAAACTAGACACTCTAATGTACTTGTCCTCTTGCTCAGTCGTGCACCGGGGCCTCCCACTTCTCTCTCTATTCTGGTTAGAGACAGTTTGTGCTGTTCTGTGAAGGGAGTAGTACACAGCGTTATACGAGATCTTCAGTTTCTTGGCAATTTCTCACATGGAATAGCCTTCATTTCTCAGAACAAGAATAGACTGATGAGTTTCAGAAGAAAGTAATCAAATCCACAAATGCTGATGCTCCAGATACATAACTAGTCTAAAGAAGACCAGTTTTATTGCTTTTTTAATCAGAACAACAGTTTTCAGCTGTGCTAACATAATTGCAAAAGGGTTTTCTAATGATCAATTAGCCTTTTAAAATGATAAACTTGGATTAGCTAATACAACATGCCATTGGAACACAGGAGTAATGGTTGCTGATAATGGACCTCTGTACGCCTATGTAGATATTCCATTAAAATCATCTACAATAGTAATTTACAACATTAACAATGTTTACACTGTATTTCTGATCAAGTCGATGTTATTTTAATGGACGTAAAATGTGCTTTCTTTAAAAAACAAGGACATTTCTTGCCACTCAAGTGAGCGTTTGTGTGTGTGTGTGTGTGTGTTGGTGTGCCAATGTGTAGGGCCCTGTGAGTGTGTAGTGCCCTGTGAGTGTGTAGGGCCCTGCCCTGTGAGCGTGTAGGGCCCTGTGAGTGTGTAGGGTCTTGTGAGTGTGTAGTGCCCTGTGAGCGTGTAGGGCCATGTTAGTGTGTAGGGCACTGTGAGTGTGTAGGGCCCTGTGAGTGTGTAGTGCCCTGTGAGCGTGTAGGGCCCTGTGAGTGTGTAGGGTCTTGTGAGCGTGTAGGGCCATGTGAGTGTGTAGGGTCCTGTGAGTGTGCAAAAATACAATTAAATAGGGTTAGGTCAACTCAGATTGTCCATGTCGCCATTTTGTTAGCTATTTATTTAGCTACTGTATTTATATCTTGGGGATAGAAACTGTTCAGGAATCTGTTGGTGTCAGGCTTGATGAATCGGTACTGCTTGCCAAGTGAACACAGCTTGTAGAGAAGTACTCCAGATATAACAAACTGACCCTAGCCCCCCAACACATAAACTACTGCAGCATAAATACTGGAGGCTGAGACAGAGGCTGAACACTCTATGGCTTGGGTGGTTGGAGTCTTTCACGATTTTCTGGGCCTTCCTTTCACAGTGCCTGATATAGAGGTCCTGGATGGCAGGGAACTCGGCCCAAGTGATGTACTGGGCTCTCCGTACCATCCTTTCTAGCGCCATGTGATCAAGGGCGGTGCTATTGCCATACCAAGCAGTGATACAGCCAGTCAAGATGTACAGCTGTAGAACCTTTTGAGGATTTGAGGACCCATGCCAAACTTTTTCAACCTCCTGAGGGGGAAGAGGCGCTGTCGCGACTTCTTTATAACTTTGCGCGTGTGTGTGGACCATTTTAGCGCTTCGGTAATTTCAACACGGAGGACATTTAAGCTCTCGACCGTCTCAACTTCAGCCCGGTAGATGTGGATGGGGGTGTGCTCACCCCCCCCTCGTTTCCTGTAGTTCACAATCAGCTCAATTGTCTTACTGACGTTGAGGGAGAGGTTGTTCTGGGTGAACAGGGAGTACAGGAGAAGACTAAGCACACACCCCTGTGGGGCCCCCCGTGTTGAGGGTCAGCGTGGCAGAGGTGATGTTGCCTTCTCTCACAACATGGGGTCAGCCCGTCAGGAAGTCCAGGATCCAGTTGCAGAGGGAAGCGTTCAGTCCCAGGGTCTTGGTGACGAGCTTGGAGAGGACAATGATGTTGAACGCTGAGCTGTAGTCAATGGACAGCATTCTCACTTATGTATTCCTCCCATCTAGCTGGGTGAGGGCAGTGTGGAGTGCAATTGAGATTGCGTCGTCTATGGATCTGTTGGGGCGGTGTGTAAATTGGAGTGGGTCTGGGATGATAGAGTTGATGTGAGCCATAACCAGCCTCTCAAAGCACTTCATGATTACAGAAGTGAGGGCTACAGGGTGGTAGTCATTGTGGCACGAAGCCTTAGAGTTCTTGGGGACAGGGATGATGGTTTTCATCTTAAAACATGTAGGGATTACAGACTGGGACAAGGAGAGTTTGAACATTTCAGTGAATACGCCTGGGATAAAAGAAAATACGATATACAGTGGCGATTTTAGCATGTAAATCTTGGTGGGGCAAACTCCCCCAATGTTTTTTTTACATGCATGCCAGCAAATCCACTACACAACACAATACTAAACAATATATTAATTGCACCATAAAGGCGACAAGCAGCGCCTACAAACTATTAGGGTCTACATAAAGCTGTCCCAACATTAGAGCTTTCTTTCCAGCACAATGGAATGAATCTGTCACGTTCTGACCATAGTTCTTTTGTGTTTTCCTTGTTTTAGTGTTGGTCAGGACGTGAGCTGAGTGGGCACTGCATGTTGTGTGTCTAGTTTTTCTATTTCTATGTTTGGCCTGATATGGTTCTCAATCAGAGGCAGGTGTTAGTCAATTGTCTCTGATTGGGAACCATATTTAGGTGGCCTGTTTTGTGTTGGGTTTTGTGGGTGGTTGTTTCCTGTCTTTGTGTTTGCTGCACCAGATGGCACTGTTTGGGGTTTGCCACGTTTATTGTTTTGTAGTTTATTAAGTGTCTCTTATTAAAGAACCATGAACTTCAACCACGCTGCGTTTTGGTCCTCCTCTCCTTCCCAGGAAGAAAGCCGTGACAGAATCCTTACCACCGCTACCCCTGGCTATCAGTGGAGCCTTTTCTGACAGCGAAACACTTCATTCAGCCTCATTTACTGCATTTACATTGTAAAAAACATAGCTGATATGGCTGACCATATCTCCCTGATATATTACATCATTTATTCCACAGCATATAAGACATTTTTGGACGTGTTGCGTGTGGCGGTCCTTCGTTGGCACAATTAAAGAAAGAGAAAGATTTACTGTGGGGGATGGAGGGTAAGCTGCTGAGCGCTTGATTCACATTATTTATTCAGTTGCTGTGTCAGATATTCAAATGATATAGTGGGAGGGTAGAAATGTCATTAAAGCCCACGCTGGCATTACGCTTTTACTCTGCGGTGGAGGTGGCTATAACAAAGGAGTTCTTTACAAAACGCCTGTGGAGTTCTTTACAAAACGCCTGTGGAGTTCTTTACAAAAAGCCTGTGGAGTTCTTTACAAAAAGCCTGTGGAGTTCTTTACAAAAAGCCTGTGGAGTTCTTTACAAAAAGCCTGTGGAGTTCTTTACAAAAAGCTTCCTATCTACAAGCTAGGAAACTATGGTCAACTGCGTCTTCAAATGCATGAACAGGAAGGGTCAAAACTCTTGGTTCTACTTCTTGTTTCCCGTAACCAAGTCTCTGCATCGTCCAATAAAAAAAAAAGGTTGGCGTAGTTGGACGTGATGGAACACTTTGTCATTAAAGCGTTCTTAACAGAGGTAGAAATGGAGTCAGCACGATGTGCTCATCAATGTTACTAAAACCACTGGCCAAATGAAGATATAGATAATGAGGAGCTGTGTCTTTCTTCAGCCTTGCAGACAAACACAGTTTAAAAAAAATATATATATATATAAACAAGTCTGTTGCTAAAGGGACTCATTTGAGTACACCAACTTAGCAGACGACACCAACTTAGCAGAGGACACCACCTGGTAGTCATTATGAAAGTGGTACTTTCCTGCTATTTAACAAGAACATCAGTCTCAGACAGTTTTTTTACGAATGAATATAAATGTACATGCTGTATAAACTTCTTATCTTCTTTTCTTAAAAAAAATTAAAAAAGCACATGAATAAGTATATAAGATAATAATAAGTAAAAAACATGGAATTGTTTCATATCCGGAAATGTGCCGTTAAATGTTGTCTAACGTTAAAAAAGGGTACATCATGTAACATACAGTACATTACATTTACATTTACATTACATTTACATTACATTTACATTTACATGCCATTTACATTTAAGTCATTTAGCAGACGTTCTTATCCAGAGCGACATACAAATTGGTACCCGTCAAAAGTGTGGCTACACCTACTCATTCCAGGGTTTTTCTTCATTTTTACTATTTTCTACATTGTAGAATTGTAGTGAAGACATCACAACTATGAAATAACACATATGGAATCATGTTGTTACCAAAACAGGGTTAAACAAATCAAAATATATGCTATATTTTAAATTCTTCAAAGTAGCCACACATTGCCTTGGCATTCTCTCAACCAGTTTCACTTGGAATGCTTTTCCAAAGTCTTACAGGAGTTTCCACATATGCTGAGCAGTTGTTGGCTGCTTTTCCTTTACTCTGCAGTCCAACTCATCCCAAACCATCTCAATTGGGTTGAGGTCGTGTGATTGTGGAGGCCAGGTCATCTGATGCATTGCGCCATCATTCTCCTTCTTGGTCAAATAGCCCTCACACAGCCTGGGTCATTGTCCTGTTGAAAAACAAATGATAGTCCCACTAAGCGCAACCAGATGGGATGGCATATGGCTGCAGAATGCTGTTGTAGCCATGCTGGTTAAGTGTGGTGCTGTATATTGGCACATTTGACTTGTTACAGAACAACCAACACCTTGAATTTGGAGGTTTGCATTATCCCTCTGGTGGCCTAGGTGACCTATTTAAAAAATAAATGCCATTGGTTGGTGGCTATACTGTCTAAGATCTTTGATTGGCTGATTTTGAATTTGTTACAGGAAATAATCATGCTGGTCATCTGTTTGTGTTTGCATAATGACTATGTGTTGTGTGTTACTCTCATGGGAAAAAGCTGACAAATAGCATTTGGAGAAAAACAAAACATTTTAAACCTTAAGTAAGGAAACAAAAAAGGTTGTGTTTGTGTTTGTTGTGTTCACATTGCTAACCTCAAACCCTGGTGGGGCAATGTCCATCACTCGCCACCCTCAATTCCATTAAAATGGTAGCTGGACACATTGTCAAAATATATATTTTTTAATTATAAAACAGATTTGTTTCAAAAAAATATGTTACAAAACAATAGAATTCTAAAGGTTCTAAAGGTTCTAAAATCTTGAAGGAATCTAGAATCTTCCTGCTTAAAAACACGTCTAACTCTTTCCACAAACATTTCTCCCAAACTGTTTGAATAGACACACATTTCAAGGAGACTCATTGAGATCAGGTGTGCCAAATAAAAGGTGTGTCCAACTACCTGAACACACTTAAATTACCAAGACAAACACCATTAAAGAGCAACTGAACGCAAAAAAAAATACTTATCTGGTTGTAAACGACCTATGTGGCATCAATATGAGTTAAGCATTTATTCCAGTGCCAACATTTACTAAAACGTGTATGTAGGATAACTAAAGTCAGTATATTCCAAACCAGAGTTTTGTGAGATTTGTGTAACTGAGGTCGGCACAACGACCTACAGTACATGATGGTTGGGTTACAACCATGCCCACTAAAATGACATGGTAAAGCCTAGGGAGAATTGTCATGCACTGAGATGTCAGCTGCACTGATTTGTGCTCTGTCCAATTGCAGAACCTCCAGACAGTGAGACAGAACTACCTATTACACAGCAACTCAGACTTGTTTACATAAGACAACACGTCGACAAACATTATGTTGGAAGTTCTTTATGGGAGTGGCCATTTGCTGCTGTGTTTGGTAGGATCCCTCTCGTCTGCCACGGTTTTCGGGCAAAATTAGAATTGAGATGACAGTGCACTTGCATCCCAACTGACACCAACTCATTTGCGAGCATCTTGTGTCCCACGTGACTTGCTTAGTAACATAATTCATTATGAAACACTGAGAGACAAAGTCTGGTAATAGATAATGAAAAAGTTGTGAACAACCAAACAGCAGTGAAGCACATGCCTCGCCATTCGCCAGCGACTTGATAAACTGATTGTGGTCTAGCTGCTCAATGTGCCTAGTAGCTACTATTAGCTAGCTTCATTAGCAAACACAGAGATGAAAAATAGCTTGCTAGCTTGTGGTTTTGGTCACAGATGATAAACAGTGTGTAGCTTGTTCTTTATTTACAATAGTTGGACAGCTTACTGATGATGACGTTTTGGACATGTTCTCATCATCAGTCCTGAGCACAGCCAGCAGCAGCAGCTGACTAGATACTGTCTGCAGTGCACTGACTATAGAAATCGGTCCTGAGCACAGCCAGCAGCAGCAGCTGACTAGATACTGTCTGCAGTGCACTGACTATAGAAATCGGTCCTGAGCACAGCCAGCAGCAGCAGCTGACTAGATACTGTCTGCAGTGCACTGACTATAGAAATCGGTCCTGAGCACAGCCAGCAGCAGCAGCTGACTAGATACTGTCTGCAGTGCACTGACTATAGAAATCGGTCCTGAGCACAGCCAGCAGCAGCAGCTGACTAGATACTGTCTGCAGTGCACTGACTATAGAAATCGGTCCTGAGCACAGCCAGCAGCAGCAGCCAGCAGCAGCAGCTGACTAGATACTGTCTGCAGTGCACTGACTATAGAAATCGGTCCTGAGCACAGCCAGCAGCAGCAGCTGACTAGATACTGTCTGCAGTGCACTGCCAGCACTACTATAGAAATCGGTCCTGAGCACAGCCAGCAGCAGCAGCTGACTAGATACTGTCTGCAGTGCACTGACTATAGAAATCGGTCCTGAGCACAGCCAGCAGCAGCAGCTGACTAGATACTGTCTGCAGTGCACTGACTATAGAAATCGGTCCTGAGCACAGCCAGCAGCAGCAGCTGACTAGATACTGTCTGCAGTGCACTGACTATAGAAATCGGTCCTGAGCACAGCCAGCAGCAGCAGCTGACTAGAATGAATAACTGACGAACTCTCAACACCCCTTGAATATGGCCGGTGTCAGTAAATTACAGTAAACGTGTAATTAAATCGTTGCCAGCAGCACGGTTATAGTCACCAACACTCTGGATAACACGAAGACACCCTAACCAGCTCTGCTAGGCCAAGTACAAAATAACTAGAGTGAGATTTTTCCCTCATTTGTATCAGGAAGTAGTTAGCCAGCTTGAGAACGTTAGCCAGTTAGCTTGGCTGCTAGCAGATAAACTGTTGTGCTACAGTATATTGTTGACTTTGTGCATTGTAATATATGCATGTACTATTAGTAAAAATGTACTTTGTTCAGTGTAATACCTGCATGTTCTGTTTGTCTTGAAAAAAACAGGAGCAGGTGGGCTCTTTACTTCAAATCACAGGCGTTCAGGTGCACAGGCAGTCTCAGTATCTCAAACCAATTTGATCCACAATCTGTCAAAATTGAGATGCAAATCAAATTAATTTTGGATCAGTCAAAAGGTTTGCTCTCAATAGATTTGTGATTTGCATTTGGAAAGCTCATACTTTTCACACATTTAATTCCATCTCTTCATACTCGGAATGCTTTGCCAAGCCCTTGTCTTCTTTTTTTACATAACCTTTGATGCAGTAAGAATACCAAGCAGAATATTGCTCATTGAATCCAAATGTGGACATTTAATTGGAGAGTAAGTTGGAACACTAGGAGAAAAGGTTCATTTACATGTACATGGGTTTTCAAACAAGTTAAACTAATATAAGGTAAATATTAAATCACTTAAAGGAAGTAAAAGTTTGTCCCATCCACCT
Source organism: Oncorhynchus gorbuscha (assembly GCF_021184085.1). NCBI lineage: Eukaryota > Metazoa > Chordata > Actinopteri > Salmoniformes > Salmonidae > Oncorhynchus > Oncorhynchus gorbuscha. Next base: position 5,527,533 of record NC_060174.1, on the reverse strand, counting down.
CATGAGGACTTTTGATAAAAGCTAGTTAAATGCCCGTTTTTGGTAAATACAGTATATTTATCCGCAGTAATTGCATATAATGAATTTGCTATAACCTTAACAGGCTAATTGTAAAACCATATGCATTTATGATTTCTCTATGTCAGCCAAACAGTTGAACGATAAAGTCAAGGTTAGGAGTAAAGGCTGAATAAATGCATTCACATAACCAGACCTAGTTTCAAACAGTATTCGCTTTATTGTTTAAATACATATAACTTTTGAATGCTTGGCAGTGTCATATGGGCGGGCCTTGCCCTTTTTGGGACTGTTCCATTGGCTCCATTGCGCCAAGCCTGTTCAACCAAGTGCAGCTGAAGTACTTAAAAGAAAAGGAATACTATTTGAACCCAGTTCTGCTCATAATTTGACGCAGCACCTTGACGGGGCCTAGTCTATTGTGTTGAGTACGGCGACAATTAAAGCAGACAGAAAGGGGAATCATTTTGACTTGGATGAAAGCGATACCTTTGAAGTGCGGGCCTGTGACAATGCATCAGACCGTGGAGACATTATCAAATTTGTCAAACATTTGGTTGATTAAAGCTCCTCTAATTCAAATGGGCAGACAGACGGTTCACTGAAGAGGCCTATAAAAATCAAACCCTTATTTACCCTGTCGGTGGATTGGAGCATATGGAATAAATATGTAAACCTGACCTGGGCCGCAAAGGGAACATGTCTCCTCTCGTTTCCCCATCACGCTTGGTCCCGAATGTCATGCTTTTGAGCTCCATTAGCAATAATGAAGTGTAAAATAGTCTTTAATAAACCTTCTGGAAGGTACGGATATGGCAGGGCTGAAAAGAGCAGCAAAATTCCTCTCAGCTCAGATCATTTTTTGGATTTGGGCCGTCGTCTGAAGCGTTCGAGAAAGAAGCCCCCTCCTTTGTTTCTGGTTTGAATCAAAGGCTTACGGAAATATGTTTTGATGGTAGTTAACTGTTCTCAATGGGAAACATGTGACCTCAGGCACTCCAAAAGGGAACAGTGAGTGGCCACTTTCTCTTGAGAGGGGCGTCAAAAAAGAGTACCACCAAAACGGCAGGGAGCCTCTTTTGTTTGTGTTGCAAAGAGCCCTGAGAGGTGCAGAGGTCACAGTGATAATCACACGTGTAAACACGCTCCTCCTGATTGGTAACACTTTTTAAAATGCTTCAAATTGATCCCCTTTTGTTTTCCAGGTGACTGTGAATTAAACTTCCTTTCGAACAGCTTTAATAAACGATTTCTTTAGAATTAAGGGTCCATTAAGGGTCCATTAAGGGTCCATTCACTTTGATGAGAATGAAGGTATCGAGATGTGTCGATTCTAGAGAGACATTACTGTGAAGTTGCATATTGTGTGCACGACACTCGCCCGACAGTTCCGCCCCTTCAAGAAGGACTATTTTATTGTCTTGCAAGCTACATTTAGCTAATGCAAGCTACATTTAGCTAATGCAAGCTACATTTAGCTAATGCAAGCTACATTTAGCTAACGTAAGCTACATTTAGCTAACAAGCTACATTTAGCTAATGCAAGCTACATGTATCTAATGCGTGTACGAATGAGAAAATAAACTCTTTAATTGTCTGCACACGCTTGTGAATTGTTACATTAGTCAAGGACCATTGAATTACATTAGTCAAAAAGCGTCTGCTAAATGGCATATATTATTATTATATATTAAGAGTGTTTTGTCAAGAGTGTAGCTAGCTAATATGTTTAGAGGAAAAGTTGCGTGCAATGTTGCTTGCGCACTAACTGGCTAGTGGCTACCGTGATAATGATATTTACAGTAGATTTGGAGCTACAGAGCAAGAACGTCACTTTGACAGCCACAACGAAGGCAAGAATGTAATGAACATTTAAAAGTTTGTAAAGTACACGTCGATAAATTGATATCTCATCGTGCTCGTCTTTGTCATTGAGAATACCCTCTAATTTAGCGCTAATGGAATAGAATGTGATCTGTATCTTCGAAGAATCCTTAATGCCACGTCCATTTGCGATATTACAAGAACAAAGAAGTTACTGCAAACAACCTGTAATGCTCCGGGTGTCCTGGGTGTGAAGTCAAATGCAGGAGACAGAGTTCAATGCTGTGCGTCTTTTAATAGCACCAACGCACCACAGGGTGCTCACAAAAGTTACGTTCCCAAAACACAGGGAATCAAAAAATACAATAGAAAAATACACGACCAGGCACTAACACGTACCTTTACAACAGAGCCGAAGGTTACAATGAAATAATCCCGCACAACAACTAGGCGGGCCGGCTGTCTAATAAAGACAAACTAATTAACATAAACAGGTGCTACCACTAAACATACAAGGAGGGGGAGGAAAGACAATCAGTGGCAGCTAATAGGCCGGTGACGACGACCGCCGAGCTCCACCCGCCCGGGAAGGGGAACCACCCTCGGTCGAACTCGTGACACAACCAACACATTTTTTTTCCTATCACTGCATAGATAGGAAATACAATCGAAGAACACATGCTCAACACTCCTCTGCTCTAAAACAAAAACAACAGTAGTTCCCCCCCCCCCCCTACTTCATTGAAGTCCGCTATTCATTTCTGGGTGTTCGATATTAGCTGAATGAAGTAATTTACAACCTAAAACTACAAAATAGTTTGGGTGGATTTTTTTGTTTGAACAAAAATTTTCTGTCTCTGTTCGCATTATAATGATGGTGATAGATTTCTAAAAAGTGAAAACTAGCTGTTATTGGTAGAGAAGTTTGGAACTTTCTTTCTTATTGGTCTATTAAACTAATTTACTGCAAGGTGATGTTACCAGGCAGGCCAAAACTACATCCCACCTAAACAGACTCAAATGTTTTACATGGAATTATCATATTTTACATGGACTTATCATCATTTTACATGGACTTATCATCATTTTACATGGAATTATCATCATTTTACATGGACTTATCATCATTTTACATGGACTTATCATCATTTTACATGGACTTATCATCATTTTACATGGACTTATCATCATTTTACATGGACTTATCATCATTTTACATGGAATTATCATCATTTTACATGGAATTATCATCATTTTACATGGAATTATCATCATTTTACATGGAATTATCATCATTTTACATGGACTTATCATCATTTTACATGGACTTATCATCATTTTGCATGGACTTATCATCATTTTACATGGACTTATCATCATTTTACATGGAATTATCATCATTTTACATGGACTTATCATCAGAGCTACATGGAATTATCATCATTTTACATGGACTTATCATCATTTTACATGGACTTATCATCATTTTACATGGACTTATCATCATTTTACATGGAATTATCATCATTTTACATGGCATTATCATCATTTTACATGGACTTATCATCATTTTACATGGACTTATCATCATTTTACATGGACTTATCATCATTTTACATGGACTTATCATCATTTTACATGGAATTATCATCATTTTACATGGAATTATCATCATTTTACATGGACTTATCATCATTTTACATGGACTTATCATCATTTTACATGGACTTATCATCATTTTACATGGACTTATCATAATTTTACATGGAATTATCATCATTTTACATGGACTTATCATCATTTTACATGGAATTATCATCATTTTACATGGACTTATCATCATTTTACATGGACTTATTATCATTTTACATGGACTTATCATCATTTTACATGGAATTATCATCATTTTACATGGAATTATCATCATTTTACATGGAATTATCATCATTTTACATGGAATTATCATCATTTTACATGAGCCAAAAGAGTCATTACCAAAAACAAATGATGATTAACAAATAAATGCAAGACACGTTTTTTTCTGGTTCACAAAGTAATATGTGGAGTCACAACAAATGTTGTCACATTCACAAAAAAAAACATATTTGGTTACTGTCGTGTTTGCAAAGTAAGTTTGTAAAATATTCTGTTAAGCAGAAAAACATGTGTCTTGCATTTATTTGTTTTTGGTAATGACTCGTTTTCTTTTGGATCTTGACATATTATTTATTTTTAAAGCCCAGTGCAGTTAAAAATGTACATTTTCTGTGTTTTATTTATATTTTCACACTATGAGGTTGGAATAATACTGTGAAATTGTGAAAATGATGATCATTCCATGTAAAATCATGATAATTCCATGTAAGACATATGAGCCTGTTTAAGTGGGATGGAATGTTCTGCTGATAGGCACAAATTAGTTAATAGACCAATAAGAAACAATGTTCCAAACAGCCAGTTTTCACTTTTAAAAAATCTAATCTAAAACATCCATTATCGTCTGTACTGTAACCTCCTCAGTTTGTTCAGTATAATCAGTTTTGTCGCTTAAGAAAAAATATTGTATTCAGAGTAATACAGTAATTGCAGCAAATACTGCATCCAAAATACCACAGTCCGTCCATAAGTCAATAAAGGGAAAAAGTGGGATGAAGAAGAATATAGAAGAGAGTCCAGAGTCTTCTTTCCTTCTTCCAAAAGACACCAGGCCTCTGGGCCCTCTCTTTCTGCTCTGATTGAATCCATATGCTCTTACTGGATACTAGAGGTCAACACCCTACTTACTCGCTCCACACTGAAGTACTGACACTGGTGAGAACGATTTAACACCACACAGTTGCACACATACACTTGGTACGGCAACTGCTGGGCATTCGACCGCAAGGCGCTATAGAGGGTATAGAGTACGGCCCAGTACATCACTGGGGTCAAACTACCTGCCATACAGGACCTCTATACCAGGCGGTGTAAGGCCCTAAAAGTTGTCAAAAATCCAGTTAGTCATTGACTGTTCTCTCTGCTACCGAACGGCAAACGACACCGGAACACTATGTTTGAACCAAAATGCTCCTGAACACCTTCTATCCACAAGCCACAAGACTGTAAAATAGATAAATAGCTAAAAATAACCAAATAGCTACTCGGACTATCTGCGTTGACCCTTTTTGCACTTACTATTTTTGAATCTACCCCACACACTGGACTCTACCCAACACCCTGGACTCTACTCAACACACTGGACTCTACTTAACACACTGGACTCTACTTAACACACTGGACTCTACTTAACACACTGGACTCTACTTAACACACTGGACTCTACTTAACACACTGGACTCTACTTAAGACACTGGACTCTACTTAACACACTGGACTCTACTTAACACACTGGACTCTACTTAACACCCTGGACTCTACCCCACACCCTGGACTCTACTTAACACACTGGACTCTACTTAACACACTGGACTCTACTTAACACCCTGGACTCTACTTAACACCCTGGACTCTACCCAACACCCTGGACTCTACTTAACACACTGGACTCTACCCAACATCCTGGACTCTACTTAACACCCTGGACTCTACTTAACACACTGGACTCTACTTAACACACTGGACTCTACTTAACACACTGGACTCTACCCAACACACTGGACTCTACTTAACACACTGGACTCTACTTAACACACTGGACTATACTTAACACACTGGACTCTACTTAACACACTGGACTCTACTTAACACACTGGACTCTACTTAACACACTGGACTCTACTTAACACACTGGACTCTACTTAAGACACTGGACTCTACTTAACACACTGGACTCTACTTAACACACTGGACTCTACTTAACACCCTGGACTCTACCCCACACCCTGGACTCTACTTAACACACTGGACTCTACTTAACACACTGGACTCTACTTAACACCCTGGACTCTACTTAACACCCTGGACTGTACCCAACACCCTGGACTCTACTTAACACACTGGACTCTACCCAACATCCTGGACTCTACTTAACACCCTGGACTCTACTTAACACACTGGACTCTACTTAACACACTGGACTCTACTTAACACACTGTACTCTACTTAACACACTGGACTCTACTTAACACACTGGACTCTACCCAACACACTGGACTCTACTTAACACACTGGACTCTACTTAACACACTGGACTATACTTAACACACTGGACTCTACTTAACACACTGGACTCTACTTAACACACTGGACTCTACTTAACACACTGGACTCTACTTAAGACACTGGACTCTACTTAAGACACTGGACTCTACTTAAGACACTGGACTCTACTTAACACACTGGACTCTACCCAACACCCTGGACTCTACTTAACACACTGGACTCTACCCAACACCCTGGACTCTACTTAACACACTGGACTCTACTTAACACACTGGACTCTACCCAACACCCTGGACTCTACTTAACACACTGGACTCTACTTAACACACTGGACTCTACTTAACACACTGGACTCTACTTAACACCCTGGACTCTACTTAACACCCTGGACTCTACTTAACACCCTGGACTCTACCCCACACCCTGGACTCTACTTAACACACTGGACTCTACTTAACACACTGGACTCTACTTAACACCCTGGACTCTACTTAACACCCTGGACTGTACCCAACACCCTGGACTCTACTTAACACACTGGACTCTACCCAACATCCTGGACTCTACTTAACACACTGGACTCTACTTAACACACTGGACTCTACTTAACACACTGGACTCTACCCAACACACTGGACTCTACCCAACACCCTGGACTCTACCCAACACCCTGGACTCTACTTAACACACTGGACTCTACTTAACACACTGTACTCTACTTAACACACTGGACTCTACTTAACACACTGGACTCTACTTAACACCCTGGACTCTACTTAACACACTGGACTCTACCCAACACCCTGGACTCTACTTAACACTGGACTCTATTTAACACACTGGACTCTACTTAACACACTGTACTCTACTTAACACACTGTACTCTACTTAACACACTGGACTCTACTTAACACACTGGACTCTACCCAACACACTGGACTCTACTTAACACACTGGACTCTACTTAACACACTGGACTCTACTTAACACACTGGACTCTACTTAACACACTGGACTCTACTTAACACCCTGGACTCTACCCAACACCCTGGACTCTACCCAACACCCTGGACTCGACCCAACACCCTGGACTCTACTTACCACCCTGGACTCTACTTATCACACTGGACTCTACTTAACACACTGGACTCTACTTAACACACTGTACTCTACTTAACACACTGGACTCTACTTAACACACTGGACTCTACCCAGCACACTGGACTCTACTTAACACACTGGACTCTACTTAACACACTGGACTATACTTAACACACTGGACTCTACTTAACACACTGGACTCTACTTAACACACTGGACTCTACTTAACACACTGGACTCTACTTAAGACACTGGACTCTACTTAAGACACTGGACTCTACTTAACACACTGGACTCTACCCAACACCCTGGACTCTACTTAACACACTGGACTCTACCCAACACCCTGGACTCTACTTAACACACTGGACTCTACTTAACACACTGGACTCTACCCAACACCTGGACTCTACTTAACACACTGGACTCTATCCACACACTGGACTCTACTCAACACACTGGACTCTATCCAACACGCTGGACTCTACCCAACACACTGGACTCTACCTAACACTCTGGACTCTACCCAACACCCTGGGCTCTAACCCATACACTGGACTCTACCCAATACACTGGACTCTACCCAACACACTGGACTCTACCCAACACACTGGACTCTACTTAACACACTGGACTCTACCACAACACCCTGGACTCTACTTAACACCCTGGACTGTACCCAACACCCTGGACTCTACTTAACACACTGGACTCTACCCAACATCCTGGACTCTACTTAACACCCTGGACTCTACTTAACACACTGGACTCTACTTAACACACTGGACTCTACCCAACATCCTGGACTCTACTTAACACACTGGACTCTACTTAACACACTGGACTCTACTTAACACACTGGACTCTACCCAACACACTGGACTCTACCCAACACCCTGGACTCTACCCAACACCCTGGACTCTACTTAACACACTGGACTCTACTTAACACACTGTACTCTACTTAACACACTGGACTCTACTTAACACACTGGACTCTACTTAACACCCTGGACTCTACTTAACACACTGGACTCTACCCAACACCCTGGACTCTACTTAACACTGGACTCTATTTAACACACTGGACTCTACTTAACACACTGTACTCTACTTAACACACTGTACTCTACTTAACACACTGGACTCTACTTAACACACTGGACTCTACCCAACACACTGGACTCTACTTAACACACTGGACTCTACTTAACACACTGGACTCTACTTAACACACTGGACTCTACTTAACACACTGGACTCTACTTAACACCCTGGACTCTACCCAACACCCTGGACTCTACCCAACACCCTGGACTCGACCCAACACCCTGGACTCTACTTACCACCCTGGACTCTACTTATCACACTGGACTCTACTTAACACACTGGACTCTACTTAACACACTGTACTCTACTTAACACACTGGACTCTACTTAACACACTGGACTCTACCCAGCACACTGGACTCTACTTAACACACTGGACTCTACTTAACACACTGGACTATACTTAACACACTGGACTCTACTTAACACACTGGACTCTACTTAACACACTGGACTCTACTTAACACACTGGACTCTACTTAAGACACTGGACTCTACTTAAGACACTGGACTCTACTTAACACACTGGACTCTACCCAACACCCTGGACTCTACTTAACACACTGGACTCTACCCAACACCCTGGACTCTACTTAACACACTGGACTCTACTTAACACACTGGACTCTACCCAACACCTGGACTCTACTTAACACACTGGACTCTATCCACACACTGGACTCTACTCAACACACTGGACTCTATCCAACACGCTGGACTCTACCCAACACACTGGACTCTACCTAACACTCTGGACTCTACCCAACACCCTGGGCTCTAACCCATACACTGGACTCTACCCAATACACTGGACTCTACCCAACACACTGGACTCTACCCAACACACTGGACTCTACTTAACACACTGGACTCTACCACAACACCCTGGACTCTACTTAACACACTGGACTCTACCCAAAACACTGGACTCTATCCACACACTGGACTCTACTCAACACCCTGGGCTCTACCCCACACGCTGGACTCTACCCAACACGCTGGACTCTACCCAACACGCTGGACTCTACCCAACACACTGGACTCTACTTAACACACTGGACGCTACTTAACACACTGGACTCTACTTAACACACTGGACTCTACTTAACACACTGGACTCTACTTAAGACACTGGACTCTACTTAACACACTGGACTCTACTTAACACACTGGAATCTACTTAACACACTGGACTCTACTTAACACCCTGGACTCTACCCCACACCCTGGACTCTACTTAACACACGGGACTCTACTTAACACCCTGGACTCTACTTAACACCCTGGACTCTACCCAACACCCTGGACTCTACTTAACACACTGGACTCTACCCAACACCCTGGACTCTACTTAACACACTGGACTCTACTTAACACACTGGACTCTACTTAACACACTGGACTCTACTTAACACACTGGACTCTACCCAACACCCTGGACTCTACTTAACACACTGGACTCTACCCAACACCCTGGACTCTACTTAACACACTGGACTCTACTTAACACACTGTACTCTACTTAACACACTGGACTCTACTTAACACACTGGACTCTACTTAACACACTGGACTCTACCCAACACCCTGGACTCTACTTAACACACTGGACTCTACCCAACACCCTGGACTCTACTTAACACACTGGACTCTATTTAACACACTGGACTCTACTTAACACACTGTACTCTACTTAACACACTGGACTCTACTTAACACACTGGACTCTACCCAACACACTGGACTCTACTTAACACACTGGACTCTATTTAACACACTGGACTCTACTTAACACACTGGACTCTACTTAACACACTGGACTCTACTTAACACACTGGACTCTACCCAACACCCTGGACTCTACTTAACACACTGGACTCTACCCAACACCCTGGACTCTACTTAACACACTGGACTCTACTTAACACACTGTACTCTACTTAACACACTGGACTCTACTTAACACACTGGACTCTACTTAACACACTGGACTCTACCCAACACCCTGGACTCTACTTAACACACTGGACTCTACCCAACACCCTGGACTCTACTTAACACACTGGACTCTATTTAACACACTGGACTCTACTTAACACACTGGACTCTACTTAACACACTGGACTCTACTTAACACACTGGACTCTACCCAACACCCTGGACTCTACCCAACACCCTGGACTCTACCCAACACCCTGGACTCTACTTAACACACTGGACTCTACTTAACACACTGTACTCTACTTAACACACTGGACTCTACTTAACACACTGGACTCTACCCAACACCCTGGACTCTACCCAACACCCTGGACTCTACCCAACACCCTGGACTCTACCCAACACCCTGGACTCTACTTAACACACTGGACTCTACCCAACACCCTGGACTCTACTTAACACACTGGACTCTACTTAACACACTGTACTCTACTTAACACACTGGACTCTACTTAACACACTGGACTCTACCCAACACCCTGGACTCTACCCAACACCCTGGACTCTACCCAACACCCTGGACTCTACCCAACACCCTGGACTCTACTTAACACACTGGACTCTACCCAACACCCTGGACTCTACTTAACACCCTGGACTCTACCCAACACCCTGGACTCTACCCAACACCCTGGACTCTACCCAACACCCTGGACTCTACTTAACACACTGGACTCTACCCAACACCCTGGACTCTACTTAACACACTGGACTCTACTTAACACACTGTACTCTACTTAACACACTGGACTCTACTTAACACACTGGACTCTACCCAACACCCTGGACTCTACCCAACACCCTGGACTCTACCCAACACCCTGGACTCTACCCAACACCCTGGACTCTACTTAACACACTGGACTCTACCCAACACCCTGGACTCTACTTAACACACTGGACTCTATTTAACACACTGGACTCTACTTAACACACTGTACTCTACTTAACACACTGGACTCTACTTAACACACTGGACTCTACCCAACACACTGGACTCTACTTAACACACTGGACTCTATTTAACACACTGGACTCTACTTAACACACTGGACTCTACTTAACACACTGGACTCTACTTAACACACTGGACTCTACCCAACACCCTGGACTCTACTTAACACACTGGACTCTACCCAACACCCTGGACTCTACTTAACACACTGGACTCTACTTAACACACTGTACTCTACTTAACACACTGGACTCTACTTAACACACTGGACTCTACTTAACACACTGGACTCTACCCAACACCCTGGACTCTACTTAACACACTGGACTCTACCCAACACCCTGGACTCTACTTAACACACTGGACTCTATTTAACACACTGGACTCTACTTAACACACTGGACTCTACTTAACACACTGGACTCTACTTAACACACTGGACTCTACCCAACACCCTGGACTCTACCCAACACCCTGGACTCTACCCAACACCCTGGACTCTACTTAACACACTGGACTCTACTTAACACACTGTACTCTACTTAACACACTGGACTCTACTTAACACACTGGACTCTACCCAACACCCTGGACTCTACCCAACACCCTGGACTCTACCCAACACCCTGGACTCTACCCAACACCCTGGACTCTACTTAACACACTGGACTCTACTTAACACACTGGACTCTACTTAACACACTGTACTCTACTTAACACACTGGACTCTACTTAACACACTGGACTCTACTTAACACACTGGACTCTACTTAACACACTGGACTCTACTTAACACACTGGACTCTACCCAACACCCTGGACTCTACTTAACACACTGGACTCTACCCAACACCCTGAACTCTACTTAACACACTGGACTCTACCCAACACCCTGGACTCTACTTAACACACTGGACTCTACTTAACACACTGGACTCTACCCAACACCTGGACTCTACTTAACACACTGGACTCTATCCACACACTGGACTCTACTCAACACACTGGACTCTATCCAACAAGCTGGACTCTACCCAACACACTGGACTCTACCTAACACTCTGGACTCTACCCAACACACTGGACTCTACCCAACACCCTGGGCTCTAACCCATACACTGGACTCTACCCAATACACTGGACTCTACCCAACACACTGGACTCTACCCAACACACTGGACTCTACTTAACACACTGGACTCTACCAAAACACCCTAGACTCTACTTAACACACTGGACTCTACCCAAAACACTGGACTCTATCCACACACTGGACTCTACTCAACACCCTGGGCTCTACCCCACACGCTGGACTCTAGATAACACGCTGGACTCTACCCAACACGCTGGACTCTACCCAACACACTGGACTCTACTTAACACACTGGACTCTACCCAACACACTGGACTCTACGCAACACACGGGATTCTACCCAACACACTGGACTCTACCCCACACACTGGACTCTACCCAACACACTGGACTCTAACCAACACACTGGACTCTATCCAACACACTGGACTCTACCCCAAACACGAACTTACACTAACATCCACACATACACACCCACACATGCACACACTAATACACTCCCATACTCACCACATACTGATGATACTGTCTATTATCTTACTTTATATATTTAAAAACAGTAGGGCAAAAAAGTATTTAGTCGGTCACCAATTGTGCAAGTTCTCCCACTTAAAAAGATGAGAGAGGACTGCAATTTTCATCATAGGTACACTTCAACTACAAAATGAAAAACAAATCCAGAAAATCACGTTGTAGGAGTTTTAATGAATTTATTTGCAAATTATGGTGGAAAATAAGTATTTGGTCAATAACAAAAGTTTATCTCAATACTTTGTTATATACCCATTGTTGGAAATGACAAACATTTTCTGTAAGTCTTCACGAGGTTTTCACACACTGTTGCTGGTATTTCGGCCCATTCCTTCATGCAGATCTCCTCTAGAGCAGTGATGTTTTGGGGCTGTTGCTCGGCAACACAGACTTTCTCAGACAGACCGTGAGAGGTCGTAAATTTGAACCTGAAGACAGAGAACAAATTGCAGTCAAACTTGTAGGAAACAAATCAAGGCCAGGAGGGAGAGGGAATTAGCCTAATCTCCTCCAGCCACCCCCCTCCCCCTCACACACATACACTTCCTCTTGTCCTCCTCTTCCACACACATACGTAGAAAAAACACACACCATTATGCACTGTACAATCTAATGCGAACACATACAGTCCATTCAGAAAGCATTCAGACTTTTTCCACATTTTGTTACATTACAGCCATATTCTATCATGTATTCCTTTTCTCACCCCACGTCATCATTATACACACAATACTCCATAACGACAAAGCAAAAACAGGTTCTTCGATGTTTTTGCAAATAGTTAAATATGTATTGAGACCCTTTCCTCAGTACTCAGTCTTACCTCATTTGCACATGCTGATTTTTCTACTGTATTTTTCTACTGTATTTTTGATTGCATGTTTGTTTACTCCATGTGTAACTCTGTGTTGTTGCATGTGTCAAACTGCTTTGCTTTATCTTGGTCAGGTCGCAGTCAACCAGCCTACCTGGTTACATAAAGGGTTAGGGTTATATATATATATAAATACCTGGTTAAATACAAGGTTAGGGTTATATATATAAATACATGGTTAAATACAGGGTTATATATATAAATACCTGGTTAAATAAAGGATTATATATATAAATAACTGGTTAAATAAAGGGTTATATATATAAATACCTGGTTAAATAAAGGGTTAAATATATAAATAACTGGTTAAATACAGGGTTAGGGTTATATATATAAATACCTGATTAAATAAAGGGTTAGGGTTATATATATAAATACCTGGTTAAATACAGGATTAGGGTTATATATATATAAATACCTGGTTAAATAAAGGGTTATATATATAAATAGCTGGTTAAATAAAGGGTTATATATAAATAGCTGGTTAAATAAAGGTGAAATAAAAATAAATAATAAAAAATATAAAAACTTTGAAGCATCTTCGGCAGCGATTACAGCCTTGAGTCTTCTTGGGTATGACGCTACAAACTTGGCACACCTGTATTTGGGGAGTTTCTCCCATTCTTCTCTGCCGATCCTGTCAACTCTGTCAGGTTAGGTGGAGAGCGTTTCTGCACAGTTGTTTTCAGGTCTCTCCAGAGATGTTCGATCGGGTTCAAGTTAGGGCTCTGGCTGGGCCACTCAAGGACATTCAGAGACTTGTCCCAAAGTCACTCCTGCATTGTCTTGGCTGTGTGCTTAGGGTCATTGTCCTGTTGGAAGGTGAACCTTCACCCCAGTCTGAGGTCCTGAGCTCACTGGAGCAGGTTTTCATCAGCAATCTCTCTGTACTTTGCTCCGTTCATCTTTCCCTCGATCCTAACTAGTCTCCCAGTCCCTGACGCTGAAAAAAAAACTTTTTGCATTCAGGCCAAAGAGTTCAATCTTGGTTTCATTAGACCAGAGAATATTGTTTCTCATGGTCTGAGAGTCCTTTAGGGGCCTTTTGACAAACTCCAAGCGGGCTGTAATGTGCCTTTTACTGAGAATTGGCTTCCGTCTGGCCACTCCACCATAAAGGCCTGATTGGTGGACTGCTGCAGAGATGGTTGTCCTTCTGGAAGGTTCTCCCATCTCCACAGAGCAACTCTGGAGCTCTGTCAAAGTGTACATGATTGCTCAGTTTGGCCGGGTGGCCAAACTTCCCCAGATCTGTGCCTCGACACAATCCTGTCTCGGAGCTCTACGGACAATTCCTTCAATCTCATGGCATTGTTTTTGCTCTGACATGCACTGTCAACTGTGAGACGTTATGTAGACAAGTGTGTGCCTTTCCAATATCATATCCAATTAATTACATTTACCACAGTTGAACTCCAATCACGTTGCAGAAACATCTCAAGGATGGTCAATGGAAACAGGATGCACTTGAGCTTATAAGTCTTATACAAGTCTTATAGCAAAGGGTCTGAATACTCTTTTTCAGAAAACTAGGCGTATGTCGCGGATCACTGCTTCACATGAGAGCCATTTGAACGTAAACTTTCTTTATCAAAGTGTGTTTTTTTGGCAGAAGTTCTTTCTGGAACATGTAAACATGTGTCTTAATAAAACTCTTGAATTCTGTAAATTCAAATACACTTGTTAAATTATGAGTCAAGTTGGTTTCGCCACAGAAAAAGTCAGAAACCTTCCCGTTAGCCATGATTGGCTGAGATAATGAGTGGGCTGGACATGCCGAGAGATGAGTTTGAATTGGTTTGGCCATATAGCACACTTCTGTCTATTTGAGGTGGTCAGTATGTGTAGGCAATCCTGTCTAACGTGGTTTAAAAAATATATATATATATACAGTGGGGAGAACAAGTATTTGATACACTGCCGATTTTGCAGGTTTTCCTATTTACAAAGCATGTAGAGGTCTGTAAATTTTATCATAGGTACACTTCAACTGTGAGAGACAGAATCTAACACAAAAATCCAGAAAATCACATTGTATGATTTTTAAGTAATTCATTTGCAAATGGTTTTTGTGCGTGTTTGTTTGTTATATTTATGGTCCGTATTTGTGGGCTCGGTATTATCGACTTATTTGAAAGTCTTGAGTAAATTTCAGTGTATTTACTCATCTCTGTTCTCCTGCGTCTGACTCCTCTGCACCAGCTACACCCAGACCAATTATACACTGCTTTGCTTTATCTTATCTTGGCCAGGTCGCAGTTGTAAATGAGAACTTGTTCTCAACTAGCCTACCAGGTTAACCTCTAGCGTCGAGCAATCCCGTATCCGGGAGCGAAGTCATAGCCTCAAGCTCATTACCATAATGCAACGTTAACTATTCATGAAAATCGCAAATGAAATTAAATAAATATATTGGCTCAAAAGCTTAGCCTTTTGTTAACAACACTGTCATCTCATATTTTCAAAATATGCTTTTCAACCATAGCTACACAAGCATTTGTGTAAGAGTATTGATAGCTAGCATAGCATTAAGCCTAGCATTCAGCAGGCAACATTTTCACAAAAACAAGAAAAGCATTCAAATAAAATAATTTACCTTTGAAGAACTTCGGATGTTTTCAATGAGGAGACTCTCAGTTAGATAGCAAATGTTCAGTTTTTCCAAAAAGATGACATGTGTAGGAGAAATCGCTCCGTTTTGTTCATCACGTTTGGCTAAGAAAAAAATCAGATAATTCAGTCTCTACAAAGCCGAACTTTTTACCAAATTAACTCCATAATATCGACAGAAACATGGCAAACGTTGTTTAGAATCGATCCTCAAGGTGTTTTTCACATCTATTCGATGATAAATCATTCGAGACAGCTGTGTTTCTCCTCGAAGCAAACAAAAAATACACGTAGCTGGAGATTATGCAATAATTGCAACGGAGGACACCAAGCGGCCACCTAGTAGATGTAGTCTCTTAAGGTCAATCATCCAATGATTTGCCTACAAATACGTAACAATGCTGTCGACACCTTGGGGAAACGACAGAAAGTCTAAGCTCATTCGTGACCCATACACAGCCATATAAGGAGACATTGGAACACAGCACATTCAAAATCTGGGGCACTTCCTGTTTGAAATTTCATCTTGGTTTCGCCTGTAGCATTAGTTCTGTGGCACTCACAGACGATATCTTTGCAGTTTTGGAAAAGAGTGTTTTCTTTCCAAAGCTGTCAATTATTACATTTACATTTACATTTAAGTCATTTAGCAGACGCTCTTATCCAGAGCGACTTACAAATTGGTGCATTCACCTTATGACATCCAGTGGAACAGTCACTTTACAATAGTGCAACTAAATCTTAAAGGGGGGGGGGGGGTGAGAGGGATACTTATCCTATCCTAGGTATTCCTTAAAGAGGTGGGGTTTCAGGTGTCTCCGGAAGGTGGTGATTGACTCCGCTGTCCTGGCGTCGTGAGGGAGTTTGTTCCACCATTGGGGGGGCCAGAGCAGCGAACAGTTTTGACTGAGCTGAGCGGGAGCTGTACTTCCTCAGTGGTAGGGAGGCGAGCAGGCCAGAGGTGGATGAACGCAGTGCCCTTGTTTGGGTGTAGGGCCTGATCAGAGCCTGGAGGTACTGAGGTGCCGTTCCCCTCACAGCTCCGTAGGCAAGCACCATGGTCTTGTAGCGGATGCGAGCTTCAACTGGAAGCCAGTGGAGAGAACGGAGGAGCGGGGTGACGTGAGAGAAGTTGGGAAGGTTGAACATCAGACGGGCTGCGGCGTTCTGGATGAGTTGAAGGGGTTTAATGGCACAGGCAGGGAGCCCAGCCAACAGCGAGTTGCAGTAATCCAGACGGGAGATGACAAGTGCCTGGATTAGGACCTGCGCCGCTTCCTGTGTGAGGCAGGGTCGTACTCTGCGGATGTTGTAGAGCATGAACCTACAGGAACGGGCCACCGCCTTGATGTTGGTTGAGAACGACAGGGTGTTGTCCAGGATCACACCAAGGTTCTTAGCGCTCTGGGAGGAGGACACAATGGAGTTGTCAACCGTGATGGCGAGATCATGGAACGGGCAGTCCTTCCCCGGGAGGAAGAGCAGCTCCGTCTTGCCGAGGTTCAGCTTGAGGTGGTGATCCGTCATCCACACTGATATGTCTGCCAGACATGCAGAGATGCGATTCGCCACCTG